>NW_020175821.1:7389158-7668964 GCF_003031525.2 Neophocaena asiaeorientalis asiaeorientalis
CCTGCCACTCTCTTCTGGCTTGTAGAGTTTCTGCTGAAAGATCAGCTGTTAACCTTATGGGGATTCCCTTGTGTGTTATTTGCTAATTTTCCCTTGCTGCTTTTAATATGCTTTCTTTGTATTTAATTTTTGACAGTTTGATTAATATGTGTCTTGGTGTGTTTGTCCTTGGATTTATCCTGTATGGGACTCTCTGTGCTTCCTGGACTTGATTAACTATTTCCTTTCCCATATTAGGGAAGTTTTCAACTATAATCTCTTCAAATATTTTCTCAGTCCCTTTCTTTTTCTCTTCTTCTTCTGGTACCCCTATAATTCGAATGTTGGTGCATTTAGTGTTGTCCCAGAGGTCTCTGAGGCTGTCCTCAGTTCTTTTCATTCTTTTTTTCTTTTTTCTGCTCTGCAGTAGTTATTTCCACTATGTTATCTTCCAGATCACTTATCCGTTCTTCTGCCTCAGTTATTTTGCTATTGATCCCTTTGAGAGAATTTTAAATTTCATTTATTTTGTTGTTCATCACTGTTTGTTTGCTCTTTAGTTCTTCTAGGTCCTTGTTAAACGTTTCTTGTATTTTCTCTATTCTATTTCCAGGATTTTGGATCATCTTTACTATCATTATTCTGAATTCTTTTTCAGGTAGACTGCCTATTTCCTCTTTATTTATTAGGTCTGGTGGGTTTTTGCCTTGCTCCTTCATCTGCTGTGTGTTTTTCTTTCTTCTCATTTTGCTTATCTTACTATGTTTGGGGTCTCCTTTTCGCAGGCTGCAGGTTCGTAGTTCCTGTTGTTTTTGGTGTCTGTCCCCAGTGGCTAAGGTTAGTTCAGTGGGTTGTGTAGGCTTCCTGATGGAGGGGACTAGTGCCTGTGTTTTGGTGGATGAGGCTGGATCTTATCTTTCTGGTGGGAAGGTCTACGTCTGGTGGTGTATTTTGGGGTGTCTGTGGCCTTATTATGATTTTAGGTAGCCTCTCTGCTAATGGATGGGGCTGTGTTCCTGTCTTGCTAGTTGTTTGGAATAAGATGTCCAGCACTCCAGCTTGCTGGTCATTGAGTGGACCTGGGTCTTGGCATTGAGATGAAGATCTCTGGGAGATTTTTGCTGTTTGATATTATGTGGAGCTGGGAAGTCTCTTGTGGACCAATGTCCTGAACTTGGCTCTCCCACCTCAGAGGCACAGCACTGATTCTCAGCTGGAGCACCAAGAACCTTTCATCCACAGGGCTCAGAATAAAATGGAGAAAAAATAGAAAGAAAGAAAGAAAGGAGAGAGAGAGAGAGAGAGAGACAGAGAGAGAGGATAAAATAAATAAAATAAAGTTATTAAAATAAAAAATAATTATTAAGAAAAGTAAAACAAAACCAAAGAAAACAAAATGGACGGACAGAACCCTAGGACAAATGGTGAAAGCAAAGTTGTATTATACAGACAAAATCACACACAGAAGCATACACATACACATTCACAAAAAGAGAAAAAGGGGAAAAAAATAATATATCTTTACTCCCAAAGTCCTCCTCCCCAATTTGGAGGATTCATTGTCTATTCAGGTATTCCATAGATGCAGGGTACATGAAGTTGATTGTGGAGATTTAATCTGCTGCTCCTGAGGTTGCTGGGAGATATTTCCCTTTCTCTTCTTTGTTCGCTCAGCTCCCAGGGCTCAGCTTTGGATTTGGCCCCGCCTCTGCGTGTAGGTCGTCTGAGGGCGTCTGTTCTTCGCTCAGACAGGACGGGGTTAAAGGAGCAGCTGATTCTGAGGCTCTGGCTCACTCAGGCCGGGGGGAGGGAGGGGTGCGGATACAGGGCAAGCCTGCAGCGGCAGAGGCCTGTGGGACGTTGCACTAGCCTGAGGCATGCCGTGCGTTCTCCTGGGGAAGTTGTTCCTGGAACCCCGGACCCTGGCAGTGGCGGGCTGCACAGGCTCCCCGGAAGGGAGGTGTGGATAGTGACCTGTGCTCGCTCACAGGCTTCTTGGTGGCAGCAGCAGCAGCCTAGCGTCTCATGCCCGTCTCTGGGGTCCGCGCTTTTAGCCGTCGCTCGCACCCGTCTCTGGAGCTCCTTTAAGCAGCGCTCTTAATCCCCTCTCCTCGCACACCAGGAAACAAAGAGGGAAGAAAAAGTCTCTTGCCTCTTCGGCAGCTCCAGACTTTTTTCTGGACTCCCTCCCAGCTAGCCATGGTGCACTAGCCCCCTTCAGGCTGTGTTCCACCGCCAACCCCAGTCCTCTCCCTGCGATCTGACCGAAGCCCGAGCCTCAGCTCCCAGCCCCTGCCCACCCCGGTGGGTGATCAGACAAGGCTCTCGGGCTGGTGAGTGCCGGTCGGCACTGATCCTCTGTGTGGGAATCTCCCCGCTTTGCCCCCCACACCCCTGTAGCTGTGCTCTCCTCTGTGGCTCCAAAGCTTTCCCCCTCCGCCACCCGCAGTGGGTGCAAAGTGCCTGCAAAGGGGTTTCTAGTGTGTGGAAACCTTTCCTCCTTCACAGCTCTCTCCCAGTGGTGCAGGTCCTGCCCCTATTCTGTGTCTCTGTTTTTTCTTTTGCCCTACCCAGTTACGTGGGGAGTTTTTTGCCTTTTGAGAGGTCTGAGGTCTTCTGCCAGCGTTCAGTAGGTGTTCTATAGGAGCAGTTCCACATGTAGATGTATTTCTGATGTATCTGCAGGGAGAAAGGTGATCACTGCCTCTTACTCTTCCACCATCTTGAAGCTCCCCCCATCTTTAATTTCTTTCATCAGTATCTTATAGTTTTCTGCATACAGGTCTTTTGTCTCCCTAGCTAGGTTTATTCCTAGGTTGTTGCAATGGTACATGGGAGTGTTTCCATAATTTCTCTTTCAGATTTTTCATCATTAGTGTATAGGAATGCAAGAGATTTCTGTGCATTAATTTTGTATCCTGCAACTTTACCAAATTCATTGATTAGCTCTAGTAGTTTTCTGGTGGCATTTTTAGGATTCTCTATGTATAGTATCATTTTATCAGCAAACAGTGACAGTTTTTCTTCTTCTTTTCCAATTTGTATTCCTTTTATTTCTTTTTCTTCTCTGATTGCTGTGGCTAGGACTTGCAAAGCTATGTTGAATAATAGTGGTGAGAGTGGACATCCTTGTCTCATTCCTGATCTTAGAGGAAATGCTTTCAGTTTTTCACCATTAATAATGATGTTTGCTGTGGGTTTGTCATACATGGCCTTTATCATGTTGAGACAGGTTCCCTCTGTGCCCACTTTCTGGAGAGTTTTTATCATAAATAGGTATTGAATTTTGTCAAAAGCTTTTTCTGCATCTGTTGAGATGATCGCATGGTTTTTATTCTTCAGTTTTTTAAATATGGTGTATCACATTGATTGATTTGCGTATATTAAAGAATCCTTGCATATCTCGGATAAACCCCACTTGATCATGGTGTATGATCCTTTTAATGTGCTGTTGGATTCTGTTTGCTAGTGTTTTGTTGAGGATTTTTGCATCTATATTCATCAGTGATATTGGTCTGTAATTTTCTTTTTTTGTAGTATCTTTGTCTGGTTTTGGTATCAGGGTATCTGTCCATTGGTGTAAGTGAAGTGTTAAAGTCCCCCACTCTTACTGTTACTGTTGATTTCCTCTTTTATAGCTGTTAGCAGTTTCCAACTGTATTTAGGTGCTCCTGTGGTGGGTGCATATATATTTATAATTGTTATATCTTCTTCTTGTATTGATCGTTATGTAGTGTCCTTCCTTGTCTCTGGTAACATTCTTTATTTTAAAGTCTATTTTATCTGATATGGGTATAGGTACTCCAGCTTCCTTTTGATTTCCATTTGCATGGAATACCTTTTTCGATCCCCTCACTTTCAGTCTGTAGGCGTCCCTAGGTGTGAAGTAGGCCTCTTGTAGACAGCATATATATGGGCCTTTGTTTGTATCCATTCAGCAAGCCTGTGTCTTTTGGTTGGAGCGTTTAATCCATTCACGTTTAACGTAACTACTGATATGTATGTTCCTACAACCATTTCCTTGATTGTTTTGGGTTTGTTTTTGTACATACTTTTCTTCTCTTGTGTTTCCCACTTAGAGAAGCTCCTTTAGCATTTGTTGTAGACCTGATTTGGTGGTGCTGAATTCTCTTAGCTTTTGCTTGTCTAAAGCTTTTGATTTCTCCATTGAATCTGAATGAGATCCTTGCTGGGTAGAGTAATCTTTGTTTTAGGTTCTCCCTTTCATCACTTTAAGTATATCATGCCACTCTTTTCTGGCTTGTAGAGTTTCTGCTGAGAAATAGCTGTTAACCTTATGGGAGTTCCCTTGTATGTTATTTGTCACTTTTCCCTTGTTGCTTTCAATAATTTTTCTTTGTCTTTACGTTTTGCCGATTTGATTACTATGTGTTTCGGTGTGTTTCTCCTGGCTTATCTTGTATGGGACTATCTGTACTTCTTGGGCTTGGCTGGCTATTTCCTTTCCCATGTTAGGGAGGTTTTTGACTATAATCTCTTCAGATATTTTCTTGGGTCCTTTCTCTCTCTCTTCTCCTTCTGGGACCCCTATAATGTGAATGTTGTTTCATTTAATGTTGTCCCAGAGGTCTCTTAGGCTGTCTTCATTTCTTTTCATTCTTTTTTCTTTAGTCTGTTCCACAGCAGTGAATTCCATCTTGCTGGCTGCCAAGTCACTTATCCGTTCTTCTGCCTCAGTTATTCTGCTATTGATTCCTTCTAGTGTAGTTTTCATTTCAGTTATTGTATTGTTCATCTCTGTTTGTTTGTTCTTTAATTCTTCTAGATCTTTGTTAAACATTTCTTGCATCTTCTCAATTTTTGCCTCCATTCTTTTTACGAGGTCCTGGGTCATCTTCACTATCATTATTCTGGATTCTTTTTCTGGAAGCTTGCCTATCTCCACTTCATTTTGTTGTTTTTCTGGGGTTGTATCTTGTTCCTTCATCTGGTACATAGCCCTCTGCCTTTTCATCTTGTTTATATTTCTGTGAACGTGGTTTTTGTTCCACAGGCTGCAGGGTTGTAGTTCTTCTTGCTTCTGCTGTCTGCTGTCTGGTGGATGAGGCTATCTAAGAGGCTTGATGGGAGGGACTGGTGGTGGGTAGAGCTGACTGTTGCTCTGGTGGGCAGAGCTCAGTAAAACTTTAATCCACTTGACTGTTGATGGGTGGGGCTGGGTTCCCTCCCTATTGGTTGTTTGGCCTGAGGCACCCCAACACTGGAGCCTGCCTGGGCTCTTTGGTGGGGCTAATGGTGGACTCTGGAAGGGCTCACGCCAAGGAGTACTTCCCAGAACTTCTGCTGTCAGTGTCCTTGTCCCCACGGTGATCTACAGCCCACCCCCCACCTCTGCGGGAGACCCTCCAACACTAGCAGATAGGTCTGGTTCAGTCTCCCCTGGGGGGGTCACTGCTCCTTCCCCTGGGTTGCAATGCACACACTACTTTGTGTGTTCCCTCCAAGAGTGGAGTCTCTGTTTCCCCTAGTCCTGTCAACGTCCTGCAGTCAATTCCCTCTAGGCTTCAACATCTGATTCTCTAGGAATTCCTCCTCCCATTGCCAGACCCCCAGGTTGGGAAGCTTGACGTGGGGCTCAGAACCTTCACTCCAGTGGGTGGACTTCTGTGGTATAAGTGTTCTCCAGTCTGTGAGTCACCCACCCAGCAGTTATGGGATTTGATTTTACTGTGATTGCACCCCTCCTACCATCTCATTGTGGCTTCTCCTTTGTGTTTGGATGTGGGGTATCTTTTTTGGTGAGTTCCAATTTTTTCCTGTTGATGATTGTCCAGCAGCTAGTTGTGATTCTGGTGTTCTAGCTAGAGGGAGTGAGAGCACATCCTTCTACTCCGCCATCTTGGTTCCTCCCAATTTACATTTTATTTTTTAAATTTTTATTGAAATATAGTTGATTTACAATGTGTTAGTTTCAGGTGTACAGCAAAGTGATTCATATGTATATGTATATATATTCTTTTTTAGGTTCTTTTCCATTATAGGTTATTATGAGATATTGAATATAGTTCCGGGTGCTATACTGTAGGTCCTTGTTGGTTATCTATTTTATATATAATACTGTGTATATTTTAATCCCAAACTCCTGATTTCTCCCTCCGCACCTTTTGCCTTTGGTAACCATAAATTTGTTTTTCTATGTCTGTGAGTCTATTTCTGTTCTGTAAGTTCATTTGTATCATTTTTTTATATTCCACATACAAGCAATATCATATGATATTTGTCTTTCTCTATTACATTTGATGAGAAGTTTCCTGTCAGTGTGAATACCTTTCCTTTGTAGGGTATCTGTCCTTTCTGTCTGGTAGCTTCTAAAATAACTTTGTTTATTGTTCTGAAATTTAGCTTAGCTGTGTCTAAGTTTATTTTTTATTTTTATTCATATACTTATATTTACCCTGCTTGTTACTTTGAGTCCACTGTTGATCTTAGGACACTTGTGAAATTCTCATTTCTTCAAAAATTTCTTCTGTACCATTTCCTCTATTCTCTTCTTCTGAAACTATAATATGATAGAAGTTAGGACTGCACATTCACAATCTATCCTCCATTGCTTCATTATCTTCCACTCCACCTGCCTATCTTTTTGTTGTTTTATCTTGCATGCTGCATTCTGGTGAATTTCTCTTTTAATTCACTAATTTATTCCTCTAAATTATTTCTTAATTTTGTCCAGTGCCAAGTTACTACATCCTTCAGTGTTTGTTTATGAAGACTATAACTCCTTTCCAACATTTTCAATTGGATTTGTTTCATATCTTGTTGATCTTGCTTCATTTCTGCCTTTTTTTGTTTCATGTTGTTGCTTTTTTAAATAGAAATTATACTTCACTTATATTTGGGCACTAAACATTTATTTTAAAGATTTATCAGACTGTTTCATCATATTAACTTCTTCTAGAGACAATGTATGTTTCTTCTGCTGATATTTTTGGCTATCTTTCTCAGCATCCACCTTAGTTTGGATTCTCGATGGAGCAGACCTTGAGAAAAAAATTTGAGTGCAACTAGTTTATTTGGGAAGTGAAAAAACACCAATAGAAGAATAGAGAAGGGAGACAGGGAAGCAAAACAGGTAATAAAATGATGCATCACCACGTCAGTTACCCCTGTGTGTAACTAGAGGTCACTTCTACTAGGCGAATTCTGGGATTCAGTGTAGAACAGATGTCTCAGGGTTATCCCATCCATAGAGAGTGAGAATATTTATGCACAAGTTTCCTTTAGTCAGTGTAAGGATGTGCCAAGAAGGCATTAGTTCTCCACCACTTTTAGTTTGTCAGATCAGTAAGCAAAGCAGGCTTCAGTTACCATAAGGAAACTAAAACAAAGAAATGCAGGAATTCCCTGGTGGTCCAGTGGTTAGGACTCCACGCTTTCACTGCTGAGGGAGTGGGTTCGATCCCTGGTCAGTGAACTAAGATCCCACAAGCTAGTGGGGCCCAAAAAAAATTTTTTTAAATGCAGGTGTTGGGAGTCAGACCAATGGGCACTCAAGTGGCGAGAGCAAGGATATAAAGTCAAAGCACCAAAAGCATCTATTACAGGATTAGATCTTTTCATGTTTTAGAATTTGTTTTGTGAGAGGAATTTCACTTGTATTTTGTTCTCTCCCTTTATCTATGTTTTAGATGTTTTAGCATAGCATTTATCCAAACTTCCCTCCTTAGCCCATATGCGTCCAAGAGCACATGGTGATCTTCTGAGGCACCTGTCCCGCATGCTGCAAGGGTAGTGTAGTTTCAGTCAATGGGCTGCTAGCTAGGCTTCTCTGACCACTACCTTGTTGCAAGAATGTGTCTACATTCTCACCTCAACCTGCAGCTTGTTAAAAAGCCTTAGCTGTAGGGAATGTTCTGAAACTTTTTTCAGTCCTGTTTTATCTAGAGAGGCTTGTCTTTAAGCAGTCTTGTTTACTATGCAGAATGTTCAATTCTGCTCATCACCTGCTTCTTTCCCTGGAGGAGAGCAAGATTGTAAGTTCAGACCCTTTCACTGATTTGCATTATTTAAACTTTCACTTTGCAAAGTTACTTATTTTCCTTTTTAATCTGGCTGTGTATTTTAGTGCTCTACATTTATATTTTACCAACCATTTATGTGTATTTGGGCAGAGGAATACTACAAAGTGTAATTTTACTGTGCTATGGCAGCTGGATGTTTATTACTTTTTATTTTAGATAAAATCATAGAATGTTAAAATTTAGATTATGTTTTTTTTTGAATTCTTATTTACATTTAAGGAATGGTGCCTAATAGAAAATTATAGTTACACAAAGCTCGTGGAAACCATTTTCTTTTGACACTTTATTTTGTATGTGTCCTTTTTAAATTAATTTTTTCTATTTGTGAGTTTTTTGGGGGGAGAAGGGAAAATCCACCTTTTTGTACCCTTCTACAAACACTAAGTTGCACTGAGAGAGTCTCAATTTGGAGTTTTCAAATTCATTTAGAAAAAGCTATAACTATAATCTTTTCTGTGTCCTCAATATGTCATCCTAAAAATAAATCAAAGCTCCTGATATTTGCTGTTGACTTAGATGTTCTAAAAATAATTTCCCCAATTTTTAAGGTATAGATAACTTAGAAATGATCCCAATAAGTAAATGAGACTAGTAAAAGTTTGAGAAATGAAATATCCAAGAATGGAGAATTAAAAATTGCAGATAATAATTCTGAGGAATTTTAACCACTTTCCATAACTATGTCAACAGCTGAAGTACGAACAGAGAGAATCTAGCTCAGGTCCTCTTTCCAATCTTACCCACACCCTCAGTCCACACTCCAGACTCTTCAGAGTTTGGACAGCTCCTGACCTTACATGGAACGAGAGTTCCTCATGATTGCTATGTCTCACATGTATGGATAAAGGATAAAGGAGACAACATAGACTTTCCAGGATTGAGGATGACGGCTATAAGAACAAAAGAAAAAAATATCCTGGGCAAAAGTAATTCTGATCAAAAGAGAATTTCACACTAGGACCTAGTTAAATTTTTTTCTTATTTCATTTATTTTTTATTAAGGTCGAATTGACATAAAACATTATATTAGTTTCAGATGTAGAACATAATGATTCAACATTTGTGTATGTTGCTGTATGAGATTATGAATTCTTTTCAGGGGAAGGAAGGGAGCTGAAAGAAGCAGGGTGAGCATGCAGAGACAGGCTCCCCTGGCCCCAGAGTGCACCTCTGCAGGCCCTCAGATGTGGGCTAAACCAGAAGGCTGACCCTCAGGCCAAAGCTCTAGGACAAGTAAACAGGCCTCTTCCACAAAAATACCAAGGGTGTGTTTCAATCTGCTGTCTCTGTAGGGCCCTGGGGACGATAGCTGGCTGAGAACTCTCTCTCTGATTGTTACAGCCCCACAGGACCCAGGAATGCAAGCTTACCTAGAGGTGTGTAAAACCCCTGCTCCAGAGATATGGGAGATATTGGTTCTCTGGAGCACAGCAGAGGGAGATGCAAAGGTAGGGCCTGTCCTTGGAGGTTTCTGCAAAGGATTACAGCCAGCCCTTAGAAGTGTGTTTAATTAGAAGTCTGCTGCTATGAAGATATGCTAGTAGGCTTCTTTCACAGAGAGACTGGGGTCCTGGGTCTGTTACCTCTTGCTGTGCCCTGGGCGTGGTCATTATTTAAGAATCTTTCTCCATTGGTTACACTCCTGTGGGACCCACGAGCATAAGCTTCACTGGCCATCAGAGCCAGGTGGTCTAGAGATTTCCCCAGTGGCAGCCACAGAAATTGGGGCACCAGAGAATGGTACAGGCTCCTTTCTGGGGGTACTGGTGAGCAGACGGAGAGCATAAAGATGGTGCCTGCTAGCCTCCATCCCCAGAGGGTACCCCAGCAGGCCCCTAGGTGTGTGCTAAATTAGACGCCGGCCCACCAGGCCAACACTTTACAATATGCAAATAAGCCTCTGACAGGAAGCCTGGGCATCTCTCAATAGGCTGCTTCTGTGCTGGACTCTGGAGGAGAGAATCTGAGCACATGGGGCCCTTTAAGAGGCGTTTTTCAGTTCCCTATATAGCCTGTGGGTCTTGTGGATATGAGCTCTCTTGGTTTTCAAAGCTACACGTTGGGGGATGTCATCTCTCAGGTGCAGGTCTTAAAAGTTGGGGTGCCCGATGTGGGGTTCAAATCCTTCACTCCTCAGAGAGTTGCACTGGGTTTAGAGTTCGCTCCAGATTATGGGTCACTGTGCTGGTGGTGGGTTTTATGGTGAGATTGTGTCTAAGCCTCCCCTACTCACTTTGATGTGGGTTTTTTCTCATTTGCCCAGTGTGTAGCAGTTGCTTAGCTGGTTTTTAGGGTTTTTTTCCAGAGGGAATGTTTCCATATGTAGCTGTGGATTCAGTGTGTCTATAGGAGGAGGTAGGTTCAGGATCTTTCTAAATCACATCTTGACCTGGAACCCCTGGACCTGGTTAAATGTTGAAATTCACTTCCTTTACCCATTCCCTATTTTTACTCACACACACCAAGGGAACAAGAATAGTTCTAGAGATGATGTTCTAGAGATGTTCTGGAGGAGATGTTCTAGAGATGTTCTAATGCAAGTTAACCTACAGTTCTCTGCTCATGCCAGATGAGAGAAACAAGGACTCATCCATCTAACATCGCACAAGAGTTTCTTTCACATCGTGCATGTTTTTATATTGGATAGGACAAAACACTATATTATAAAATTAAACAAACACTAGTAGAAGCTACTACCAGTGGAGAAATCACAAAACCCCCAAATCCCCATCCTCAGAAAATTTTAAAAAAATAATATTAAGACCCAAATAGTCTTCCTGAAGACTAAGATGGAAACTAATACCATGTGCCAGATAATGTTAGGGATGTGTGTGTGTGTGTGTGTGTGTGTGTGTGTGTAGGAATATATGATGTGTGTATATATGTGTGCAATCTTTAAGCATCACTTATAACTTGCCAGCCAAATATTAATAGTTTATAGATAAAGAAACAGATTCAGAGTGCCAGAAAAGAGATGAGCCAGGATTCAAACCATTTCTGTCTCTCTTCTAAGCTTACACTCTTCGTGCTACAGTGTGGTGGTATAGTGTGAGAGCCGGAAACACTACATGCATATCTGGCACATAGTAGTAACATGAAATAAATGCTAGCAATCATTACTGTTATTACACATTTCCTCCAAATGGATTAGCACATGTCCTGTGCTGCTTTTATAGAAGTAATTTATAGAACGTCTGCTTTCCATTTTTAGATCACATTGTGGCTACTTACTACTTATATACAAAATAGAGACAACCAAATTTGCTGGGACTTTCAGAGAAAGCTATTCCTCCAGAGAATCAAAACCTCTGACCCATTCCTCACAGATGTTTACAGGGAGGCTTAGAAGCTGTGGCTGGGTCTCCTGGTTAGACTCCTGATGTTGAATTTGACCCTTCAGCTCTTCAAGTTTACTCAATATTGGGGAAGTGCCAGGGAGAAGTAAGGGTGGAAAGGTTCATTTAGCTATTTGGGAGAATGAAATGCCAATTGAATCACCATGGAATAGACTAGTATCTGCTTACAAACCCCTGGGACTTTCTGAATAAACAGCCAAGAGGGGACTGAAAAGTGCACTTGGGATTTTCTCTGACTTGAAACACTTGGAAAGAGGCTTGGAGAAGTTAGGAGTGACTATTCCATAGGGGACCTTCTCCCTCTCTTTGTCAGCCTTCTCCATCCTGCACTCAGCTGCTCTTAGCTGCTTATCCCTCGCCACAGAATATTTTGTTCCTTTAACTTCTTTTTTAACAGAAGACCAGAGGCCCTACTTGCATAGTAGACCCAATGAAATAGCTACATTTTAATTAAATTTGCGCAGCTTTTATGACACCAGTGGGTAGCCCTCACCACTACCCGGAGAGCCATCAGATGTACTTCACATGTAATTAATCTCTAATGCTCAATTTTGTAAGATATGTAATAATACTGCCTGGATAGAAATGAGAGCTTCAGAGAAGAGTCATATTAAAGATGAAGAGAGAAGCTTTAGGAGGAATTGGTTTTCAAGAGAAGTGTGAACTTTATTAAAAGGAAAAGAAATAATGGGAATATCTTGCATTAAGTAAAAATGCCTGACATCTTCAATTTTTCAGTTTCTTTTATTTTACCCTAGACAAATGTTTGAGGGTTTGTTTTTATAATGTATACCATGTGTAATGTTACATTTGCAGCCTCAAAGATTTAATATTTGAGCAAGGGGAAGATTGGCTATATTCAGGAATTACTGAGAGAGAGAGAGAGAGAGAGAGAGGACCCCCACTGTGACTAAACCCTTCAATAGAATTTAAATCCCTTTCCCTGCAAATATTTTGAGAACTTTTCAATCAAGAATTTTTATTTTTAACTAACAAAAAACAATAAAATGCTATCTAAATCACTTGTGCTACATTTTGTAGTTTTCATGAAAAATTCATCAACTCACTTGATCCTCACACAGTGGGAGAAGGGAAGAGAAAGCACTATTACTGTCTTTTCACAAGTTACAAAATGGATATTTGTAGAGAGCAAGTTGTTTGTCCAAGGTCAACCAGGTTGCTGATGAAGACTATGACTTCTGATTTATAATCTAATGACTTTTCCATTCTACCATCCTGATTCTAGTGTCATTTCCAGACCTTTTAAAAACTCTTTGTATATCCCAACATAAATGTCATATAATATTAAAGTCATAATAATGATTGTTGCTTAAGCTTGGGAGAAAAATTTCCTAGAAGAGATCATTCCATTACTTTCTAAAGAATTCTCAGTTGTAACCATGTAGCTTTTGGGACACAAGACCTCTTTCTGGTACCTCCTTTTCAGGTTTCACCCTTTTCTTGGATTCTCCACGTGGGCTAACAGTATCTCCATCCACCCTGTAGGCCATGCTACACTTATCTTGACTCTTTTCACTCAATCATCATATTCAGCTACCAAGTTCTTTAATCCTACCTTCAAAATATCTTTGATCCCAAATAACTCCCATTCTGCTCATTTCCACTGTCACCGTTCAGATTTAAACCCTTATCTCTTTTCTGAAATTTGCCCATAAACCATGATTCTAATTCTCCTCACTCTATCCTCCTTCCTGTGACTTGAAATTATTGTTGGAAAACTTTGCTTCGATCATGATTCTTCCCCACTTAAAAACCTTTATTGACTCTTTGTTTACAGGCAGGGTAACATGCAAACAAGTTAACAAGTTATGTGAGACTTTCCACACCTACACTCAACATCTCTTTCTTCTCATTTCCTTCCTGTCGTTTGCTCTGTGCTGTACCTACAGTGGACAAATCCCTGACTCACCATTCCTTGGATGTGTTACGTATGTCCAAATGCCTGTGCCCTTGTTTGTGGCCAACTTCTTTCCCTTTACATGCCCAGATCCATCTAAAAAGTCCTAAGCAATTTCTAGGACTCAGTTCAAATAAAATTTCCCTGCTACCCTCATGCCCTCAAGGAATTTCTCAGAAGCCTCTCTCTGTTTTCCATCATGTTAACCATTCCTTTATTTCAGCCCTTTCATATTATGTTTTAAGTATTCATTTTGTAGCTGGTATTTGGGAAACAGAGTTAAATGGGCTTCGTGGGAAGGGTCAGGTCCCCATAAATTAACCCTAAGTTATTTGATTAAATGTAACTAGAATGAAGACTTGCACAGCCCACACTCTGAATTAGTAACATTTAGACTTCTCTACCTTTCAAAAAAGATCTTCCAAGCTTCCAGGGGGAGAGGGCAAACTTAATTATTTTCTTAAAAGGCAGGAGGGAGTAAAAGGACCCAGCACCAGTTCTACATATATTCAGCATTATTAGCTACTAGAGTCTCATTTATATAATCACTCAAGCAGACACAGGTAGAGTAACAAAGGGTTGACCTGAGTGATAGAATACATGTGATTTGGTGGGCCATTCCAAACTCTGCCTGCTCTCCCACTATTTTAAGAGCAGGTGTTTGTGTGTGTGTGTTTGCATATACCTCGCGTTCTCCTTGATTAGTACAGCTATTCTAACCTTTTCCTTTAACTGACAATGTAAAAATATGAATATTCACCGCAACACCTAAAAATACTTCTGCACCGAAAAGCCCAAGCCTATTGGACACCTCCTCCTTAGGCACCACTGCAGATCCTCTCTGCTTCACCTGTTTCTGCTTTCAGCCACTGCTCTGGTGACCAGTGTTGAGCAGGCTCCAATCACATTCCCTCTGAAGCAATCCCGTATGTTGCCCTATGGTCAGAGAACATGCTCTTTATAATTTTTGAAGGCTTGTTTCGTAGCCCGGCATATGATCCATTTTGGTAAAAATTCCATGTGTACTTGAAAAGAATGAATATTTTGCCACTGTTCAGGAATTCTCGATAGAAGTCAATAAGGTTAATTTTGTTATTTTATTTTCTATCATGTGGATTCTTTGTCTACTTGTTACTGCACATTATCAGTTACTGATGGTCTCCTAAAAGGATTGCAGATTTTACTATTTCTCCTTTTATTTTTTTGTCCTATATATTTTGAAGTTACATTATTAGGATGTATAAAAATTTAGAATTTTTATCTTCTCCTTGTAGATTAAACTCTTAACCATTATAAAATATTCCTCTCTTGTTTACTGTTGAATCTTCCCTAAGTGTATATTTGGAAACTATGCTATTAGGTGCATAAAAATTTAGAATTGTTATGTTTTTCTTACGGGTTTAACTGTCAATCATTGTGAAATGTTCCTCTTTAACTCTGGTATTGAATCTTACCTAAGATCTTTGTCTTCTCCGGCTTTCTTTTGGTTAGTGTTTTCATGGTATTCCTGTTTCAATGTCTTACTTTCATCCTTGTGTTTAAGATGTGCCTCTCACAGGTACCATATATTTTTATTTTTATTAAATCCACTTTACCATTTATTGCCCAGTTACATTTAATATAGTTATATTTTGTCTATCATCTTATATTAGTTTTCTGTTTGTCTCACCTGATTTATAAATTAGTAATTTTTAACCACTTTTCAGGTAATGCTAAAGCCTTAGAATACTCCTCTCATCTCCTCTCATCCCCTTTTTGTGTCATGAACTTCTATTCTACATACATCACAAACCTCACAAGAAGTCATTATTATTGTTTTGTACAGTCATTATGCTACATTTTTATCATATCTGTTGATCGTCATACCTTCCTGCATCTTGGAGTTTTAATATAGGAACATTTTTCCTTCTACCTCAAGAACTCCCTTTAGTATTTCCTTCAATTGGGATATACTGGAGATGAGTTCTCTCTGTACATGTTTGCCTAGAGACATATATTTTGTCTTCCTACATCAGATATAAAATTCTAAATTTTAATTTTTTTTTTTTTTTTGCCGTACGCGGGCCTCTCACTGCTGTAGCCTCTCCCGTTGCAGAGCACAGGCTCCGGACGCGCAGGCTCAGCGGCCATGGCTCACGGGCCCAGCCGCTCTGCGGCATGTGGGATCTTCCCGGACCGGGGTATGAACTTGTGTCCCCTGCATCGGCAGGCGGACTCTCAACCGCTGCGCCACCAGGGAAGCCCTAATTTTAATTTTTCCCAGTACTTTGCAGATAGCACTCCACTGTCTTCTGGACTCCATCATGTCTGTTGAGAAACCAGCTGTAATTTTTAATGTTGCTCCCCTGAAGACAATGTGCATTTTTCCTCTAACTACAGTTAAGCCTTTGATTTTAATCACTTCTATTTTATTTATATATATAAAATATATTTTATCACATATATATATATGTATATATAATTTCTATGTATTTTATCCTTCATCAGGCTATGGAGTTCTGAATCTTTGGCTTAATGACTTCTGCTAGTTTTGAAAAATTTTTGGCCATTCTCTCTTTAAAAATTAATTCTGTCCATTTTCTGTCTCCTATAACTCCTATAACTGCATATAGGTTAGACCTTTTTTTTATAATGTTCCGTATATCTCTATTGATATTTTCTGTACCTTCTCTTTTTTTTTTACTCTCCATGTGTGAGTTTGAATAGTTTATACTCATCTCTTTTTCTTTGTCCAATCTGATATTAAAGCCATATGTTAAAATTTTTATTTCAGTGACTGCATTTTTCAGTTTCAGAATTTTCACTTTATTATTTTTATAGACTTTTTATATGTAGTAAAATTCTTCATTATTTTACCCATTTTCTTGAATGAACTAGTCACAGTTATATAAACTAGTGTCTTGGTCAGTTGCAGGTCTGTTTGTATTGTCAATTTTTCCTTTGGGTCCTCTTTCCTAGTATGTTAGGTAATCTTTGTTGAATGACAGACTTTATATGTGAGAAATTATAGACAATGGGTGTTATTCTCTCACTACAGAGGATTCCCTTTTTTTCTGGTAAGTGACTAGAGTAGACATCTAAATCCTATGAGAAAATGATTTGATTTCAGACTAAGTTTCAGAGCTCTTAATATCAATCCTACCTCTCTTTCGTCTCAACTTCTAAGGTGAAGTCCCCATAGGAGCCCCAAATGAGATTCTAGGGTGTTTATCAGGACCTTTCACATTTGCTGGGTCCTGAACTCACATTTTTTTCTTCAAAACGCTGAGAACGATTGAAAGTTTTACTGAGTTTTTTGTTTGCCTTTTGTACCACACAACTTAAGAGTTGGCAAATTATTCAAAAGGGAAACTAATGTGGAGTGTCAGGCTTGCTTCGCTGTACCTCACTTTTCTCCAAGATCCTGGTATCTCAAATCCTGCTTACTTTAGAAATCCTAACTCTAATTTTTGTCTCCTTAGTGCCATGAGAGCACCGAAACTTTGCTTATACTTCTGCTCTTAGCAGTTACTTTTTTCTGGCTTCTCAGTCTTCTATCCTGTACTGCTTAAGAACTGTCATATGTCCCAAGGAAAAAAGTAGTAAGCAGACCGTTGGGATCACCTCAGTGAACTCTCCTTCTATTCAGGATTTTGGTCCCTCCAGTTATGAACTCCCTGAAAAGTCTCTGATGATTCCAAATAGATGTTTTTCAGACTTTATTCAGATTTTTAGTCACTAGGTGAAGTAGAAATACATTAACTATCACAGCTTTTTGTATTGTTTCTCTTTCCACTATGAAGTGAGGCTGTCTCTTATAAGAAAGACTGGTTTTGAAGAAAAAATATAAGCACGTAGACTCATTTTGTTAAACAAATTTACTGAGTATCCCATTACTGTACTGGTGCTGTGCTAGGTGCTGAAAATAGCGTAATAGCACTATCTTTATCCTCAAGGATTCCCAGTCCAGTTGGGTGACAAGAAAGTAAACATATGAAGAGTTCAGGTGTTAAGTGCTGTCATAGACATGTGCATAGGATTCTCCCATAAACAGAGGACAAGGAGATTCATTTAGTCAGACAGTTGGGAGGGAAACAAAACAAATCTGTCACTATGGCACATTCCGATTTTCTCCATTTAAAAGGTCCCTACTGCTGTATAGGATCAAAGGGTACAGCTCCCCAGGTATCACAGAGATGGGTCAAAGTACTTGTAGCTCTTTATTGTCCACTACATATTAGTTACAAAAACACTGTGGGAAAGAAATGAATGTAACCTATATATCAGCTGGGGGCTTCCTGCTCTTTGGATTTCAGGGTATAATTGACCCAGACTCCATACAACTCCATAGCCTATGTTATCTACTAATTTTGAGAATTTATCATCTCAAGGTCCCAGGGCTACTGCCACCTACAACCTGTACTGTGTGTAGTTTCACTCCAAATATATGTCAGTTTGGAATCTTTATGTTGCAAAGAATAAAAATTCCAACTCAAACTATCAGGGGCTTAAAGGGGACTTACTGAATTTCCTATCTGGAAAATTAAATTGAAGAGTGAAGATTAGTGAACTCCATTTTCCCACATCATTACCTCTGTGCTCTGCTGTTCACAGTGTAAGCTTCATCTAAGCCTGGCTCCCTCATGGTCACAGGATGCAACCAAAGCTGCATTCTTCTTCATTCAAGTCCACGTGAGAGGGGTTTCCTCTTAAAATTCCAGCAGAATTCCTAAACTTCATCCTGATTGTACCAGCTAAGGTTACATGCCTACCACTGAAGCTATGGCTATGGCCAGGAAAATAATGTACTGTATGGAGTGGAGTTATCCTTCCTCAAGCACAAGAACAGTGATTGAAGGATGGACACCAGAATGAAATCTGGATTTTGTTAAGAAAGGCAAACAATAGACTACTGATTTTTGGTACATAAGCAAAAATGTCTACTATACACACCCAGACATACAAGTCAGTTTCCAAAGAATCTACCTACACACAAAGTTTAATGAAAAATGTAGGTGCTACCAAAGATTTTCTGAGCAACACAGAGTTAGTTGTGTAAGATGCATATCACAGTGCATAAATGATAAGAAAATTCCATCTTAGCTATGGTTGCCTCCCTTCTTTTCAACTGTCCCTTATCGGGTGTTACTTCCCTCAGACTCTTCCCAGAGAGAGTGTCCAGATTCTCTGATTTCTTTTTCTGTCTAGGAAGTCTTGATATCAGGCAGCAGTGGATTTAAAGTGGGGAGTGTGAAGAGACTTCTAGCCTCTTATTCACTCATCTCTCAAAAACTATGGTCTCCTCAGAAGGAATTAATAGAGAATAAAAATTTCCCCATCTTATTACATTATTAAATACTTCTTTTTAAAAGGGAAATATTTCCACACAATAATTTGTATGCAAATATAGCAGCATTATTCATGACAGCTAAAAAGTGGAAACATTCCAAATGTCTGTCTATGGGTGAAAGGGCACACAAAATGTAAAGTATTGGTACGATAGAATACTACTCAGCACTAAAAAGGAACAGTTGCAGATAAGGCTGCATTGCGAATGAACCTCAAAAACATCACACACAGTGAAAGAAGCCAGATGAAGAAGGCCATCTATTTGATGTCTATTTATCTTAAATGCCTAGGAAAAGCAAATCTATGGAGACCAAAAGGAGACCACTGGTTGCCTGGGCCTGGCGTGGGAATGGGGGTAGATGGCAGATGGGAATGCACCTTCTTCAGGGGGTGAGAAAGATGTTCTAAAAGTGGATTGAGGTAAAGGATGCACAACTCTGTAAATTTACTAAAAATCATTGAATACTTAAAATGGGTGAATTTTATGGTACATCAATTATACCTTAATAAGCCTGTTTAAAAAAAAAAAAGTAGGTGTGATTGTGCTTTGGTAACCAAAACATGAGTAAATGGAACACGTGTCACTTTCAGGTGAAACATTGACAGCCAGCGCATGAGTCACCTTATCTCTTTCCCCTGACTCAGTGGTCATGGGAGTGTTACGACAGAGCTTCCATCAGCCTGGGCCTCTGTGTGACAACAAAGGGCAGAGCAGCCCACTGCCCCACAGTGAACATGGGCTGTGAGCAGGAAACAGACCCTTGTGGGATAAAGGCACTGGGGAGAAATATCAATATATTTTTTTAAAAAATACACACAATGTAAACGAGAAGTATTAATAACACCAAGATGCTTTTCATTAAAAACCCAGATTTTTTGGTACCACATACACAGCCTATTGCTGGGTATGGAATGGCTTTAGACTGCTCCTTGTAAGCCACCAGATAATTAAGGCTTCGAGGATTCCATATTCCATGAATAGGGAAAAAAAAGCCTATTTTGCCTCATAAACGCCACAAAACCAGGATGTGAGACAGTACAAGTTTCACCTGCTTCCTTGATTTTCCCAACCTCTGCGAGTCTCATAGCAATGAGAGACAAAGCCATGCAATACTTTGAGCTTCTAAAAATAATTAGAAGCTGCAAGGTGCCTGTGACTTATTAAGTCAAAATAATTTATGCTATTTATTATTTAATGACTGATGCTTTGACATTCTCATTGTACAGCTGCAATTGAAAATATGATCACATTGTGATATTTATGTTGGGGGCAAGCATTTTTGTTTTTATACTTTGTATTTACTTCATTCAACATCTTTTTCACTTCAGTGCTCCGTCTCTCCCCTGGCAAGAACAAACTCATGCAGGGAGCTCTGATCAGCTGTCAGGATCTGTGAGCTCTGAGAGGGACCTAAGTTTGGTAGGATACCCTCCCCTTTACAAGAGATATTCCAAAGGAACCAGCAAAGTGCTGGGCTTTCATCCCCTCACAACCCACATTTTTCAAAAGTCTTTAAACTCCTTCCTTCTCCCTTCAACTCTCAAGAGGAATTGCACTGATAAGGTTTCTGTTCATCAAAACAGTGGAATGGCAGTGGCTCTGCTATTCCCAGGACACTTCCTTCTGGAAAAGGGCGGCTTCTCCCCTGAGAAGCTATTATAAAGAACAGGAGTTCTCCAGCTCCCATCGTGAATGTATCACTCCACTTCAGTTATTGTTTCTGTGGATTCCTTTTCCTCCTGTCTCTCTCCCCCACCCTCAAGCAGTTTTTAAAATCCATTACCTAGGGAGTTTCAAATTGTATCTGACCTATTGATTCCATGGGCTGTCTGTGTCCAATGGGCATGCAATACAATATACAACCTGAAGCCCGGAAAAAGGCAACTCACTGATGAAATAAGGAATACAGAACAGTAAACCACAATTTGGAATTTCGAGGGAAATGAAAGAAATATTTATGATATGGGGTTGAGAAATGAGATGCTGTGTATAAAGAATCTAAGTAAAGCATAAAGCATTAGGCAGGTATAAGATATTGCCTTTATTAATAATAATTTAAAAATCTAATCTGAATTTGTTAGGGGCTACATGTGTTTCATCCAGATCTCTCCTGGATTTCAGGATGTTTTGTTGCTGGCATACACCCGTAATCAGAGGATATTTAAAAGGGAGGAGAGCATTGTATAAAAGCTGTCCATTTTCACACTTGTGCAAATCCAGGAAAAGGTTCTGTGGGAGGTAGCAAGAACACCTCAGTAGCAAACACTGCTTAAACCACTCTGTGATGCAGGGCATCCATCAAAGCAGGTTCTGCTAGAAAACTGCATCTTCTGCTCTTTATAGTGGGTATGGATGTCTGGTCTGAGATAACTGCTATGCCATGGACCAAAATATTGGATAATTTAATTCTGTTTAATTCAACCAAATCTTTATTTTGTGCTAACCTGTGACCCAATCGCTATGTTCGTCTCTCCGGGGATATTAAAAATATGTAAGACATGGCCCATAACCTCAAGGAGTTAAGATTATAATTGAAGGAGCTTACGATCGAACTGGTTTTAAAAGGGGGAAGGTGTTACAAATGGTAAAATTGATTCTTCATTTCTTTCTTTAACATATTAGCTTGAACAATCAAGAAATAGTCATGCTTTGGAGGAAAAATGAACATATACAAATAAAATGGTAACACGAGCTTTTATATTGTGCCTCAAGCAACAAAGCCTCCGTTTTCTCTGTTCTGCAGAATGAGTGGGGGGACCTACAGGATTAGATATATAATGTGTGGCCACTCTTCAGTAACCACTATTGAACTTCAAAATGAGTTTAGTCATTAGCTTTGACAAATGAGGAGCCTGCTATTGATTTTTACACATGTCTATCATGGGATCTATTTAAAAAGATCAGTCAATTCCAAGAAAGATTATGTTAATCTTATTGGTTTGATTTCCTAATAGGAGGAGAAGGAGCAGGGAGTGAAAGGAGAGGTCCAGAAACTGGCAACATCTGTATCATTTTCTTAAATCAATTCAAAAAACAATTTGGAGAAAAATCAAGTGCCTCTGTCTTATATAAGAAAGCTAGGAAGATATTGATAAATCATTCCAGACAATGTTAACCAACAGCTTGAGAAGTTCACGAAAAAGGACACTGACAGGAGGGATACAATTACTAATGTATTTGTCTTTTTATGGTTCAGTTAAGAGTATCTTAGGTAGTCGAGCACATGGCAGCTCGTCAGACTTCACAGGGTAGCTGTCAGAGTTTTGACTGATGTACAAGTGCTACTTGTTCACGTATGCCCTCCCTTTCAGTAGAGTGCACACAGGTAAGACAGCTTGTTGGTAATTTTTATTTAACGCTCCCAGGATCTGTGGCTGCACTTTTATTGAAAGTTCTGACAGTAAAATTCCACTCCCTGAAATTTCCAAGGTTTCTGCTGTAAGTACATCTCCACTTAAATAAGATCTTCCTCTGGGATTAGACAGCTCTTTAGGGTTTTTCTGATGCTTTCTGGTCTTGGAGACAGCTGTTTAGTATTTGGGGAGCGTTTTATTTTGTTTTGTTTTGTGTTAGCTCCACTGGAAAGGCTGAAAGAAAAATAAAACACAAGAAATTAACAGTGCAAAGACTCAGCAGGGCTGTAGGGAGGCCTTCATAATTCTGAACTGGCAAAGGCCGAGTTGTACACACTTTGACAATTTTCATCCTTCTTACTCTCTCTCTTCTTTCCTCACCTCCAATCTAATCTACTCATTACATGAAATTGCTCATAACAGTCTTTGACGTGCTTCTAGAATTTTACCTTATTTTTCTAAAAATTGCGTCTTCTAGCCTAAAAGCTCTTTCAAACAGGCTTGAGTCCTGGACTATTTGGTGTTTGATCAGAAGCCTTTTCAGGAATTACAGACCAGATTTTACACCAGGAATTACAGACCAGTCTGTAAAGGAATTACAGACCTGTTTTTACACCACTTAAAATCCTTGGGCTGATGTTTGAAGGCAGTCAATTGTAATATGGCCTTGAAATGCCTTAACATAGTAAGGCAGCCATCTAGTACACATCATCTGATAACTTCATCCATCCATAGGAGATTGTATCAGTGAGATATTCAGAGACCGGTCACAGTGTTTCTAAGGTCATAAACAAAGCTATCATGATTCCCAATGAGAAAGCCAAAACTTGGTATTCTCACATATAAAGACTGAAGGGCTATGATGTAAGGCTTAATGAGCAGATCTTTTGAAGGCATACTTTAGCAGTTATTGGAATTAATTTCTCCTAAACTGGCAGTCATATGGTATATTTGTATTGTATTCATGTAACTTCTTGCATTTGCATAATTCCAACATTTTGGAATTCTACCTCTCACAGCATGATAATTGTTTCATACAGGAAATGATATTTTATCACAGCATAAAAACATTGGAAGAATATAAACTCAGAATAAAGTCCAGCCCTTTAAACTGAACAGGTTTAACTTTATGGAAAAATCATTTCATTGTTATATCAGTCAATATAAGTTTGATCATTCTGCAGAAAAATATAAGCCTAAAACCTTAGGGCCCTTGAAACAAAATGCATTCCTTGGTCAAGCCATGTGTATGCTGGGTTTTTTGTTTCTTTTTGTTTTTGGAGGCGTTACTATATCTTTCCATAATGTGAGAAGCATGGAAAAAGTAAGAGAGTGAAGCAACCTACATGCTGCAACTTAACCTTTCTGTGTGGAAGAAATAAATACAATCTCCATTCATATTTTATTGTCCAAAGCAAACCACATGGGCTCAGACCTGGCTTAGGAGGGTAGAAGTGTATAAATACTCTTACATGGAGTGGCTCTGGATATTAGTGGATATTATCTAGTCCATATTTTTTACCTTAAAGATGAAGATGTCCCAGTGATTTTTCACCTCTGTATCCTAAATGCCTATCACTCCATCTGACCCAGAGTATTAGTAATTGACTAAGAACTTAAACCCAGGTGTTTTGACTCAATTTATTCCCCATCCCAAGACCCGTTCCAATAGTATCTGATACTGTTAAACGTGTACAAAGATAAAGATCGTATTTATAGAGAAGTCCCAAGGAATGCTCCCTTGTCATTATATTTTTGTTTCAGAACCATCCCCCAAGGTAATTATGACAGGTGTTTTAATCCTGATTATGGATTTAAGGAAACTGAAGTCTAGAGGGAAGGAAAATGGCTTACCCAAGATCCTACAATAAATGGTGGAATGAGAGCCTAAGCCAAGATTCCTGCCTGAATCCCTGAATCCTAGTGAGTTGGCAGGAATTGTGTATGTCAGCAGCCCAGTGGCAGCAAGCCCTGGGATGAGAAGTGCCCCTTTTACAGCTATTGCCCAGCATCTGTTTCAGGGTCAGTGCTCTTCAAACTGTTGTCTTGTGAACTTCTTTTCATTGAGTTCTGATTCAGTTTGGATGGGAAACCCTATAGGCTCGGTTTCTCTAAACGTGCTGAATCAGTCCTTTGCCCTGACATGTCTCTCCTGACTCCAGGGCAAGCAGAGAATACACCCGTGTTGGGAGGCACTAGAGCTCAGGTCAAACTGGAGAGGTAGCACACGTTTCCCTTATGGGGTAAGTTTGAGACTTGTGGGCAAAACAGCACAAAATGATGGGCTGCTTACAGAAGAAATGCCCCCACAGAATTTGATTTCAAACTTTTTATGAGATTTGCTTATAAAAAATGTTTTAAAATATTATTTCTCATGATTATATTAATTTTTTATGATTCTTTGATTTTTTTTATCATACAAGATTTTTTCCTTGTTCCTGTCTTATGTTACGGTATACTTTCTCTGTTTTATTGACTGACAAACATTCAAACTTATCTCCCTTTTACTGTGAGGCACCAGGAAGATATAAAAGGATACTGTTTGTAACTCTCAACTGAAAAGAAACCTGTTCTGTTTTCTAAATTGCCACTGGTACTCAGCTACATGTACATGCTACCAAAAGGTCATCTCTCTTGTCAGCCTATTGAATTCTCCCTGAGATTTTGTCTCTGGGTAAAAGCAGCTTTTTGAATCTTCATAGAGCAAGTTTGCCTGACCCTTCCACAAAAGTATACAAAGATCAGATAGCTACACTAAGAACAGGGCTGTATATATTTATATTTTAATTGTAGTTACAGAAAAATCAAACATTGTCTTAGAAAATTATTTTACGCTGATCGGGATGTGGTTTTAGGTGTTGAAGGACTATTCCTTTCCCTGTGGTTTCTGGGAAGTCCAGATGTTCTCAAGATGGTGTTACATGCGAAAACTGTGTATTTAGGAAGATCCGACATCTTAGACATTCCCTGGAGGTAAATAAATTTAACACTTTGAAGTTCTTACATGAATATAAAAATTTATATAATGAGCTTTTGAAATGGCCTAGAAATTAAAATATCATTTCAGTTATGCCTGTATAATCTCTTTAAAGTTATTTTATTTTAATATGCCAGTAAATCTCATTTAACATATATTTAGGTACTAATATGATCATTGAAATGTCAGTTTATTAAATGAAAATTGAAAGATGTCAAAATTGATTTGTTCTGAGAAGATTGTGAAGTCCTGTCAATATTTAGGAAAATAGAGAATTCACCTTAAGATGAGTTAAAATTTATATTTTTCTTGCCTGTAAAATGGTGTGACAATATCTCTCAAACTGATGTGAATATTAGGTATATTAGTATTTAAGACAATGGCAATTTTGCTGACACTGGTGTAGAAAATTTTTTTTAACAGTAACTTTATAAATCAAGTGCTTATATAATTGCGGGTCTGTTTCTGGACTCTTCTGTTTCATTGGTCTATTTGTGTATCTTTGTACCAATAATACATTCTAATTAGTGTAGATTTAGAAGTCATATCTGGTAGTGTAGATTGTAGTGTAAATCTTCTGAATATGTTCTTAAGATTATTTTAGTTATTCTTGGTACTTTGTGTTTCCATAAAAATCTTAGAATGTTTGTCAATATCTGCAAAATGAAATTTTCTGGGATTATGATTGAGATTGTATTTTGGGAAAATTGATATCCAAT
Organism: Neophocaena asiaeorientalis asiaeorientalis; assembly: GCF_003031525.2. Lineage (NCBI taxonomy): Eukaryota > Metazoa > Chordata > Mammalia > Artiodactyla > Phocoenidae > Neophocaena > Neophocaena asiaeorientalis. The sequence goes on from NW_020175821.1 coordinate 7,414,832, forward strand.
CTATAAATGCATCATATTTCCCACTTATTTTAGTCTTCTTTAATTTCTCTCAGTAGCATTTGGTAGTTTTCTGTGCAGAGGACTTGCATATTTTTTGTTAGATTTATTCCTAGTATTTTATTTTATGCTCTTGTAAATGGTGTTAAGTTCCATTTTCCAAATGTCTTTGGCTAGTATATCAGAAAACTATTCAGTTATATATATGTATTGATTCACTGTGTAGCCAGAGATCTTGCTAAATTCACTTATTAATCCTATTGGATTTTGTGGGTTCTTTGGGAGTTTTCAGGAAAACAATCATGTTTTTTGTGAATAATTACTGTTTTATTTCCACATTTACATTCCATATCATTATTTTCCAGCTTTATTGAGATATAATTGACATATAACATTGTATAAGTTTAAGGTGCACAGAATTATTTGACACCTTTATGTGTTGTGATATGATCACTGCAGTAGGGTTAGTTAACACCTCCATCGTCCTATATAATTACCATTTCTTTTTTGTAGTGAGAACATTTAAGATCTACTTCCGTAGCAATCTTCAAGTGTACTTTATTGTTATATTATATCTAGAACTTCTAAATGGAAGTTTTTGCCCTCCCTATACCTTTAGTTTCTATTTCTTGACTAGGACCTATAGTACAGTGTTTAATAGAAGCATAATGCTCTAGGTTTGTATGTGTGTGTTTAAACCATAAAGGGGTGTTGGATTTTATCACAAACTTTTCTGGATCTATTGAAATCATAGGAATTTTTTCCTTTAGTAGGTTAACATGGTTACACATGTTTTTTTGTTTTTTCCCCAGTGGAATTAATTATTTATTATCCTTTTTGTAAATACTGTCTGAGGCCAACATAACTGAAAAATGCTTAGGCTGTTTAAAAAAAAAAAGAAGCAAACAGTGTTTTACAATGGCTAATTGGAAAAAGGTCACCATATTAGTTTTCATTTACGTCTGTCAAGAAACGTTTGTATCTACGGTTTTTTTTTTCCCTTTCAACAGCTACTTTTTGTGGAGTCTGCATTTAATTCACATTTACAGTTTGGTTTCTGTGGTTTTTTTTGTTTTGTTGCGTTTTGTTTTGTTTTGTTTTGTTTTGTTTATGTAGGTCTGTGTCTTTATTCCTGACTTACCCCTAGGTTCTTCACTCTATGCCTACTTTCTGCAGGTCTTTTATCATAAATCGGTATTGAATTTTCTCGAAAGCTTTCTCTGCATCTATTGAGATGATCATATGATTTTTCTCCTTCAATTTGTTAATGTGGTTTATCACATTGTTTGATTCACGTATATTGAAGAATCCTTGCATTCTTGGAATAAACCCCACTTGATCATGGTGTATGATCCTTTTAATGTGCTGTTGGATTCTGTTTGCTAGTATTTTAGTCACTTATCCGTTCTTCTGCCTCAGTTATTCTGCTATTGATCCCATCTAGAGTATTTTTAATTTCATTTATTGTGTTGTTTATTGTTGTTTGTTTCATCTTTAGTTCTTCTAGGTCTGTGTTAAATGTTTCTTGCATATTGTCTATTCTATTTCCAAGATTTTGGATCATCTGTACTATCATTTCTCTGAATTCCTTTTCAGGTAGACTGCCTATTTTCTCTTCATGTGTTAGGTCTGGTGGGTTTTTACCTTGCTCCTTCATCTGCTGTTTTTTTTTCAGTCTTCTCATTTTGCTTATCTTACTGTGTTTGTGGTCTCATTTTTGCAGGCTGCAGGTTTCTAGTTCCCGTTGTTTTTGGTGTCTGTCCCCAGTGGCTAAGGTTGGTTCAGTGGGTTGTGTAGGCTTCCTGGTGGAGGGGACTAGTGCCTGTGTTCTGGTGGATGAGGCTGGATCTTGTCTTTCTGGTGGGCAGGTCCACATCTGGTGGTGTGTTTGGGGGTGTCTGTGGACTTATTATGATTTTAGGCAGCCTTTCTGCTAATGGGTGGGGTTGTGTTCCTGTCTTGCTAGTTGTTTGGCATAGGATATTCAGCACTGTAGCTTGCTCATCATTGAGTGAAGCTGGGTGCTGGTGTTGAGATGGAGATCTCTGGGAGAATTTCACCATTTGATATTATGTGGAGCTGGGAGGTCTCTTGTGGACCAGTGTTCTGAAGTTGGCTCTCCCACCTCAGAGGCACAGCACTGACTTCTCGCTGCAGTACCAAGAACCTTTCATCCACAGAGCTCAGAATAAAAGTGAGGAAAAGTAGAAAGAAAGAATTAGTAGAAAGAAAGAAAGAAAGAATGAAAAGGGAGGGAGGGAGAGAGGAAGGAAGGAAGGAGGGAAGGATAAACAAAGAAAGATAGAAAGAAAAAGTAAAATAAAATAAAGTAAGATAAAATATAATAAAGTTATTAAAATAAATAATTATTAAGGAAAAAAATTAAAAAAAAACAAAGATGGATAGAACCCTAGGACAAATTGTGGAAGCAAAGCTATACAGACAAAATCTCACACAGAAGCATACACATACACACAAAAAGCAGAAAAGGGGAAAATATCATAAACCTTGCTCTCAAAGTCCACCTCCTCAATTTTGGATGATTCATTGTCTATTCAGTTATTCCACAGATGCAGGGTACATCAAGTTGATTGTGGAACTTTAATCCGCTGTTTCTGAGGCTGCTGGGAGAGATTTCCCTTTCTCTTCTTTGTTCTCACAGCTCCTGGGGCTCAGCTTTGGGTTTGGGCCTGCCTCTTCGTGTAGGTCGCTGGAGGGCATCTCTTCTTTGCTCAGATAGGACGGGGTTAAAGGAGCCGCTGATTTGGGGGCACTGGCTCACTCAGGCCGGGGGGAGTTGAAAATTATTCTTTTTATATCCTTGGAAGAGTTGTGTTTGATTGGTGCTATTTTTTCTTTAGATATTTGAAAGAATTTATCTGTGAAGCTATTTGGGCCAGTTTTCCTTGTGGAAAGATTTTAAATTCAATATTCAGTTTCTTTTTTTTTTGTTATTATTGGAGTATAGCTGTTTAACAATGTTGTGTTAGTTTCTAGTGTACAGCAAAGTGAATCAGCCACATTTATACATATATCCCCTCTTCCATGGATTTCCTTCCCATTTAGGTCACCACAGAGCACTGAGTAGAGTTCCCTGTGCTATACAGTCTGTTCTCATTAGTTACCTATTTTATACATAGTAGTGTATATATGTCAATCCCAATCTCCCAATCCATCCCAGTCCCCTTACCCCCCTTATTATCCGTACATTTGTTCTTTACATCTGTCTCTATTTCTGCTTTGCAAATAAGTTCATCTAAGTTCCACATATATGCATTAATATACAGTATTTGTTTTTCTCTTTCTGACTTACTTCACTCTGTATGACAGTCTCTAAGTCCATCCACATCTCTACAAATGACCCAATTTTGTTCCTTTTCATGGCCTAGTAATATCCCATTGTATATATGTACCACATCTTCTTTATCCTTTCCTCTGTTGTTGGACATTTAGGTTGACTCCATGACCTGGCTATTCTAAATAGTCCTGTAATGAATATTGTGGTGCATATGTCTTTTTGAATTTTGGTTTTCTATGTGTTTATGCCAAGGAGTGGATTTTTGAGTCATATGGTAGTTCTATTTATAGTTTTTTAAGGAAACTGCATACTCTTCTCCATAGTAGCTGTGTCAATTAACATTCCCACTCGGCTCCGTTTTCTCCACACCCTCCGCAGCATTTATTGTTTGTAGATTTTTTTTTTTTTTTTGCGGTACACAGGCTTCTCACTGTTGTGGCCTCTCGTGGTGCAGAGCACAGGCTCCGGATGCACAGGCTCAGCAGCCATGGCGCACAGGCCCAGCTGCTCTGTGTCATGTGGGATCTTCCCAGACTGGGGCACGAACCCATGTCCCCTGCATCGGCAGGCGGACTCTCAACCACTGCGCCACCAAGGAAGCCCTGTCTGTAGATTTTTTGATGGCCATTCTGACTGGTGTTAGGTGATACCTCATTGTAGTTTTGATTTGAATTTCTCTAATAGTGATGTTGAGCATCTTTTCATGTGTTTTTTGGCCATCTGTATGTCTTCTTTTGAGAAATGTCTGTTTAGGTCATCTGCCCACATTTTGATTGGGTTGTTTGTTTTTTTGGTTATTGAGCTGCATGAACTGTTTGTATATTTTGGAGATTAATCCCTTGTCAGTTGCTTCGTTTGCAAATATTTTCGCCTATTCTGAGGGTTGTCTTTTTATCTTGGTTATGGTTTTCTTTGCTGTGCAAAAGCTTTTAAGTTTAATTAGGTCCCATTTGTTTATTTTTATTTTCATTATGCAAATCTGTCAGTGTGATACACCACATTAACAAATTGAAGAATAAAAACCATATGGTCATCTCAATAGATGCAGAAACAGCTTTTGACAAAATCCAACACCCATTTATGATTAAAAAACTCTCCAGAAAGTGGGCATAGAGAGAACCTACCTCAACATAATAAAGGCCATATACAATAAGCCCATAGCAAACATCATTCTCAGTGTTGAAAAACTGAAAGCATTTCCTCGAAGATCAGGAACCAGACAAGGATGTCCACTCTTACCACTATCATTCAAATAGTTTAGGAAGTCCTAGCCATGGCAATCAGAGAAGAAAAAGAAATAGAAGGAATCCAATTTGGAAAAGAAGAAGTAAAACTGTTACTTTGCAGATGACATGATACTATACATAGAAAATCCTGTAGATGCCACCAGAAAAGTACTAGAGCTAATCAATGCATTGGGTGAAGTTGCAGGATACAAAATTAATAAACAGAAATCGATTGCAATCCTATGCACTAACAACAAAAGATCAGAAAGAGAGATTAAGGAAACAATCTCATTTGCCATTGCAACAAAGGAAAAAATACCTAGGAATAAACCTACGTGTAGAGGCAAAAGACCTGTGCTAGAAAACTATAAGATACTGATGAAAGAAATCAAAGAAGATGCAAGCAGATGGAGAGACATACCATGTTCTTGGATTGGAAAAATCAACACTGAGAAAATGGCTATACTACCCAAAGCAATCTACAGATTCAATGCAATCCCTGTCAAGCTACCAATGGCATTTTTCACGAAAGTAGAACAAAAAAAAATGTACAATTTATATGGAAACACAAAAGACCCTGAATAGCCAAAGCAATCTTGAGAACAAAAAACGGAGCTGGAGGAATCAGGCTCCCTGAATTCAGGGTATACTACAAAGCTACAGTAATCAGTATGGTATTGACACAAAAACAGAAATATAGATCAATGGAACAGGAACGAAAGCCCAGAGATAAACCCACACACCTATGGTCAGCTATCTTTGACAAAGGAAGCAAGAATATACAATGGAGAAAAGACAGTCTCTTCAATAAGTGGTGCTGGGAAAACTGGACAGCTACATGTACAAGAATGAAATTAGAACACTCCCTAACACCATACACAAAAATAAACTCAAAAGTGGATTAAAGATCTAAATATAAGGCCAGACAGTATAAAGCTCTTAGAGGAAAACATAGGTAGAACACTCTTTGACATAAATCACAGCAAGATCTTTTTTGATGCACCTCCTAGAGTAATATTCAGTTTCTTTAAAATATCTACAACTATTCAGTTTTCTTATCTTTCGTCCATTTTTGGTTATATGCTGTTCAAGGGAATTATTCATCTAATTTTTCAAATTTATTGATAATTTGTTCATCATATACTTGTATAATCTTTGTAATGTCTGTACATATAGAGGAATACCCCATTTTTCATTCTTATTAAGGCTACTTGTACTTTTTCCTCTTTGTTTTAAAATACATATTTCTAGAGGATTATTACTTTTATTCATCTTTCCAAAAAACAATTTTTTGGATTTCTTCATTTGATCTATTGCTTTTTTTACAAAATATTTGGGGTATTTTTTAATTAACATTTTGTTATTGATTTCAACTTTAATTATGGTCAAAGAACATACTCTGTATGGTTTGAATACTTTGTTTTGGTAAATGTTTTATGTGTGTAGTTATACTAGCTTTTCAAAAGAAAATGTTTGCTAATTTTTTTATCCTTTTAACTTTTTTGTATGTTCATATTTAAGGTGTGTTTCTTGTGATTAGCATATTGTTGTTCACTTGCAGTCTGACAGAATTTGTCTTTCAAGCGTAATATTTAGTCTATTTACATGAAATGCAATTAGTAATATTTGTGAATTGAATTCTATTATCTAACTATATTTTTCTTTTTCTACCTGTTTTAATTTAATCCCATAGAAACTTGTAAATATGCAGTACAGTATTAACTTAATCACCATGCTGTACATTATATCCCCATGACTTATTTTATAACTAGAAGTTTGTACCTTTTGATACCCATTTCACCAAAGCTGCACTCTGTCCCCCACACTGCCCCCAGCAACCACCAATCTGATCTCTGTTTCTATGAGGTTTTTTTTTTAAGATTGATGTAAAAGTAAGATCATATGGCATATGTCCTTCTCTGACTTATTTCACTTAGCACACTCTCTAAAGGTTCATCCATGTTGTCACAAATGGCAACATTTCCTTCCATTTATGGCTGAATAATATTCTGTTGTGTATATATATATATATATATATATATATACCACATTTTCTTTATCCAGTCATTCATTGATAGGTTATTTCCATATATTGACTATTGTAAATAATCCTGCAATGAACATAGGTGAGTATATATCTCTTTGAGTTAGTGTTTTTCATTTTCTTTGAATAAATACCCAGGAGTGGAATTGCTGGATGATATCTTAGTTCTATTTTTAACTTTTTGAGGAACTCCCAACTGTTTTCCATTGTGGCTGCACCAACTTACAGTCCCAACAGTGCCCCAGGGTTCCCTTTTCTCCAAATCCTTGCCAACACTTGTTATTTTTTGTCTTTTTCATAATTGTCATTCTAATAGGTGTGAGGTCATATCTCATTGTGGTTTTGATTTGCATTTCCTGGATGATTAGTGATGTTGAGAATCTTTTCATGTAACTGTTGGCATCTGCATGTTTTCTTTATAAAAGTCTTTTCAGACCCTCTGTCCATTTTTTATTTTTTAATTTATTTGATTGAAATAGTTGATTTACATTGATGTGTTAATTTCTACTATACAGCAAAGTGATTCAGTTATACATATATATACATTCTTCATATTCTTTTCCATTATGGTTTATCACAGGATATTGAACATAGTTCCCTGTGCTATACAGTAGGACCTTGTTGTTTATTCATTCTATGTATAATAGTTTGCATCTGCTAATCCAAAGCTCCCAATCCATCCCTCCCCAACCCCATTCCCCCTTGGCAACCACAAGTCTTTTCTCTATGTCTGTGAGTCTGTTTCTGTTTTGTAGATAAGTTCATTTGTGTCATATTTTAGATTCCACATATAAGTGATATCATATGGTACTTGTCTTTCTCTTTCTGACTTACTTCACTTACTCTGATAATCTCTAGGTCCATCCATATTGCTGCAAATGGCATTATTGCATTCATTTTTATGGCTGAGTAGTATTCCATTGTATACGTGTACCACATCTTCATCCATTCATCTGTTGATGGACATTTAGGTTGTTTCCATGTCTTGGCTGTTGTAAATAGTGCTGCAGTGAATATTGGGGTGCATGTATCTTTTCAAATTAGAGTTTTCTCTGGAGATATGCCCAGGAGTGGGATTGCTGGATAATATGGCAACTCTATTTTTTTTTTGCAGTACGCGGGTCCCCCGCTGCCGCGCCCCCCCCACCCCCGCCATGGAGCACAGGCTCTGGACGTGCAGGCCTAGTGGCCATGGCCCACAGGCCCAGCTGCTCCATGGCATGCGTATTTTTAGTTTTTTAAGGATCCTCCAGACTGTTTTCTTTAGTGGCTGTACCAATTTACATTCCCACCAACAGTGAACAGTTTCCTTTTCTCCACACACTCTCCAGCATTTGTTAGTTGTAGACTTTTTAATGATGGCCATTCTGACCAGTGTTAGGTGTTACCTCATAGTAATTTTGATTTTCTGCCCACCTTTTTAATCAGATTGTTTTTTTACTATTGAGTTCTATCAGTTCTTTACATATTTTGGATATTTTATCAAATATATGATTTGCAAACATTTTCACCCATTCAGGAGCTTGCTTTTTCATTTTGTTGATAGTTTTTTGCTGTGCAGAAGGTTTTTAGTTTGATATAGTTCCACTTGTTTATTTTTGCATTTTTTGCCTTTTGGTGTCAAATCCAAAAAATCATCCCCAAGACCAATGTCAAGGAGCTTACCACCTATTTTTCTTCTAGGAATTTTATGGTTTCAGGCATTAAGTTCAAATCTTTGATGTATTTTGTATTGATATTTTTGTATGGTATAAGATAATGGTCCAGTTTTCCCAACAGCATTAACTGAAGAGACTGTCCTTTTCTCATTGTTCTTGGCTCCTTTGTTGTAAATTAATGTACTGCATAAGTGGGTTTATTTCTGTGCTATTCAGTTCCATTGATCTGTGTGTCTGTTTTTATGCCAATACTATACTGTTTTAATTACTATAGTTTTGTAATAGAGTTTGAAATCAGGGAGGGTGATACCTCCTGCTTTGGTCTTCTACCTCAAGATTGCCTTAGTTATTCATGGTCTCGTGTCCCATTCCATTTTTGGATTGTTGGGTTTCTGTAAAAAATGTCATTGGAATTATTTTTTTAACATCTTTATTGGAGTATAATTGCTTTACAATGGTGTGTCAGTTTCTGCTGTATAACAAAGTGAATCAGCTATAGATATACATATAACCCCATATCTCTGCCCTCTTGCATCTCCCTCCCTCCCTCCCTATCCCACCCCTCTAGGTGGTCACAAAGCACCTGATCTCCCTGTGCTATGTGGCTGCTTCCCACTAGCTATCTATTTTACATGTGATAGTGTATATATGTCCATGCCACTCTCTCACTTCGTCCCAGCTTACCCTTATCCTCCCTGTGTCCTCAAGTCCATTCTCTATGTCTGCATCTTTATTCCTGTCCTGCCCCTAGCTTCTTCAAAACCATTTTTAATTTTTTTAGATTCCATATATATGTGTTAGCAAATGGTATTTTTCTCTTTCTGACTTCACTCTGTATGACAGACTCTAGATCCATTCACCTCACTACAAATAACTCAATTTCGTTTCTTTTTTATGGTTGAGTAATATTCCATTGTATATATGTGCCACATCTTCTTTATCCATTCGTCTGTTGATGGACACTTAGGTTGCTTCCATGTCCTGGCTATTGTAAATTGAGCTGCAATGAACATTGTGGTACGTGACTCTTTTTGAATTATGGTTTTCTCAGGGTATATGCCCAGTAGTGGGATTGCTGCATCATATGGTATTTCTATTTTTATTTTTTTAAGGAACCAACATACTGTTCTCCATAGTGGCTGTATCAATTTACATTCCCACCACCAGTGCAAGAGGGTTCCCTTTTCCTCACACCCTCTCTAGCATTTATTGTTGGTGGATTTTTTGATGATGGCCATTCTGACCACTGTGAGGTGATACCTCATTGTAGTTTTGATTTGCATTCCTCTAATGATTTTGATAGGGGTTGCATTGAATCAATAGATTGCTTTGGGTAGTATGGACATTTTAACAACATTAGTTCTTTCAATTCATGAACTCAGAGCATCGTTCCACATTTTTTTTTCTTCTACAGTTTTTTTCATCAGTGTCATAGTTTTCAGTATACAGGTCTTATGCCTCCTTGGTTACATTTATTCTTATATGTTTTATTCTTTTTTTGTTTTGTTTTTGTTTTGTTTTGTTTGCAGTACGCGGGCCTCTCACTGCTGTGGCCTCTCCTGTCACGGAGCAACAGGCTCCAGACGCACGGGCTCAGTGGCCATGGCTCACGGGCCCAGCCGCTCCGTGGCATGTGGGATCCTCCCAGACTGGGGCACGAACCCGTGTCCCCTGCATCGGCAGGCGGACCCTCAACCACTGTGCCACAGGGAAGCCCTGTTTTATTCTTTTTGATGCAGGTGTAGATGGGATAGTTTTAATTTCTCTTTCTGATAATTCATTTTTAGTGAATAGACATACCACAGATTACCATACATTGATTTTGTATCCTGTGACTTTACTGAATGTGTTGATTAGTTCTAACAGTTATTTTGAAGTCTCAGGGTTTTGAATAAATAATAACATGTTATCTGCAAATATTGACAGTTCTACTTCTTCCTTTCCAACTTGGATGCTTTTCTTTTTCTAGCCTAATTGCTCAAGCTAGTACTTCCAATATTAAGTTGGATGAAAATGGTGGGAGTGGGCATCCTTTTCTTGATCCTGATTTTACCTTTTCATTGTTGAGTATGATGTTAGCTTATCATATATGGGCTTTGTTATGTTGAGGTATATTCTCTCTATACCCACTTTGTTGAGAGGTTTTATCATAAATGTTGAATTTTGTCAAATGCTTTTTCTGCATCTATTGAGATGATCATGTAATTTTCATCCATTTTTTAATGGGGTATATCACATTGATTAATTTGTGGATGTTGAACCATTCTTTCATCCCTGGGATAAATCCCACTTGATCATGGTGTATGATCCTTTTAATGTATTCTTGAATTGATTTGCTAATATTTGTTGAGAATTTTTTTCCCCTATTCTTCACAGGGATATTGGCCTGTAATTCATGTGTGTGTGACATCTTTGTCTGGTTTTGGTATCAGGTTAATGCTGGCCTCATAAAATGAGGTTGAAAGTGTTCTTTCCTCTTCTATTCTTTGGAAGAGTTTGAAGAGACTCTGTATTAATTCTTTTTGAATTCTACCAAACATTTAACAAGTGAAGCCATCTGGTCCTGAGCTTTTTCTGTTGGGAAGTTTTATTTTGTTTCTGATTCAGTATTCTTGCTAGTAATCAGTCTGTTCAGATTTTTTATTTCTTGATGACTCATTATTGGCAGGTTGTATCCTTCTAGGAATTTAGCCATTTCTTCTAGGTTGTCCAACTTGTTGGTGTGTAATTGTTTAGGCTCTCTCATCCTTTGTATTTCTGTGGTTTGGGGTGTAATATCTCCTCTTTCATTTCTGATTTTGAGTCCTTTTCTTTTTCTTAGTTTTGTTGAGCTTTTTTCAAAGAATCAGCTCTTAGTTTCATTGATCTGTTTGTCTTTTCAGTCTCTCTTTTATTTACTTCCATTCTGATCTTTCTTATTTCCTTCCTTCTATTAACCTTGCACTTAAGTTGTTCTTCTTTCACTAGTTCCTTGAGGTGTTAAATTATGTTGTTTGAGATTTTTCTTAATGTAGGCATTTATCACTATGAACTTCCCTCTTAGAACTGCTTTTTTTTGCATCCCATATCTTTTGGTATGTTGTACTTCCATTTTTATTTGTTTTAAGGTTTTTTAAATTTATCTTTTAATTCTTTGACCCAGTGGTTATCAGTGCATATTTTTTATCTCCACATATTCATGAATTTTCCAGTTTTCTTTTTATAATTTATTTCTAGTTTCATACTATTGTGGTTGGGAAAAGATGCCTGATATAATTTCAATCTTCTTAAATTTATTAAGGCTCATTTTGTGGCCTAATATATGATCTATCTTAAAGACTGTTCCATGTGCACTTGTAAAGCATGTGCATTCTGTTGCTTTGGGATGAAATGTTCTATATATATATAAATATATATATATTTATATATATAAAAGTTAAAAACTTAATATTCAACTGTCCACTTCTTACCCTTTTTATTTCTTACCTTTTTTTTTACCATTTATTCAACAAATTCAGTGAATTTTTCTAAATTATTGAACTTGACTTTTTTAGAATGTTTGACTTTTACCATTTCTTCTTGAATATTCCTCTTACATAAACTACTGCAAAAATGAACTAATCTACTGTTGCTCTCACAAACCTGATTCTTGATTTTCTCCTCCAATTTCTCTTTCCTCCCCACATACAATGTACCTAATTGATCTTCCCATTCTTTATTTTCTTTCTACATTGTCTTAAGTCTCATTCATTCTATAGCAGCAATTATTTGTAAAACTATAGTTCCAATTTTCTGTTGCCTGTTGGATATTCTATTGTAAAAGATATCTGAACTTCCAACCTTAAACGCCCAAAGAAGGGTTTTTTTCCATCTCTCCCACTGTTAAATTTTAAAGCAAAACACACATAGATTTTCACATTTCTGTCACTGTTAACTAGGGATAACAGTCCCATAGTTATCCAAGCTTGAAATTTTAGTTGTCCTTTAATTATACAACCTTTCATCATGAAAGTATTCTAACTAAATTACTTAGTGTTTATACTGTGATGAATTCATCTTGAATTCATTTTCTTCTTTCTACCTTATCTATAAATTCATCTTTTCACCTTAACCTAGACTATTGAATAGGCCCCTAAATGATCTCCCTGACTTTAGTTTTTCTCTTTGCCAGTCTATCCATCAAGTCACATCTATTATTAACCATCTGATCATTCTGTCTTATTACTTGGAAAACAACTGGAGGAAGAAAAAAATGCTTTCTACTGGCTAGAGAGCAAAGCCTGAAATTCCTAATCTGCTTTATTGATCCAACTTTTCTCTAGTCCTCATATTCTCTTTCTCTATTCTATTTTTTAATGTGTATCTTGTACTATTCTTCTATACATATATTTCAAGTTCTTACTAGGAAAAATTAATCCATATTTTCTGAATGAAATCTTACACCTTTGCTAATTTTTTGTGCAGAAGTAGTACAGAGTTGGGTGAGTTTTAACCACTTCCTTATCCATGTCTGCTGGCCAGTTAGCCACCTTAAATATAACCCACATTTTCTAACCCAAGTGGAAAATAGGGAACTGGTACTGAAAATATAACTTCAAGACAAGGCTCTATCAATCATTGAAGCTCCTGACAATCACATGTTGCTACTAAGTCTGTCCCACATGGAAATATTGAAGCAACCACTCTTTTGAAACCCTCCCATCCTATTAAATCTAAACTCAAATTCTAACATCCATTCCACTTTCTTTGATTCTTTAAATTGGAAGAATTTCTCCTTGCACTTCTTTTAGCATTTTCTTTAACTTCTCCAATGAGCTATTTTCTGTACAGTATTATATGTCTTTATTTACCTACCTTACCTCTGCTTATTTATAGACAAGATGAGGAGAGGGTTCATAATATGCTTTCTGTATATTCCATATTGTCCATCACAGGCACTCAAATATTTGAACTGTTTATAATAGTTTGAATATAGCCAGATTCTCCCCCCCTTTTAATTAGGTCCAGTTGTGTGGCATTTGCTCTGACATCAGAAGTCTATTTATATTTTTATATGACAACAGATGTTGTACCTGTTATTTGACCTCTTTTCTACTGGTCAACTTTTATTTTGCTTTAATATTATTCTCTGCTTCCTTTAGTGTAATATCTTTGTAAAGAAATATATGCACATACATATTTATATGCATATACCTGAATAAATATATGTCTCTATATACATCTTAAGTTATAACTGCTAGGACAGCTTCAGATGATACATTTCTTTGAATCTATGACAATGACTTGTGTGTTTATCTTTTTACATCCTGTCAGTACCTCACTCACTACCAGACACATAGTGCTTAGTAAATGCTCAGTGCCTGAATGTTTAGTAAATTGATTTTTTGAAAACTCAAAATACAGAGCACTGATTTGTATATTTGCATATTAACTATAGCAATTTTTAGTATCTTTCTGTGGTAACTAAAAATGGAACTGGTTTTCAATTCTCAATTAAATGTGACCACCAAGTCACATATAAAGCAGGAAAAAAATATTTAAACAATGTTTTGGGGAGGGGGGACAATTTTCTCCTCAAAATCAAACTGAGGAATCTGTAGAATGCCATATACAGTTATGAATTTGGAGTTATTCTGAAACTGGCAAACATCTGCATCTTCCACATCTGGGGCATCTGTTCTGTGTTGCTAGAAGAAAAAAACAAGAAAAGTGGGGTAAACACCACAGCACAATATAAAATTCTACAAATCTAACAAATGTATTTATTTATTGTCGATCAAGTGGCCAAGAAGCGGTGTGAGGCCCATACTAAGATGCTTGATAATTGCATTTCTCAACTCCCTTTAGAAAATGCCATACTCTGGGCCTGGGAATAACAAGCTTTTGCATAACAGCACAGGAACCTATAAATAAGAAACTCATTAAGCTACCTGTAGCAGGCCTCTACTCCAACCCTGCACTGGCTTGGGGGAACTTAATGAGGTGATAATGAGGAGAAAATGGTTTAGCTCCTTTTTGGCCTGGTTTGCAATGGGTAGAGAAATCCCAGTCTTCAGTGAAACAACCACCATAGAGCCCAATTCATCATTCAGGGTGGGTCTATACCAGAGAAATAATTTGCTTCTAGGCCCCGAAGTTATTTGGCTCCCCTGTCTATGGAAACAAAGCAAGCTATTCATTCACACTTGAAGGGACTGTCCGAATAACACCAATAAAGGGTGTTAAACTAGCTGGTCATTAGCATTTGAAGGGAATGGCCAAATAACACCAACAAAGGGTGTTAAACCAATCCACATTGTGTGTGTGTGGTGGGGGGGTGGGAGCACTGTGCAATTCTAAGTGGATTAATGCCAGCATTATTTTCTCACTATGAGCCCAGCCTCCTAAGATTTCATATTCATTCACGGCTGGACCAAACCTTCTTGGCCAAGCTCTCTCCTTCTTTTTCCTATAAAGAAACTAAAGCAGTGTGCTGGGGTTAAGAACATAACATTTAGCATATTCGAGACGAGACAGAGATTGGATCACCAAACTGTTGGGCATCCAGGCCACAGTGCCAAATTCAGTAGTATATTCTATGGCGGTCCCCAGAGGGGTCCAAGAAGAATAGATGATCAGTTTCATTAAATTTAAGCTTTTCTCAGTCAGGTTAAATGCTGCTATTGACAACCCTCAAAGGAAAGAAAAAACCAAAATTGACAAACAGATCCTAAAATGTATAGGAAAGAGCTGAGACAAAAGAAAGTGAAACTCTTCCTGAAGAAATGATGGGAGCTTACTCTACCAGACACCAAAATTCATCATAAAGCTGTGGTAATTAGGGCAGTAGGGTACTAGTGCAGGGATAGATAAATAGATAAATGTAAGAGGAAAGAACAACCATGAACAGATACATGCATCTATGGAAATGTGATGTACAACAAAGGAGATGTTACAGATCATGGGAAGATGAGCATGGGAAGATGAGCAACCTGATTAAATGATGCTGTGGCAATTGTTAATCCATATAGAAATATCAATATATAGCCTTACACAATAAGATACAAGAAAATAAGCAAAATAAAAGTTGACCAGTAGAAAAAAGATCAAATAACAGGTACAACATCTGTTGTCAGATATAAATAGACTTCTGATGTCAGAGCAAACGCCACACAACTGGACCTAATTAAAAGGGGGGAGGATCTGGCTATATTCAAACTATTATAAACAGTTAGCTAAGCAGGCACAAATAGTTCAAATATTTGTGTGTCTGTGATGGACAATATGGAATATACAGAAAGCATATTATAAACCCTCTCCTCATCTTATCTATAAATAAGCAGGGGTAAGGTAGGTACATAAAGACATATAATACAGAAATCCTCTCTATAATGTCTCTTAGGGAAGGACATTTATTCTCTAGTTGAAAGCAGCCCAGAAAATTCAGGAAAAACATATAGTCAATTACAGTCAAGATTTCATACTGTAGGTGTTACTATTATTCTACCAGGTAGAAGTGGCAAGATAATGCACATATGCTACAGTGCTCAGTAATTTTATTTACATTATTAAATAAATATTTTTGTGGGTTACACAATAAAAAGCCTCATTTTGTAGATAAGAAAATGTCAGCTAAGAGATTAAATAGCTTATCTTGCCTGAAACAACTAGTAAGTGCTGGAGCCAAAAATTCACACCCAAAGAATATAGTTTTCAGTAATAGCACATAATTGAGACCCAGAGAATCTACAGACCTCAGCTGATAGGCATGGTGATAATTCAGAGATAACTTTCAAGTAGAGAGTTTCAAGTAAATTATGGCCTACTGGACATATGAATTTATCTTTACCCTTCACCAAATCAACAACAAAGGATAAAAAGCATTGCAAGCTCACAAGGACAAAGCTAATGGGAGACAAATAGATAGCATTTGAGAATGATGCACATTATATAACAAAGCACAACAAAAAAATAAAGTTGAACTCTTCTTATCCACAAGGGATAAGGGAAGGCAAGGCCAGTGAGAAGCAAGTCAATTCGTGCTGCAGAATGGGGTTGGGGTTGTAGAGGTGTAGGAGGTTGGGGGAGGCAACAGAGCACTAAGCCAGGATGCAGGACAAGGCTGAAACAAGATGACTGGTTTAACACTTGTTCAGCTCCCTGGCACTCTTCCCTCCCCAGGTTACGAGGCTAAGCAAATGTCCCCTCCCACACCCTGCATCTCCACAACAATTTGTGGTCTATTGGTCAGATTGATCTACAACTTCTGCCATAACCTTGAAACTCAACAGGCCCCAAAACTTCATTTTCCTCTTAAAACTAATTTCCCTTCTGAATATCCTCATTTTGGTGAATTTTACCATCATTATTATATTGGGTTATTTTATTAATTTGTAGTAGGGTTTTTTTTTGATATACTGATATGAATCCTTGTTGATTACATATTCTCCCAGTTTTTGGTTTATCTTTTCATGTTCGTATTTTAATAAGTAAATTTAAAATTATAAAGTAATTATATTTATCGATTTATTTTTTAGTTAGCATTTGTGTGTGTGTGTGTGTGTGTGTCTTGCTGAAGAAAACCTTTGCAATTCTGAGTCTTTAAAGATAGTCTCCTATAATTTATTCTAAAAGCTTAAAGTTTAGACTTACACATTTCATTCTAATCTATTTGGAGCTTGTTTTCTTGTATCTTATTGTATAAGGCTATATGTTGATATTTCTATATGGATTAACAATTGCCACAGAACCATTTAATCAGGTTGCTCATTTTCCCATGATCTGTAACATCTCCTTTGTTCTACATCACATTTCCATAGATGCATGTATCTGTTTATGGTTGTTCTTTCCTCTTACATTTATCTATTTATCTATCCCTGCACTAGTACCCTACTGCCCTAATTACCACAGCTTTATGATGAATTTTGGTGTCTGGTAGAGTAAGCTCCCATCATTTCTTCAGGAAGAGTTTCACTTTCTGTAGTCTCAGTTCTTTCCTATACATTTTAGGATCTGTTTGTCAATTTCCTGTAGACATACCCGTTGAGGTTATGATCAAAATCACACTGAAACATTTTAGTAATTTTGAGTTTTTGTAAACCATGAATATGGTATATGATTTATTTATTGAGATTTTGTCTTTCTATATATATTTTTCATAAAAGCCTTGAATTTTTTAGATTTCTAGTTACTATCTATTTTTTTGTTATTGTACATTGTAACTATTCTACTTTTTGCTGTTGTGTACAAATGTAATGGGTTTTTGTATAATGATCTTATATTTAGCAAACTTACTAATCTATATAATCTTCCAAAAATTGTTTTGCATATTCTTTATAGTTGTCTATATTGAGAAATATTACACCAATTGTTTATCAAATGTTTTGTTTCTTCCTCTCCAAACCTTAAAAATTTTGTTCTCCTCTTATTGTATGGGTTGGAAACTCTAGGACAATGTTGGTAACAATTGGTGTTACTAGACATCCATCCTCATAGTAAGTTATGATTATAATGTTTCACCATTAAGATGTTATTTGCATAGTTTGCTAAAAGATTTTATAAACATGTATTAATATTGACTTTTATAAGCTGCATTTTATCAATTAAGAAAATCATTTTCTCAGAATCAATCCCCAGACAAAATGGCAGAGTAGAAGGACCTGAGCTCACCACCTCTCATGAAAACACCAGAATCACAACTAACTGCTGAACAACCATTGACAAAGGACTGCACCCTACCAAGAAAGATATTCTACTTCCAAAGACAAAGAAGCCAGAATGAGACGGTAGGAGGGGCACATTCATGATACAATCGAATCCCATACCTGCTGGGTGGATGATCCACAAATAAACAGGAAAATAATTATATCACAGAGGTTCTTCCACAGGAGTGAGCATTTTAAGCCCTGTGTCAGGCTTCCCAGTCTGGGGCTCCAGCATTGTGAGGAGGAGCCCCCAGAGCATTTGGCTCTGAAGGCCAGCAGGGCTTGATCTAAGGAACTCCACAGGAATGGGGGAAACAGAAATATCAGTCTTGGAGGGTGCACACAAGGTCTCATGTGCACCAGGACCCAGGAACAAAGCATTTACTTCATAGGAGCCTGGGCCAGACCAACCTGATGGCCTTGGAGAGCCTTCTGGGGTGGTGGGGGTAGCTGTGGCTCACTGTGGGGACAAGGGCAATGGTGGTGGAGATTCTAGGTGGTACTTAGTGGTGTGAGCTGTCCTGGAGGACACCAAGACCTGGCCCCACCCAACAGCCCGAAGGCTCCAGTGCTGGGACACTTGAGGCCAAACAACCGACAGGGCAGGTATACAGCCCCACCCATCAGCCATCAGACAAGCTGCTTAAAGTCTGACTGAGCCCACAGCTGCCTCTAAACACACCCCTTAACACAGCCCTGCCCACCAGTAGGCAGGCACCAGTCCCTCCCACCAGGAAGCCTATACAAGCCTCTTGGACCAGCCTCATTCACCAGAGGGCAGACACCAGAAACAAGAGGAACTATAATCCTGCAGCCTATAGGACCACAAACATAGAAAGTTGGACAAAATGAGATGGCAGGGAAATATGTTACAGATGAAGGAACAAAATAAAACTCCGGAAAAACAACTAAGTGGAGATAGGCAATCTACATGAAAAAGAATTCAGAGGAATGATAGTAAAGATGATTCAAGAATGGATGCACAGACCAAGAAGATACAAGAAATGTTTAACAAAGAGATAGAAAATTTAAACAAGCAAACAGAGATGAATAATACAATAACTGAAATGAAACATACTCTAGAAGGAATCAATAGCTAACTGAGGCAGACGAATGGATAAGTGAGCTGGAAGACAGAATGGCGGAAACCACAGCCATGGACCAGAATAAAGATAAAAGAACATTAAACACACCAACATTCGCATTATAGGGGTCCCAGAAGGAGAAAAGAGAGAGAAAGATGTGAGAAAATATTTGAAGAGATTAGCTAAAAACATTCCTAACATGGGAAAGGAAGCAGTCAGCCCAGTCCAGGAAGCACAGAGAGTCCCAGGCAGGATAAACCAAAGGAGAAACATGACAAAACACATAGTGATCTAAATGACAAAAATTAAAGACAAAGAAAAAATATTAAAAGAAACAAGGTAAAAGCAACAAATAACATAAAAGGGAATCCCCATAAGGTTATCAGCTGATTTTACAACAGAAACTCTGCAGGCCAGAAGGGAGTGGGATGATATATTTCAAGTGATGAAAGGGAAAAACCTACAACCAGGAATACTCTATCCAGCAAGGCTCACATTCAGATTCAACAGAGAAATCAAAAGCTTTACAGACAAGCAAAAGCTGAGAGAATTCAGCATCACCAAAACAGCTTTACAAAAAATGCTAAAGGAACTTCTCTAGGTGGGAAAGAGCCCAGAAACTTAAAACAACCTTGTACATATATAGACTGCTATATCAAAGCCTCGTGGGAACAGCAAACCCCAAAACTACAATAGATACACACACAAAAAAGAAAAAGCAAACCAAACACAACACTACATTGGTCATCAAACCACAAGAGAAGAGAACAAAAGAGGGAGGGAATAAAAAGACCTACCAAAACAAACTGAAAACAATTAAGAAATAGCAATAGGAACATATGTTTAATTATCTTAAATGTAAATGGATTAAATTCTCCAAGCAAAAGGCATAGGCTGAATGGATAGATAAACAAGACCCATATATATGCTGTCTACAGAGACCCACTTTAGGCCTAGGGACACATACAGACTGAAAGTGAGGGGATGGAAAAAGGTATTCCATGAAAATGGAATGAAAAGAAAGCTGGAGTAGCAATTCTTAGACAAAGTAGACTTTAAAATAAAGACTGTTATAAGAGACAAGAAAGCACACTAGATAATGATCTGATCAAGAGATCAATCCAAGAAGAAGATATAACAGTTGTAAATATATATGCACTCAACATACAAGCAACTCAATATATAAGGCAAATGTTAACAGTCATAAAAGGGGAAATCGACAGTAACACAATAAGAGTGGGGAACTTTAACGCCCCACTTACACCAATGGACAGATTACCCAGACAGAAAATTAATAAGGAAACACAAGCCCTAAATGACACAGAGCAGATAGATTTAAATGGTATCTATAGGACATTCCATCTGAAAGCAGCAGAATAAACTTTCTTCTCAAGTGAACATGGAACATTCTGCAGGATAGATCATATCTTGGGCCACAAAGCAAGCCTTGGTAATTTTAAGAAAATTGAGGTCATATCAAGCATCTTTTCCAACCACAACTATGAGATTAGAAATCAATTACAGGAAAAATACTGTAAAAAACACAAACACATGGAGCCTAAACAATGTGTTACTAAACAATCAATGGATCACTGAAGAAATCAAAGAGGGTTTCAAAAAATACCTAGAGACAAATGACAATGAAAACACAACAATCCAAAACCTAGGGGACACAGCAAAAGCAATTCTAAAAGGGGAGATTATAGGAATACAATCTTACCTCAGGAAACAAGAAAAGTCTCAAACAACCTAACATTACACCTAAAACAACTAGAGAAAGAAGAACAAACAAAAGCTAAAGTTAGTAAAAGGAAAGAAATCATAAATATCAGAGCAGAAATAAATGAAACAGAGACAAAGAAAACAATAGCAAAGATCAATGAAACTAAAAGCTGGTTCTTTTAAAAGATAAACAAAATTGATAAACCTTTAGCCAAAGTCATCAATAAAAAAAGGGAGAGGACTCAAATCAATAGAATTAGAAATGAAAAAGGAGAAGTTACAACTGACACCACAGAAATACAAAGGATCATAAGAGACTACTACAAGCACCTATAGGCCAATAAAATGGACAACCTAAAAGAAATGGACAAATTCTTATAAAGGTACAACCTTCCAAGACTGAACCAAGAAGAAATGAACAGACAAATCACAAGTACTGAAATTGAAACTATGATTTAAAAACTCCCAACAAACAAAAGTCCAGGACCAGATGGCTTCACAGGCAAATTCTATCAGACATTTAGAGAAGAGTTAGAACCTATCCTTCTCAAACTATTCCAAAAATTGCAGATGAAGGAACATTCTCAAGCTCATTCTATGAGGCCACCATCACCCTGATACTAAAATGAGATAAAGGTATCAAGAGACCGGCAACTTAAAACAATCTTGTACATATATAGACTGCTATATTGAAACCTCGTAGTAACTGCAAACCAAAAATCTACAACAGACATACACACAAAAAAGAAAAAATTCAAATACAACACTAAAGGAAGCCATCAAATCACAAGAGAAGAGAACAGAAGAGGAAGAGTAGAATAAAGACCTATGAAAACACTCCCAAAACAGTTAACAAAATGGCAATAAGAATGTACATATTGGTAATTACCTTAAATGCAAATGGATTAAATGCTCCAACCAAAATACATAGACAGGCTGAATGGATAGAAAAACAAGACTCATATATATGCTGTCTACAACAGGCCCACTTCAGACCTAGGGACACATGCAGACTGAAAGTGAGGGAATGGAAAAAATGTATTCCATGCAAATGAAATAAAAGGAAAGCTGGAGTAGCAATACTGATATCAGACAAAATAGACTTTAAAATAAAGACTGTTACAAGAGATAAGGAAGGACATTACATAATGATGAAGGGATAAATCCAAGAAGAAGATATAACAATTGTTAATATATATGCACCCAACATAGGAGCAACTCAATATATAAGGCAAATGCTAACAGCCATAAAAGGGGAAATCAACAGTAACACAATAATAGTGGGGAACTTTAACACCACACTTACACCAATGGGCAGATTATCCAGACAGAAAATTAATAAGGAAACACAATGAAACTAAAAGCTGGTTCTTTGAGAAAATAAACAAAATTGATAAACCTTTAGCCAGGCCCATCAAGAAAAAAAGGGAGAGGGCCCAAATCAATAAAATTAGAAATGAAAAGGGAGAAGTTACAACAGACACCACAGAAATACAAAGGATCATAAGAGACTACTACAAGCAACCATATGCCAATAACATGGACAACATAGAAGATATGGACAAATTCTTAGAAAGATACAATCTCCCAAAACTGACCAAGGATGGCTTCAGAGGTGAAGTCTATCAAACATTTAGAGAAGAGTTAACACCTATCCTTCTGAAACGATTTCAAAAAATTTCCAAGGAAGGAACACTCCCAAACTCATCGTATAAGGCCACTATCACCCTGATACCAAAACAAGACTAAGATACCATACCACAGAAAAAGAAAATTACAAGCCAGTATCACTGAAGAACATAGACACAAAAATCCTCAACATCCTCAAAAATCCTCAAAAATCCTAGCAAACCAAATCCAACAATACATTAAAATCTCACCGTGATCATGTAGGATTTATCCCAGAGATGCAAGGATTTTTCAATATCTGCAAATCAATCAGTGTGATACACCACATTAACAAATTGAAGAATAAAAACCATATGATCATCTCAATAGATGCAGAAAAAGCTTTTGACAAAATCCAACACCAATTTATGACAAAAAACTCTACAGACAGTGGGCATAGAGGGAACATACCTCAACATAATAAAGGTCATATGTGACAAACCCACAGCTAACATCATATTCAATGGTGAAAAGCTGAAAGCATTTCCTGTAAGACCAGGAACAAGACAAGAATAAGACAAGAAGTTCCTTTTTACTTCTTCATCATCAGAGTGCCAGAACACAAACGACCTCTCTGCCTCCACAGGATTGTGGCATCTGCCACGTGGTATCTCCAGGTCCCATGTATGTCAGTTGCTGCAGAGATGGATTTGGAAGATGGAGGAGAGATGCCCAAGCAACAAGATCCCAAGTCTAACAAGAAATCTTGAGATGTGGGAAGCAGGGGCCTCTCATCTCCTACTGGCTGGAGCCAAGGAAGTTGAAAAGCTCACTTCTTTAGAAGCACCTGTCCAGAAGGTGAACTTGCTTTCTGAGAGATGGAG
The DNA here is from genome assembly GCF_003031525.2 of Neophocaena asiaeorientalis asiaeorientalis. NCBI lineage: Eukaryota > Metazoa > Chordata > Mammalia > Artiodactyla > Phocoenidae > Neophocaena > Neophocaena asiaeorientalis. Next base: position 7,438,016 of record NW_020175821.1, read on the forward strand.
AGTAATTTATTTGTTTTGCTACATATTGTTCCATATTTCTTTTAAAGGGACAATAAAGCAGACTGTGATGGGGAGCATGCCAGGTGTGGGTTTGGATGTTCCAGTGGCACATTCCCATGTGTTAAGATATTCACTCACCTCCAGTGTTCCTGCCCACTCCTCTTTTCCACTGAGAGACCCAATAATACTCCAAACTTCCCATCTCCTTTAGAGAGACATGAAACTGTCAAAAGAGCTAGACAATAAAAGGGTATGTTCCTAAAAAAAAAAAAAAAGTGGTGCCACTCTCACCACTTTTATTCAACATAGTTTTGGAAGTCCTAGTCATGGCAATCAGAGAAGAAAAAGAAATAAAAGGAATCCAAATTGGAAAAGAAGAAGTAAAACTTTCATTCTAAACATGCTACCAGAAAACTATGAGAGCTCATCAATGAATTTGGTAAAGTTGCAGGATACAAAATTAATACACAGAAATCTCTTGCATTCCTATACACTAACAATGAAAGATCAGAAAGAGAATTTAAGGAAACAGTCCCATTTACTGTCATATCAAAAAGAATAAAATACCTAGGAATAAACCTACCTAAGAAGGCAAAAGACCTGTACTCAAAAAATTATAAGATACTGTTGAAAGAAATTGAAGATGACACAAACAGATAGAAAGATATGCCATGTTCTTGGGTTGAAAGAATCAATATAGTCAAAATGACTGTACTACCTAAGATAATCCACAGCTTCAATGCAATCCCTATCAAATTACCAACGGATTTTTTTTTGCAGATCTAGAGCAAAAAATCTTAAAATTTATGTGGAAACATAAAAGACCCTGAATAGCCAAAGCAATCTTGAGAAAGAAAAACAAAACTGGAGGAATCAGGCTCCCTGACTTCAGACTATACTATAAAGTCACAGCAATCAAAACAGTATGATACTGGCACAAAAACAGACTTATAGATCAATGGAGCAGGATAGAAAGCCCAGAAATAAACCCATACACCTATGGTAAATTAATCTATGACAAAAGAGGCAAGAATATACCATGGAGAAAGACAGTCTCTTCAATAATTGGTGCTGGGAAAACTGGACAGCTACATGTAAAAGAATGAAATTAGAACATTTGCTAACACCATATACCAAAAAAACCCTCAAAATGGATTAAAGACCTAAACGTAACACTGGATACTACAAAACTCTTAGAGGAAAGCATAGGTAGACATAAATTTACTCTTTCACATAAATTGTAGCAATATCTTTTTGCATTCACCTCCTAGAATAATGAAAATAAAAACAAAAATAAACAAATAGACCTAGTTAAATTTAAAAGCTTCTTCACATCAAAGGAAACCATAAACAAAATGAAAAGACAGCCCACAGAATGGGAGAAAATATTTGCAAACGATGTGACTGACAAGGGATTAACCTCCAAAATATATAAATAGCTCATGCAGCTCAATAGCAAAAACCAAACAACCCAATCAAAAAATGGGTGGTAGATCTAAATGGACATTTCTCCAAAGAAGACATATAGATAGCCAAAAAGCACATTAAAAGATGCTCAACATCACTAATTATTAGAGAAATGGAAATCAAAACTACAATGAGGTATCACCCCACACTAGTCAGAATGGCCATCATCAAAAAGTCTACAAACAATAAATGCTGGAGACAGTGTGGAGAAAAGGGAACCCTCCTACACTGTTGGTGAGAATGTAACTTGGTACAGCCACTTTGGAGAACAGTACTAGAAACAGAGCTACAAATCTAGCTCTAGACCCAGCAATCCCTCTCCTGGGCATATATCAGGAGAAAACCAAAATTTGAAAAGATACATGCACCCCAATGTTCATTGCAACACTATTTACAATAGCCAGGACATGGAAGCAACCTAAATTTCCATTGACAGAGGAATGGATAAAGAAGATGTGGTACATATATATAATGGAATGTTACTCAGCCATAAAAAGAATGAAATAATGCCATTTGCAGCAAAATGAATGGATCTAGGGATTATCATACTAAGTGAAGTCAGACAAAGACAAATATATCATATGATATCACTTATATATGGAATCTAAAAAAAAAAAAAAAGATACAAGTGAACTTATTTACAAAACAGACACCCAGACTTAGGGAACAAACTTATGGTTACCAAAGGGGAAATGTTGCGGCAGGGTGGAATAAATTAGGAGGTTGAGATTAGCATATACACTGTACTATATGTAAAATAGATAACAAGGACCTACTGTATAGCACAGGGAACTGTATTTAATACTCTGTAATAACCTCTATGGGAAAAGAGTATGAAAAAGAAAGATATATGTATAACTAAATCACTTTTCTGTACACCTGAAACTAACACAACATTGTAAATCAAATATACTCCAATATAAAATAAAAGAAATAAAAGAAAATCATTTTCTCCTTTAATCTACCTGTACAGTAAATTATAGTTGTATATTTAATAGCATTAAATCACACTGAAATTCCTATAATAAATGTAATCGGCTTTTTAAAATATGTTTTTGTGGAATTTTTCATATAAATTCATGAATGAAATGGGCTTGTGATTTTCCTACCTTGAACACGCTTTTTTGATTTCAGAATTATACTAGTCATATTATGACTTACAGTGCCCTCTATTTTTATGTCCTCTGGAAAAATTTATATAATATTGAAATGGTATATTCCTTCAATGATCAGTAGAACTTTTCAGGAAAATCATTTGGTTCTGGCTTTCAATTACTTTAATGAATACAGAATATATAGTTTTTCAATGTCTTTTCAAGTCATTTGTACTGTTACATTTTTCTAGAAATGTGTCATTTTTCCAATTTTCAAATTTCTTGTCATTAGGAGATTCACAGTTCTTAGTCACAATTAAATCTAACCTGTATCCAGATAGAAAAACCAGAGATAAACCCATGCACCTATGGTCAACTAATCCATGACAAAGGAGGCAAACATAAACAATGGAGAAAAGACAGTCTCTTCAATAAGTGGTGCTGGGAAAACTGAACAGCTACATGTAAAAGATGAAATTAGAACACTCCCTAACACCATACACAGAAATAAACTCAAAATGGATTAAAGACCTAAATGTAAGACCAGACACTATAAAACTCTGAGAGGAAAACATAGGAAGAACACTTTGACATGAATCACAGCAAGATCTTTTTTGACCCACCTCCTAGAGTAATGGAAATAAAAACAAAAATAAACAAATGGGACCTAATGAAACTTAAAAGCTTTTGCACAGAAAAAGAAACTATAAAACAAGATGAAAAGACAACCCTCAGAATGGGAGAATATATTTGCAAATGAATCAGCGGACAAAGGATTAATCGCCAAAATATATAAAAAACTCATGCAGCTCAATATTTAAAAACAACCCAATCCAAAAATGGGCAGAAGACCTAAATAGACATTTCTCCAAAGAGGACATATAGATGGCCAAGAGGCACATGAAAAGCTGCTCAACATTGCTAATTATTAGAGAAATGCAAATCAAAACTACAATGAGGTATCACCTCACGCCGGTTAGAATGGGCATCATCAGAAAATCTACAAACAATAAATGCTGCAGAGGGTGTGGAGAAAAGGGAACCCTCTTGCACTGGTGGTAGGAATGTAAATTGATATAGCCACTATGGAGAACAGTATGGAGGTTCCTTAAAAACTAAAAATAGAGTTACCATATGACCCAGCAATCTTACTACTGGGCATATACCCAGAGAAAACCATAATTCGAAAAGACACATGCACCCCAACATTCATTGCAGCATTATTTACAATAGCCAGGTCATGGAAGCAGCCTAAATGCCCATCGACAGACGAATGGATAAAGAAGATGTGGTACATATATACAATGGAATATTACTCAGCCATAAAAAGGAATGAAATTGGGTCATTTTCAGAGACGTGGATGGACCTAGAGACTGTCATACAGAGTGGAGTAAGTCAGAAAGAGGAAAACAAATATCGTATATTAATGCATATTTGTGGAATCTAGAAAAATGGTACAGATGAATCAGTTTGCAAGGCATAAAGAGAGACAGAGATGTAGAGAACAAATGTATGGACACCACGGGGGGAAAGCGGGGCTGGTGGGGTGGTGGTGGGATGAATTGGGAGACTGGGATTGACATATATACACTAATATGTATAAAATAGATAACTAATAAGAACCTGCTGTATAAAAAATAAAATTTAAAAAATTACTGTTAAAGAAAAAATCTAACCTGTATACAATTATTTCCCATTTTCTTACTAATATTGTTTATGCATCATCTCCATTTTTCTTTTTTTTTAATCAATTTTACTTTAGGTTCTCTTCAAAGAATGATTTCTTTGTAGATACTCTCTTTTGCATTTTTGTTTTTTATTTTAAATTTTATTTGTATTATTTCTAGTCTTCTATTGCTTTAGGTCTATCATATTTAAGTTTATTGTTCTTTTCCTGACTTCTTGTATTAGATGCTTAGGTTGTTATTTTTCAGCAATTTTTTAATTTAATGTAATGATTTAGGGCTGTAAACATCCTTCAAATTATCATTTTTGCTGCATTCTACAAATTTTGTATAGTTTAATTACATTCAGTTTTGTTTTGTTCCTCCAATTCCATTCTATCTTCTTTATACTGTCAGTGGTTGTGAACTAAATTTTTAGTTTCTAAATTATGTTTTTTAAATGTATCTTTTTGTTATTAATTTCTTACTAAATTGGATTGCCACAAAAAATCATGGGCCTAAGGCATAGTTTCCTTTCCTTATCCCAGTACTAGTATTAGCATTTACCCCAAAGGCAGAATTTACTTTCCTATTTGCTTTTATCTTGCCACTCTTTTTCCACTTTCAGCTCACTGTTCTTTTTCTTATGTGTTTATTGGTTCTAGGAAAGTTTTGCTCTTACACATGATTTCAGCAATGCATTAAAGAATAGTTGTGCTAGTGTATCCAGAACCTAGTTTGTTTCTAGTAGTGAAGCCTTTCATAACAACTGCTTAATACCTAGAAAACCCTAAGAATCTTCTCCAACTACATGTTGGCAATTTTTATTCACAAAGTCAAATGAAAATATAGGGCATTCAAAAGCTTGGAATGTTGTCCAATATTTTCACCTATTTAGACTACTCAACTCTTTATGGTTCCCCAACTGCATGCTAAGAAGAATAATGTCCAGAGCTAGTAGTCTAAAAAGATTTGCTTTAACTAAGTTTGCTTAATTTCAGGCTCACACCATTTCTGGTGTACGTAATTATGTATATGGATTTAAGAGATCTTCCTTTCTGGCTCTTAGTGAAAAACAAGTAAACAGAATAGATGGTGTTGTCAAATTTTCTTGGCTATATAAAGAGGTGATTGGAATAGATAAGCTCTAAGATGCCTTTCAGTTCTAAGAAAATATGCCTGTGTCTAAAAACAATAAAACAGTATTTCCCATTAATTGTGTGCCAGTAAATAATTGAGAGTTAAGTAAACATCGCATTTTCCCTCTGTTGATGGAGTAGCAACTTCTAAAGTATCTTTTCACCTTTTAGTCCTTACAACAATCTACTGCTGCCCTCAAGTCACTAATAATTGTTGCTGTATTTACCTGTTCTTTATAGATTGAGATTTAGCACAGTGTTTGTTAGTAAATGCAGGTGGGTAATCCATCCCTAAAATCAAAGTTCAAGTATGTACCCTTGGAACAGGACTCCAGGGAGAGAGCAACAGCTCATCTTGCATCCTGTAACCAGACAGTTCAGAAGGAACAGGCTTATTAAACTGAGGCAAATTCGACCCAGTTTTATTTATGATGTCAGAAACCAGGAAGAGGAAACTGAGTTTGTAAGGTTAAGAAAATATAAGGAGTGACCTTGAGAACAATTGTCATGTTCTGCAGAAATAAGTACTGAAAGAATATTTATTAAAAATACAGGTAGTATGTATATACACACATGAATTCACACACAGACACACACACATACATATATGAAATGAACTTCTAAGAATATATCATTACTTTCTTTGTAAAAGTCCTCTAAAACTAGGCTTTCTTTTTACTCAGAATAATTTAAATTTAATTGAAGTACTGAAATACAGTAGAGTCCTTAATGGCCTTTGCAGGGTCTCAAATATATTCAAAGATCTATAAATAAAACTTTAGAAAATAAAACTTGAAAATGTTCATTTCTGAGATCAGATTCATAGGAAATCTGTACATGTAACCACTATTGGCTTTAACTGTTACATAATAATGTAATGTAAAAATAATAAATATCACTATGCAGAATGGAGATAATTATGTAATTATTAGGCAATAATTTCACTTTGTAAAAGTTAGTAAAAGGATTCAAGACTGATAGAATTGTATGAATCACACTACTGTAAGGTACAAAATTTTATATTTTTCAACTGGAAAGGTTGACAGTTGAAATATATGTGAAGGAGTACTGAGCAGCATACAGATATTCTTATTAAATTAGGTAACTCAATAAATAAAAATCAATCTCTGCCATTAACTTTCTGGAAGTAAATGAACTTAGTGTCTTTTTATCTTTTCAGGTTTGAAATTCCTGCTTATTCTCTAATTTTCAATTATAATTGAGAGAACTTCAGTCTAAAAGAGGAAGAAAAATGTCTGGGTAATTTATCTTATAGCATTAATGGGTAAAACAGAGGCTTCTATATAGTCATTTTAAGAAGCAGCTCATACAGAAATGGACTGGAATGTTCTCTCACTCTCAGAATTTTCTTCTTGTGTATCAATTTTCTGGTGGGAAGTGAATATAGAGTAACAACAGCATTGTCTGTCAATGTCTTCATGTGACTGTTAGCAATGCATCCTTGCACATATTGTTTCAGACAAAAAATTAGTATTTTGCATTAGAAGAGGATAATTAGGCAATAAGATACAATAAGTGAGTGTGGTTATCATGAGATAAACACACACATGGGGTGTTATGAGGCACAGCCAAGTGTCTGTAATCCCTCTAGGGTATGATTATCTCATGATAACCACACACTCTGGAGTTGCCTTATTGCTATTATAAAATATCTTTATTATAGGAGGAAATGTGCATTTCTGTGCAGAAAGGAGATGGAGCTGGCAATTTAGAATGCCAAACAGCAGCTTCAGCTGAGCTACGTGGTTTACATAGATAAATCTATCCCATTGGAATGTTTCCCCAGCCAAAAAAAATGTTCCCTAAATCCAAGCAGTCATAATCTATACTGATGTGCAGCTATTTGGAGCATTTGAGAAATTCCCTGCCTGGTTCTTAAGCTGTTGGTTTGATGGTTGCATGGGGTGAATGCTGAGATGCACAATGGCAACAGGATCTACACAGTGTCCTGAGAACCCAAATTGTGATTCATAGAAATGTCAAAATTCTGGACAACTTATTCTGGTTTCTTGATCAAAATTAATGTTTTAAATTCCTTACAGAAACAGCATCTAATAACTGAAAAGTTAGTAAGGGAGAGAAATTACTAGGGTCGAAACATGAAGATTGAGATGAACTCAGAATGTTGAGAAAAGAGTTTAATGAATGTCCCAGATAAGAGATTATAAACTTGAGGCCAATAGACTACAGAAACCAAGGGCTTAAAACCTAAAGAAAAGAAGGCCAAGGGAAAGAATGATATATACATCCATAAATACCTGAATTATAATCATATGAACTGGATTTTATTCTCTATGGCTCCAGAGACAGAATTAACTTAAGTAAAAATCATAGGAAAAAGGATTTCATTTTACCATAAGAATCCACTTCTAAAATTTGAGTGATTACAAAATACATCTGTTTTTCCTGAAAAAAAATTCAAGCAAAGACTGAGTGATACATTGAGATTCCTCCATTAGAGATTTCCCATATCTCAAAAATTGATTCTACAATAAAAATAAAAGTTATGGCTATATATAAAATCTGAGAAGATTTAACAACATCTAATATGCAAGAACTGGAAAGAGACTGTGAACCTAAAGTATTTCTTAGATATCTTCTATTAGGAATAGAAATAATTAGCTCTTATATGTCATGAATTTTTAGGTATACTAAATATAATAAGATTCAGTTGTATTGAGACATCCTTGTGTATATGTAGAGAGGATTGGCTTACATGAACCTATTTGATTTAAAAATTACATCTCACTCTTCTGTGAAGCTGATCAATCATTAATCTAATATTCTAAAACTGTGTTGAAAACAGGTTGGGCAGTAAACATTTTATTTCAATAAATTTCCATTGTTAAATTGTGAGGTAATATCAGCAATGGACCAGCCTATAAATTGTGTGTAAACTAAAGATCAATATTTATACTCATGTTGGGCAGCCAAATCCTTGGAAGAAATTCAGAGAACTTAGCCCAGTTTGGGTACTTTCACAGTACTCACCAAAATGTGTCAACTCTAATGTAAGACTGTTGCTTAATACAGGATACGAAGTCAATGTAATTGATTTGATTGAATTTTTAAAAAACCTTCTAAGAATAAATGCCATACTTTTTAAAAATGCAACAAAGCCAATAATTGGTTTAAGTGTAAAAATAAATTGTGTCTAGAGATCTCCTACGCAGCCATGGTGATGCTTTATTGGTTTCTGCATTTCACTAACTGATACGCTTTCATGTAAAATCAATACCTCGCAGTCTAATATATGTTGCATTGTTATGGTGTGGGTTCTGTAGGCTAAACTACATTTTTGTTGTATAACTCCAAATCTTCATTTTACAATAAAACTTGCCATAGGGAAAATTTAAAGGGGCACCATTTGCTTTCTGAATATGCAAAAGCATCTTTCACATAATTGACAATTGTTTCAACGGAATGCTATCATTTCTAGTCTAAATCCCCATCTTTTAATTTAGCCCTAGGCCATACCTTTTAAAGAAATTGCCATCCATGAAATATCAGATGCTCCAACAGGGTCAGACTTGTGTACCTCCCTAGTGGAGCTGTGTGAAAATTTCACACCTACACTGAAACTGCCAAAATATGCTTCTTCACTCTTTTCAGTACCAATGGGAAAACATATATTTTTTCCCTTTGGGCAGTTTTGACAGTTTTAATACAAGTGAAAAGCAGTTTTTTGCCGGCATAAAAAAGAGAAAAAGGGAGAAATCTTGAAATTACAATGTGAGAACCTCAGAGTCTTAGGAGGAGGTGGAGGGGAGAGGAAAGTGAAAAATCTAATAATCTTATCCAAGGCTGACCACATGATCAGCAGTGTTCAGTGTTTGCTGGGGAGGATCACAGCAAGTGAAAGAGGCTAAATATTTTAAAGGTAAAGCCAATACTAAACAAAAATAATTTTAAAATGGCAATAAAACTTGAGCCTCCTGCAGCATTTTCCCTCAGAGTTAGATCCTAAAGTCAATTACTTCTAAGAATCTATTCCACATTGCCAAGCTTACTTTCTTCCCTGCTGACCCCCACCCTGTGTACTGTCAACATTTAGAAATCTTCCTTGGCTTTAAGGAGAGAAATAAAAATATAAAAGTCAACTAATATATCCCTGAGCCATTTCATTGCCCTATGGAAAAATCACCTTGTCTTTTTCATTTTCTTTCTCTTGAAATTTTTGAGGAATCCTACACCTGTATGGGAAAGAAGCTTCTTTGCTGAAAGGGTTTTAAATAGAAAATTGTTATTTACAATGACCACTTTCCTCAATCACTGCAGTCCCGGAACACTCAAAAGGCTTGAGTGTTCTAAGAGGTCTAGAAAATACATATAGATGTAGCTCAGGGAATTCAGCCAAGCAGAGAATTCTGCTGGACCCATGGATTCCTATAGCATTTTACACTCTTTAGTCATGCTTTGAAACAACTGAATACCCAACATAAATATCAAGTCAATGGAAAATCAAATGTGCTGAACCATTTTGCTTCCACCCAAACTCATCTGGTAGAGTACTATACTTTCAGACCACGTGAAATGAATTTTAACTTGACTCATGTGGAAGTCTGTACTACATGTAGTTCAAAGCATTTACATAAAGATGCATCTCTTGTCACTTTGAAGATAGGGTTACTGTGTAATGAGAGACAGAAATGATGGACCTTTTATAAATATATGAAGAGGGTAAATAGCTTTCGTCTTGTTTGGCTTTTGTGATAATTTTAGAAGGGGGACAATTCTGAGTTCTATATTTGTAATTTAGAGAAAAACTGCTGGTGAATGTATCTGAGGAATGCATTTGCCCTTTGGATTATTTTGTACTTTGTCCATTAAATAACGAAAAGAGTCATTTGAGTAAATGCTATTATTTTAACTTTTGTGTACCCAATTACTGTAGACTGTTGGATTTGGGAAACTAACACCTAGGCATAGATAAGCAGAAACTATACCATGTGTCAACATTTCTGGGGGGAAGTAGACAGAGGTGTAAATTTGTTTTACTGTTTTTATAGTAAAAAAATAAACATGGACTTTTCCAATGACATCACACTAACTTTGTACTCATTCGTAGCTGAGAGAAAGTCAACTTTCTCTCCCAGGGACTCCTTCCAATCAATCATCTTCCAATATGGTGGTTCTGGGAATTGGGGCTGGGCCGACAGTGCCTTTTCACTGCCAATTGTACCTTCCACGGAGTCATTTCCGGCTACTTTCCTCTACTGAGGTAGGACCTCCAGGCGGCCCATGTGCCCCCCGCCCCATGCCTGCTAATGCCAACTCCAACCCAGCAATCTAGTACTGAAGCCACCTGTGCCACCTCAGCACCACTGAGGCAGGTGTTACCATTGAAACTGCCTCCCTGTATTGCCTTGTCTGGGGACCCTGGAAGGTTGCTCCCAACTAACTCTGCATTGCCCTTTCCAAACAGACTTTGGGTGAAAAATGTTGTTTCTTGTTAAAAATGTTTAGCTTTCTCTTTCCTGAGGACTCAGATACATGTGCATAGGGGTCAGTCAAAAAGATGTGCAGGTGACCTACCTCATGTTATCCTCAGTGCTGTTCCTTTCCTTCAACAATGGAAGAAATGCCATGGGACAAAGCTCTTGCCTTTGGCTTCCTCTTCGGACAATTTTTTTTTTTTCAGATGCCTCCTCTGCTCATCCCGACTCCCAGACAAGAAAACATACCCCAAGTACACAGATAGTTTGACCAAATTGTGGCAGACCCTGCTAATTTTCTTCTAGTGTCCATTTGCTCCTTCTTCATTTTAGTTATAGAATCTCAGCAGGTCATGTGGCAAGTCAGCTAGACAAAATATTTCCCAGCCTTCCTTATGCTGACATATGACTTAGTGACTAAGTTCTTGCAGTAGGTTTGACAAGAAGTGGCCTTTTGAGGTTTGGACCTTAAAGGCTGTCCCACATACATTTCCTTCTTTCTCCTGGCTGGGAAATGGCAACAGCTGGAATAGCTGCCTTGGGCCAGAGATGGAAGGCACACACTGAGGATGGCAGAGTATCCAGCAGCCCGAGCACTACATTTCCTATGGACAAAAGGAAGCCTCCCTCCCTGGACTGCTCAGCTCTGAGCTGTAATGTGAGAGGGATATAGGCTTCTAACTCATTTGTTCTACTCTATCGTTGAGTATCTTTATTACAGCATTTTGACCTGTATTCTAACCAATTTACTAGGTTTGAGAAGAGAGGAGACATTCCACATGCATTATATCATATACCAGAAAGTGTAGTAAATTAGTGAACTCAATCAGCTTTCTTCTATATTTTGGAAGCCTAGGTTTTGGGGAAAATAATCCCACAATTACATCATGGAAATGGTAATAAAAGATGCCTGGATACCTTTAACGTGGAGACTAATATAGCTTGCAAATAAACCGAACCAGTATCTCAAGATGAAAAATGAAACTGTATGTAAAAATAGATTGTATATGTAAGAATTTTGTGGACCATAAAGTGTTGGTTACATAATAATTATTAATGATTACTTTAGCAATAATAATTATTACTTGTGCTTTATCCAGAGACCTAAACAGAACATATTTCTATTATTTCAAGTATACTTTAAAAATCAGAAAATGGTATGTTTCAATCTTTGCAATGATTCATTCAGTATATATTTGTGGACCATGTGCAGAAGAGCCTGACTATATACCATAGAAGGTCAATGTAACAGTGATCCTACAAAAACTCAAGTTTCATATATGTTTGAATTCAGATAAATATTCACACAAGATTCTAAAACAAATGTCTCTAAAGAGCAAATTTCCAAATTGCACATTTGTTGATCTGTGTTTATGAATATAGAAAATATACATACAGAAAAATATATAGGACACTGCTTAAGAGAGGGTGAGTGGAATTTTTTTTTTTTTAATTATAAGGAAACAATAACAAAATGAATGACTGGTTTAAAGAAGAACTGAATGAGAGGAGAAGGGTATTCCTATGGGGTTGCATGATATAGGAAACTCACATTTTTTCCTATTTGAAATCTGTGGGAAGCATTTTTTATGTTGCGTACCTCTTTGTGTGGTTACGTAACGGCCTTGTCTTCTCCTGAAGATAACTGGTTAAGCCTGTGAAATGTTCATTGATCTAAGTGGATGGGTCTGAGGGGAAGGGCTTGTCAGCTGGGACAGCTTATCAGAAGAGGGCTGTTCTTCTCACCCCCCTTCTTCCTATTTATTCCGAAACGAGAGAAAATTCCCCTGGGAGCATGGAGGCCTCAGCGGGAACATTGGAAAGACTCAAGAGATGAGAAACGGTTTGTAAATGAGCATTTAAAACATGAAAACACTCTTGCTTTTAAAGCCAATGAGAATAAAGTACCAGTGGGAGACGTGAGTTGACAGCTGGGACTCTTCATCTGTCTGGCCAAGGGATTCTGAGTCAATCTCTGATGGATGAAAAGTAGTACTGGGAGAACTCGGGCCTGTCAGAATCTGCTCAAAATTCCTGGGCTTGCCATTTCAAACCAAATTCAAACCTTCCAGAGCTTGAGATTAAAGAGAGTGTTTACAGAAAAATAAAAGAGGCTTGAAAATGCTTATTAAGAGGCATCTTAGAAATCTTTATAAAGCGTCATCTGGGATGATTTACATGCAAATGAATCTGAATGTGCTTGGCATACATTATGTAGGGTTTTCAGATTTGATCAAATCTGGGCTGATCACGGAGAAAGAAACACACACACTACAGCCACAAGAGACTGAAGCAAGGACAGCTTGCCCAGTCCTGGTTTGTAGCAGAGCAGGGATGAGAGAATACATGAGTGCTATTCATTCAGTCACTTAAGGACAACTTTTGCTCCCAGGGCTGTAGTTTTAGTCCAGAGATAGCTCAAGAGTTTTCTGGGAGCCTAAGATGCCCTCAGAGCTGCATGTCTGTATCAAAGAAGCCTTGAGCAGGAATTTACCCCACATCCAGAAGATGCCAGAAGCTATAGTTTTATTCCAATGTTTCTTGCGGGTCTGCACTACTTCCATCAGGAGTATCTAGGCTTCCCAGATGGTCTCCTCTGGTATGAAGGGACCTCTCTCAGTGACAGGACAGGAACCAGGACCCTAGGCCTTTGCTAATCATAGTCTGAATTATTAAAGAGGTTTCCCAAGTTCAGGACATTGCCACAGAATGTAGGATGCAGATAAATGTAAATAGAGACAAAAAACTGCCACCAGGTCCGCAAACTGCCATAAGCAGGAAAGCCATGACAAGGTTATATAACAAGCTAAACTAGGCCTCTTGGAAAAGTTATGGAACTTCTGAGTTCTTACTTAATGCTAAGTGACTAATGGTCAGCACAAAAAATGAGTCCTAGAAACTGCACGAAACCAACATGTAAGGGAGTGTGTGTTGCTCCATCAAATAGATAGAATCATCTGCTTTGTGCATTACATAGTACAGCATCCCCAGAATATCAGGTAGTCACTAGGCCTGCCCTCTAGCCAGATTTTCCTGATTTTTTTCCCTCAGTCTCTTCTAAAATCAGCAACTCAAGCTCAAGGCCAAAGTGGGCACTGAAGAAAAATGCGAAGTAGGCACAAGTTTGCTTTGATGCCTGTTCCCTCTTATTTCTGCACCCTTGTTCATGTCTCTCCTTTATACCAAGTCTTCTCCAATCCCAGGTATAGACCTTATACTTAAAAATAAGAATTGGTGAAGATGACCACTAAGGGTTTTTGTCCTCAAAAAATATTTGCTATGTTTAAAAATAAATAAGCACCTATTAGATAATTTAATTTTCTATAAATATCTAGTTTACCCATTAGTGTTTCATTGGATAAGTCTGGTTATCAGTACAAAACAGAATTCCCCCAGATCATTCAAATGAAGAGGCTCTTATGAAAGGAAACCTTTTGGAGGTGTAGGCAGGGCCAAGAGAACAAATGAAGAATGGTGAGGAACCCAGAAACCAGCAGCAGAAGAAACCATTAACACTCCTACTGCTGAAGGAGCAAGTGGAAAAACAGTATTACTGGAGCTCAGAGAGAGCTAGAGTCATAGAGGGAGGCAGCTATTCCTAGAGGTGTGATGACAAAGCAGGCAGAGAGCAGGAAGATATGCCCCAAACACGTTCTCCTCCTGCTGATGTTTCCCATTGGCTCAACTCAGCCAGAAGCCAGAGCTCAAGGGAGTCCAGTCGCTGATGCATCTGTAGGGGTTGGCCAACTGAGGCACAAAGCAGGGCAGAGGATATAGAATGGAGTAGTGCATGGGTAGAAGGTAGAAGAAAACTCAGCTCATTAATCTAATTTTCTTTTCCTATAGCTCAGTGAGGATGTTCCTTTCTAACACCCTACATTCTACATGGTATTTAAGTCATTCTAAGTTCTGGTTGTAGGAATTCAAGTAAGCTCAGTTTCAAAATTCCTTTAGTATCACAAAAACTTCCTAATTATTTTCTATCTTCTATTCATCTTCTCAATAATCTAATTAATTTCCTTAAAATACTACACAATTCAATTATTCTCTTATTCTAAAACCTAGCTCAAATGCCACCACTTTTATTATGATTTTCTTAGTTGTCCCAGGCACAGATGAGGCCTCCTGTTTCTGAGTTCTTAAATACACTGTCTGAGCCACTTGCATGGTATTTATCACATGCCTTATCCAGAGATTTATATACATGTTTTCCTCCTATATCATATCAAATCTTCTTAAAAGCTGGGATGGTTTCTTGGATATATCCATGTCTCTTACTAGGGACATGTGGGAAATAAGGCTGCTTATGGTTGGTGCCATGTTGTGGAGGACCTTGGTGTAGAAGCCTATGGTTGCAATCCATGGATGCTCTAGGACAGAGCAGAGTGGAGAAATGAGTCTAGCCACATAAGAGAATATACCTGGAGAGACAGAGGAGGAGCTTCAAGATGGCAGAAGAGTAAGATGCGGAGATCACCTTCCTCCCCACAGATACATCAAAAATACACCTACATGTGGAACAACTCCTACAGAACACCTACTGAACGCTGGCAGAAGACCTCAGACCTCCCAAAAGGCAAGAAACTCCCCACGTACCTGGGTAGGGCTAAAGAAAAAAAAAACAGAGACAAAGAATAGGGATGAGACCTACACCAGTGGGAGGGAGCTGTGAAGGAGGAAAGGTTTCTACACATAAGGAAGCCCCTTCGGGGGTGGAGACTGCGAGTGGCGGAGGGGGGAAGCTTCGGAGCCGCGGAGGAGAGCGCAGCAACAGGGGTGCAGAGGGCAAAGTGGGGAGAATCCCTGACAGAGGATCGGTGCCGACCAGCACTCACCAGCCCGAAAGCCTTGTCTGCTCACCTGCCGGGGCGGGCGGGGCTGGGAGTTGAGTCTCGGGCTTCGGTCGGATCACAGGGAGAGGACTGGGGTTGGCAGCGTGAGCACAGCCTGAAAGGGCTAGTGCACAACGGCTAACCGGGAGGGAGTCTGGGAAAAGGTGTGGAACTGCTGAAGAGGCAAGAGACTTTTTCTTCTCTCTTTGTTTCCTGGTGCATGAGGAGAGGGGATTAAGAGCGCTGCTTAAAGGAGCTCCAGAGACGGGCGCGAGCGGCGGCCAAAAGCGTGGACCCCAGAGACGGGCATGAGACGCTAAGGCTGCTGCTGCCGCCACCAAGAAGCCTGTGTGCAAGCACAGGTCACTATCCACACCGCCCCTCCTGGGAGCCTGTGCAGCCCACCACTGCCAGGGTCCCGGGATCCAGGGACAACTTCCTGGGGAGAACGCATGGCGCACATCATGCTCATGCAATGTCACTCCGTGCTGCCGCTGCAGGCTCGCCCGGCATCTGTACACCCCTCCCTCCACCTGGCTTGAGTGAGCCAGAGCCCCCGAATCAGCTGCTACTTTAACCCCGTCCTGGAGCGCTCTCAGGCGGCCTACATGCAGAGGCAGGGCCAAATCCAAAGCTGAACCGCAGGGGCTGTGCAAACAAAGAAGAGAAAGGAAAATGTCTACCAGCAGCCTCAGGAGCAGCGGATTAAAGCTCCACAATCAACTTGATGTACCCTGCATCTGCAGAATACCTGAATAGACAACACATCATCCCAAATTGAGGAGGTAGACTTTGGTAGCAAAGTTATATTATTTTTTCCCCTTTTTCTTTTTGTGAGTGTGTATGTGTATGCTTCTGTGTGTGATTTTGTCTGTATAGCTTTGCATTAACCATTTGTCCTAGGATTCTGTCTGTCCATTTTTTTGTTTTGTTTTTCTTACTTAAAAACTTTTTCTTAATACTTATTTTTTATTTTAATAACTTTATTTTATTTTACTTTTCTATATTATTTTATCGTCCTTCTTTCTTTCTTTCTATTTTTTCTCCCTTTTATTCTCATCCGTGTGGATAAAAGGCTCTTGGTGCTCCAGCCAGGAGTCAGTGCTGTGCCTCTGAAGTGGAAGAGCCAACTTCAAGACACTGGACCACAAGAGATTTCCCAGCTCCACGTAATATCAAATGGCAAAAATCTCCCAGAGATCTCCATCTCAATGCCAAGACCCAGGTCCACTCAATGACCAGCAACCAACACTGCTGGACACCCTATGCAAAACAACTAGCAAGATAGGAACACAACCCCACCCATTAGCAGAGAGGCTGCCTAAAATCATAATAAGTCCACAGACACCCCAAAACACACCACCAGACGTGCACCTGCCCACCAGAAAGAGAACATACATATCGATAATTACCTTAAAAGTAAATGGTTTAAAAAAAAAAAAGTAAATGGTTTAATGCTCCCACAAAAACGCAAAAACTGGCTGAATGGATACAAAAACAAGACGCGTATAAGTGCTGTCTACAAGACACCTACTTCAGACCTAAGGACACATACAGACTGAAAGTGAGGGTATGGAAAAAGATATTCTAAGACTCATCAAGAAAAAAAAGGGAGAAAACTCAAATCAGTAGAATTAGAAATGAAAAAGGAGAAGTAACAACTGACACTACAGAAATACAAACGATCATGAGAGATTACTACAAGCAACTCTATGTGAATAAAATGGACAACGTGGAAGAAATGGACAAATTCTTAGAAATGCACAACCTGCCAAGACTGAACCAGGAAGAAATAGAAAATATGAACAGACCAATCACAAGCACTGAAATTGAAGCTGTGATTAAAAATCTTCCAACAAACAAAAGCCCAGGATCAGATGGCTTCACAGGCGAATTCTATCAAACATTTAGAGAAGAGCTAACACCTATCCTTCTCAAACTCTTCCAAAATGTAGCAGAGGGAGGGACACTCCCAAACTCACTCTATGAGACTTCAGACTATACTACAAAGCTACAGTAATCAAGACAGTATGGTACTGGCACAAAAACAGAAAGATAGATCAATGCAACAGGATAGAAAGCCCAGAGATAAACCCATGCACATATAGTCACCTTATCTTTGAAAAAGGAGGCAGGAATGTACAGTGGAGAAGGGACAGCCTCTTCAATAAGTGGTGCTGGGAAAACTGGACGGGTACATGTAGAAGCATAAAATTAGATCACTCCCTAACACCATACACAAAAATAAGCTCAAAATGGATTAATGACCTAAATGTAAGGCCAGAAAGTGTCAAACTTTTAGTGGAAAACGTAGGCAGAACACTCTGTGACATAAATCACAGCAAGATCCTATTTGACCCACCTCCTAGAGAAATGGAAATAAAAACAAAAATAAACAAATGGGACCTAATGAAACTTCAAAGCTTTTGCACAGCAAAGGAAACCATAAAGAAGACCAAAAGACAACCCTCAGAATGGGAGAAAATATTTGCAAATGAAGCAACTGACAAAGGATTAATCTCCAAGATTAACAAGCAGCTCATGCAGCTCAGTAACAAAAAAACAAACAACCCAATCCAAAAATGGGCAGAAGCCCTAAGTAGACATTTCTCCAAAAAGGTATACAGATTGCCAACAAACACATGAAAGAATGCTCAACATCATTAATCATTAGAGAAATGCAAATCAAAACTACAATGAGATATCATTTCACACCAGTCAGGATGGCCATCATCAAAAAAATCTAGAAACAATAATTGCTGGAGAGGGTGTGGAGAAACGGCAACACTCTTGGTAATGTAAATTGATACAGCCACTATGGAAAACAGTATGGATGTTCCTTAAAAATCTACAAATGGAACTACCATATGACCCAGCAATCCCACCTACTGGGCATATACCCTGAGAAAACCATAATTCAAAAAGAGTCATGTACCAAAATGTTCATTGCAGCTCTATTTAAAATAGCCAGGAGATGGAAGCAACCTAAGTGTCCATCATCGGATGAATGGATAAAGAAGATGTGGCAAATATATACAATGGAATATTACTCAGCCATAAAAAGAAATGAATTTGAGTTATTTGTAGTGAGGTGGATGGACCTAGAGTCTGTCATACAGAGTGAAGTAAGTCAGAAAGAGAAAAGCAAACACTGTATGCTAACATATATATATAGTATCTAAGGGAAAAAAAAAAGGTCATGAAGAACCTAGGGGTAAGATAGGAATAAATACAGAGACCTACTAAAGATGGACTTGAGGATATGGGGAGGGGGAAGGGTAAGCTGTGACAAAGTGAGAGAGTGGCACGGACATATATACACTCCCAAACGTAAAATAGATAGCTAGTGGGAAGCAGCCACATGGCACAGGGAGATCAGCTTGGTGCTTTGTGACCACCTAGAGGGGTGGGATAGGGAGGGTGGGAGGGAGGGAGATGCAAGAGGGAAGAGATATGGGAACATATGTATATGTTTAACTGATTCACTTTGTTATAAAGCAGAAACTAACACACCATTGTAAAGCAATTATACTCCAATAAGGATGTTAAAAAAAAAACAAGTAAAACATCACTGGAAGAATCAGACTTGCTGACTCCAAACTATACTACAAAGCTACAGTAATCAAAAGAGTATGGTACTGGCACAAAAATAGAAATATAGATCAATGGAACAGGAGAGAAAGCCCAGAAATAAACCCAGGCACCTATGGTCAATTAACCTACAACAAAGGTGGCAAGAACATACAATGGAGAAATGATAGTCTCTTCAATAAATGGTCCTGGGAAAACTGTACAGCTACATGTATAAGAATGAAATTAGAACATTCTCTAACACCGTACACAAAAATAAACCCAAAATGGATTAAAGACCTAAATGTAAGACCAGATATTATAAAACTCTTCAAGGAAAACATAGGCAGAACCATCTTCTTCATAAATCACAGCAATAACTTTTTGGATCCATCTCCTAGAGTAATAAAAATAAAAACAAAAATAAACTAAGGGAACCTAATTAAACTTAAAAGCTTTTGCACATAAAGAAAATCATAAACAAAACAAAAAGACAATCCACAGAATGGGAGAAAATATTTGCAAATTATGTGATTGACAAGAGATTAATCTCCAAAGTATACAAACAGCTCATGCAGCTCAATAGCAAAAAAAAAAAAAAAAAAAACCCAATCAAAAAATGGACAGAAAATCTAAGCAGACATTTCTCCCAAGAAGACATACCAATGCCCAAAAAGCACACACAAAGATGTTCAGCATCGCTAATTACTAGAGAAATGCAAATCAAAACTACAATGAGATATCACCTCACGTGGGTCAGAAGGGCCGTTATCAAAAAGTCTACAAACGATAAATGCTGTAGAGGGTGTGGAGAAAAAGGAACCCTCCTACACTGTTGGTGGGAATGTAAAGTGGTACAACCACTATGGAGAGCAATATCGGGGTTCCTTAAAAAACTAAAAATAGAACTACTGTATGATCCAGCAATCCCACTCCTGGGCATATATCCAGAGAAAACCATAATATGAAAAGATATATGCACCCCAATATTCATTGCAGCACTATTTACAGTAGCCAAGACATGGAAGCAACCTAAATGTCCATCAACAGAGGAATGGATAAAGAAGATGTGGTACATATATATAATGGAATATTACTCAGCCATAAAAAAGAAAGAAGTAATGCCATTTGCAAAGATATGGATAGACCTAGATATTATCATACAGAGTGAAGTAAGTCAGAAAGACAAAGACAAATATATAACATTGCTTATATGTGGAATCTAGAAAAATGTACAAATGAACTTATTTGCAAAGAAGAAATAGAGTCACAGATGTGGAAAACGAATTTATGGTTACCAAGGTGGGAAGGATGAATTGGGAGATTGGGATTGACATATATACACTCCTATATATAAAGTAGATAACAAATGAGAACCTATTATATAGCACAGGGGATGCTATTCAATATTTTGTAATAACCTATATGGGAAAAGAATCTGAAAAAGAATGGAATATGTATATGTATAACTGAATCCCTTTGCTGTATACCTGAAACTAACACTCCATTTTAAATCAGCTAAACTCCAATATAAAATAAAAATTAAATAAAAAAAGAATATACCTGGCAAACTAGTTAAGATAATTTTGGATGTGAAAATACTAATTTGTTATTCTTTTTCCTTTTTTGTTTGTTTTGTTTTTTAACATGGGTCTTCAGAAACAGTGTTCTAACTCACATAAGTGATTTTGGACTCTAAAATCTTACCACCAGATACATCCTTTATGCATCTGGGTGCAGAGATAGGTAATGTTGAACATGGTTTATCATAGAGTGTCACTTAAGATGAGGGAGCCTGATGAAAAAATTCTCACATGAGAAACAAGGGACTTCAGGAAGGAGGCTTTGGCTTACAAAGTTACAGTGTTTTTTAGGTTTCCAGGATGGTTAGAACTAATCTTCTGCTGGGTGGTCTATGCTTTTCCTCACATATATATAGGCTGTTAATAGTTATTAGAAAATTATTTTAAAATGTCCCAGGTGCTGTTTCTTCAAATACTGTAATGTCCCATTCTCTTTTATCCTACTGGGGTTCGAATTATAATATGTTCTTTATTTTTCAATGGGTCCTATGTGTCTCTTATGTTCTTTAATTTTTCCATTATTGTTTCTCTTTGTGTTTTAGTTTGGATATTTTATATCTATATTTTCTATCCATCCACGTACCAAGTCATGAAAACTAGTTGTAGTTTTCATTTCCAAAATTTCCATTTGATTCTATTTCCTAGTTCTAATTTTCTAGTGAAATTCTCCATTTTCTATTTGTTTTCATCCATCTTTTCAAATATATTATTAATAGTTTATTTCAGTCTTTGCTAATATAAATATTTAGATCACCTGCTTGTCTTGCCCTTTTTTCAAAAAAACCTTGTTTTATTTGTTGGGTGGAGTTGTATGGTTCTCTCTCTTGGCATGACTATTTTTGACAGAATGGTTGATATTGCATATATGAATATCACAGGAACTAATAATCAGTTGATATTATCTTCTTTTACAGAGGTTCACCCTTTCCTCTACTAGGCAGATAGAGGTTTATCACCTTAATGCAATCAATCATTGAGCTGAGCTAAGACAAGAATGCAAGCTTAGTAAAGCTCAGAGTAGTTCACTTTTGTTCTTAGGGTGTAGCTATCCATGGTTTTTCATTTTAGGAGCTGGTATGTTCACCAGGATCCCCTCTTTTTTGGGGTTGGGTGGGGGTTCCTCCTATACTCAACACTCTTTTTTGTAGTAAGGCAAGACTGCAAAAAATTCCCCTCTGCTTTTTATAGGTGTTCTGCTTATTTTCATGTTCTCCTGTCCTCTGTAGCTTCAGAACTCAGCAGATACCTTGAGGGGGAAACCAGCTGTGTATCAGGCCTAGTTCTTTATCCCTTCCTTCTCACTGTGACCTTAAGTACTCAAATTTCCAATTTTATCTCCCAGTCTCATGAGACTGCTTGTTTCTCTGTGACTCATCAGTGGCTCTCTATCCACACAAAATCTGGATTTTCAAGTTTTCTTCATGTGCTGGAATCAACAACAAATGCCTTCAAAGGAAAATGGCTACATGTAAGCTCATCTTTGCAGTTTTCTCTCTCTGTAAACATTTTTCTCTCTTGTCCTGGTTGCTTCAGCAGTTCTCCGATGTCTTTAACACATTTTTTTTTTTTTTTTTGGTGGTATGGATGACTTTTCTAGTGGCTCTCAATGGGATTGTTGGTCTGTTAAAAGCTATTCTATTCTACTAGAGTTGTCCTAAATATCATTTCAAAAGAAAAGAAGTAGGTAAAAGTAATTGAAATACAGTTGACCCTTGAACACAGGTTTGAAATGCATGGGTCCACTTATATGTGGATATTTTCCAATAGTAAATACTATAGTATTACATGGTCCGTGGTTGGTTGAATCCATGAATGTAGAGGAATTGCTGATATGGAGGGCCAACCATAAGATATGTGGATTAACCCCTGAATTGTTCAAAGTTCAACTGTAGTGTACTCAAAAATCTGATTTGTTAACTGAGAATTAGGACACCTGGGATATATCTCTGGCTCTGCAATTAATGAACTATATAGCATTGGGCAATTTACTTTGATTTCCTACATCCTTGTTTTCCTATCTGAAAATTGAAAACATTAGACTAGATAAGCTCCAAGATACTCTCTTTGATTCTGAGTTTGTATTCTCATGATTTGAACACTTTTGTTAGTTTATAAGTAGAATTTGATATACTGTCATAGGCCATCCTACAGAATCATCATCATCATCATAAGAAGAAATAGTAAGTAATTAAATCAGAGATATGCTTAGAAAATTATTGTCTTTAGGGTTCCATTTTCACTATAATTTAATTAACATAACCAAAGACTTAAAATTACTAAGCTAACAAGTTTTTGTAAGTTTATTTATATTGACCATTACAATTAAGGTGACCATACATACTTGTTTGCCTGGGACATTCCCAGTTTATATTTGTTGTCCCCAAATAATTATGAACAGTTTCTCCATTCACTCTAAAAGTATTTTGTTCTGGCTGAAAAATTATATGGTCATTCTAGTTATAATTCCAAAAGAAAGAGGAGCTCCAGCTTGATTACATGCATAATCGTTTTTATGAGACTGCTTTGAAATTAGAATATTGAGTATGCCAAAAAGCAAAAATGACTATTGACAGAAAATATATTAATTTCTTTTCAGATGTAATACTGATAGAGTCTAGAATATTCAGGCATTGTTTGGGTCTCTAGCTACACAGTGATTTATCTAAATGTGTTCATGTTTCTCACAGAACAGAGAGAATCACTTGGACAAGAGGTTATTTTGCAACAGGCCAATAAAATATCCAGTGAGTATCAGGGCTTTTAACAAACATAAACAACTACAGACACAATATCATCAAGAGTGCAAAAGTGAGTGATGGTGAACTGTTTGTAAGGGGACATGTACCTCTTATACTAATGATCTCTATGGACCTAGCTACCTGGTGTTTAGAGATCTCATAGTTTAATTGTGAGGTTACAATGACTTCAATGAAAATATTTCAGTTTATTACTAGATTTATATACAAAAAATATTTTACTAGTTGCCTATCTTACAGGCAAAATGTGTGTGAGAGACATATTTTGAAAATACTCTGGAAATTAAAAGGAATTACCTTTATTCGTAGGGCTCCAGTTTAAGATGTGACTTAGGAAGATCCTGGACTCATCTCCTCCCATGGACACATTGAATCTACAGCTACACATGGAACAATTTCCTCTGGGTTGACACATAATCTCACTATAAAGCCAACCCCCAGCACAGCCACCCACAACTGGGAAGAAACTCAAAGCCCAGAGCTTCTGTCTGATGAGCAAAGATTTGAACCCCTCATTGGCATCCCCAATTTTAAGGTCTGCCTATGAAAGAGGAGCACTCAAAACATCTAGCTTTGAAAATCAATGAGGCTCAAGTCCCCAAGACACAAAAGGCTGTAGAGAACTGAGAAATGGCTTTTAATGGGCTAACAAGCTTAGACTCACTGCCCCACGGCCCAGTGCAGAAGCAGCCAATTGAGGCACCCAGACTTTATGTGAAAGGGGCTGATATGATTATCTTAAAGTGTTGGCCTGAGGGGCAGGCATCTAATTGAACACACATCTAAGGGCCAATTGAGGTAATCTCCAGGAATAGAAGCTAGCAGGTGCCATCATTGCACTCTCCCTCTGCCTTGCTGTAACTTGCTGACCTCTTCCAGAAAGGAACTTGTACCCTCTTCTGGGGCCCCAATTTTTGTGGCTGACACCCACAGGACACCTCTACATCCTCTGACTCTGTCGGCCAGTAGGGATTACACACGAGGTCCCACAGGACTGTAGCCAATAGAGAAAGAGTTTTTAAATGACTACCATCTCCAGGGTACAGCAAGAGGAAACATTCTGAAGAGCCTAGTCTTTTCTGTGAAAGAGACCTATTAGCATATATGCATAGCTACAGCCCAAGGGGTCTCCTAAGACCTCAGAAGATAGGTACCATCTTTACACTCTTCCTCTGTCATGCTCCAGGGTGCCAGCATCTCCCACAAGAAAACTTTTACGTGCATCTGCAGCCCCGATTTTTATGTCTGGTAACCTGGATTTCATGGGTGCAACCGAGGGGATTGCTCTTGATCACATGGCTCTGGTGGCCAGGAGGACTAACATTCCGAGGTCCCATGGGACTGTAACCATCAGAAAGATGGTTCTTAACACCGCCAGGACACTGCATACACAGCAAACTGAAACGCAGCCCCAGTCTTTCAGTGAAAGAGGCCTGTTTGCTTGTCCCAGAGCTTTAGCTTGAAGGCAGGCTTCTGGTTTGGCCCACATCTAGAAATCAATGGAGATATTCTCAAGGAACAAAGGCCAGTGATGCAATCTTTGTGCTCTCCCTCTGCCTTACTCCAGCTCACCAGTATCTACCAGGAAGGAGCTTATGCCCTTGTCTGGTGCCCTGATTTTTCTGTCTGCTGCCAGTAAACAACTATGGAATGCCAGTGGGCTTATACTTGTGGTCTCACAGAACCGTGTATATATATGCACACTTTAAAAGCTGCTGCCTGAGGGTATGACTTCCAATCAGCCTGAATCTAGGTGCTGACTGAGATCCTCCCCTTTGGGACCCAGACAGGTCTTGGCATACCCTCAAATACTGGGAACCATTAAAAATAAAATAGGCTTCTTGGACAATCTCAAGGTTTATAGAGACAACCAAGAAGTAGGGCAGGGTTAAAGAATAAGTTTCATCTCCTACTTGAGGCCAATCCTTCAAGACTGGGAGAGGTGGCTGTTTTATCTAGTGCATGGAAACCAACATAGCAAGTGAAAAAAAAGATCAAAATATCAGAAAAAAAAACTTCATAATGAATTGGAAATAAATAATTTACCGGATAAAGAGTTGAAAATAATGGTCATAAGTGCTCACTAAACTTGGGAGAAGAATAGATGAACACAGTGAAAATTTCAATAAAGAGACAGAAAATATAAGTACCAAATAGAAGCAACATAGCTAAATACAAAAGCATCCACACCAAGACATATTACAATTAAAATGTCAAAATTTAAAGACGAAGAAAGAATTCTAAAAGCAGCAAGAGAAAAAACCTTGTTATGTACAAGGGAATCCCCATAAGATAATAAGCAGATTTTTCAGCAGAAACTTTGCAGGCCATAAAGGAGTTGCACAATATATTCAAAGTGCTGAAAGAAAAAACTTCCAACTAAGAATATTCTGCCAGGAAAAACTGACATTCAGAATTGAAGGAGAGAGAGAGCTTCAAGATGAGCAAAAGCTAAAGGAGTTCATCAACTCTAAGCTAGCCTTACAAGAAATGTTAAAGAGCCTTCTTTAAGATGAAAGAAAGGATGCTAATTACTAACA
The DNA here is from genome assembly GCF_003031525.2 of Neophocaena asiaeorientalis asiaeorientalis. Taxonomy (NCBI): domain Eukaryota; kingdom Metazoa; phylum Chordata; class Mammalia; order Artiodactyla; family Phocoenidae; genus Neophocaena; species Neophocaena asiaeorientalis. The sequence continues at coordinate 7,464,118 of NW_020175821.1, forward strand.
AACAAAAAAACCATATAAAATTGTAAATCTCACTGATAAAGTTAAATACATAGTAAAGTTGGGGAATTAATCACTTATAAAGCTAGTATAAAAGTTAAAAGACAAAAATGGTAAAAATAACTGTAACTACAATAATTAGCTAAGGGAAACACAAAAAGATGTAAAATGTGACATCAAATATATAATTCATGGGGGGGGTAAAATGTACAGTTTAGCATGCTTTCACTTAAGTTGTAATACACAAGCCTCTTGGTAACCACAAAGCAAAATCCTATAGCAAATGCACAAAAGATAAAGTCATCAAATTACAAAGGAAGAGAACATGAAGGAAGGAACACAGGAACTACAAAACAACCACAAAACAATTAACAAATGGCAATGTGTACTTACCTATCAATAATTACTTTAAATGTAAATGGACTAAATTCTTCAAAGATAGAGTGACTGAATGGATAAGAAAACAAGACCCGTCTTTATGCTGCCTACAGGAAACTCATTTTAGATGTAAAGACACACAAAGAATGAAAGTGAAGGAATGAAAAATATATTTTGTGTGAATGGAAACCAAAAGAAAGCTGGGATAGCTATACTTATATCAAACAAAATAGAGTTTAAAACAAATATTGTAATAAGAAACAAAAAAGGGCATTACATAATGATATACGGGTCAGTTCAACAAAAGGATGTAACATTTGTAAGTATTTGTGCACCTAAATATATAAAGCAAATATAAAGTTAAAAGGAGAAGTAGACAGCAATATAATAAGTAGAGGACTTTTAATACCCCATCGCATAAATGGATAGATCATCCAGACAGAGAAACAAGAAACATTGTCTTTAAACAAATTAGACCAGAGCAACTTAACAGACAGAAAACATTCCATCCAAAAGCAGCAGAATACACATTCTTCTAAAGTGATCATGGGACACTCTCTACAATAGATTACATGTTAGGCCAGGGGTCCCCAGCCTCCGGTCCACAGACCAGTACCAGTCTGTGGTCTATAAGGTACTGGGCCACACAGCAGGAGGTGAGTGGCAGGTGAGTGAGTGAAGCTTCATCTGCTGGTCCCCATCACTCCCCATCGCTACCTTACTGCCTGAACAAACCCTACCCCCTTCCCCCACCCCAGTCTCTGGAAAAGTTGTCTTCCATGAAACCAGTCCCTGGTGCTAAAAAGGTTGGGGACTGCTGCGTGAGGCCACAAAACAAGTAAATTTAATAAGATTAACATTATATCAAGCATCTTTTCCAACCACCATGGTAGGAAGCTAGAAATCATTAAAAGAAAAAAACTGGAAAATTCACAAATAAGTAGAGATATAGCAGCATGCTACTAAATAACCAGTTGGTCAAGAAATCAAAAGAGAAATAAAAAAATACCTTGGACAAATAAAAATGGAAATACAACATACCAAAACTTATGTGGTTCATCAAAAACAGTTCTAAGAGGGAAGTTCATGGAGATAAATGCCTACCTCCAGAAACAAGAAAAATCTCAAATGAACAACCTAACTTAATGCATCAAGAAACTAGAAAAAGAAGAACAAACAAAGCCCAACATTAGTAGAAGAAAGAAATGAAAACAATAAGAGTGGACACAAATAAAATAGAGACTAAAAAAATATTAGAAAAGATCAATGAAACTAAGCTGGTTCTTTAAAAAGATAAACAAAATGGACAAACTATCAGCTAGATTCACCAAGAACAAAAAAGACTCAATATCAGAAATGAAAGAGGAGACATTGTAACTGTTACCACAAAAATACAAAGGATCAGGAGAGACTACTATAAAAAAAAATACACCAATAAACTGGACAACCTTGAAGATATGGATAAATTCCTAGAAACATACAACCTACCAAGACTGGATCATGAAGAAATAGAAAATCTGATCAGATGGATTGCTAGTAAGGAGATTAAATCAATAATCAAATACTTCTCAACAAACAAAAGCCCAGGACCAGATGGCTTCACCAAGTAAATTCTACCACACATTTAAAGAACAATTAATACCAATCCTTTCCAAACTCTTCCCCAAAAATAGAAGAGGAAAGAACATTTTCAAACTCATTTAAAATCAGCATTACCCTGATACCAAAACCAGATAAGGATACCACAGAAAAAAATTACAGGTCAATATCCCTGATAAACACAGAGGCAAAAATCCTCAACAAAATATTAGCAAACTGAATTCAGCAATACATTAAGAGGATCCCACACCATGATCAAGAATGATTTATTTGAAGGATGCAAGGATGCTTCAATATCCAGAAATCAATCAAGGTAATACACCACATTAACAAAATGAAAGATCAAAAGCATATGACCATCTCAATAGAGGCAGAAAAAGCATTCTACAAAATTCAACATCCATTTATGATAAAAATATAATCAACAAAGTAGTTATATAGGGAACATACATCAACATAATAAAGGACATATGTGACAAGCCCTCAGATAATATCATTCTCAATGATATAAAGCTGCAAACTTTTCCACTAAGATCAGGATCAAGACAAGGATGAACACTCTCACCACTTTTATTCAACACAGTATTGAAAGTTATAGCCTAAGCAATTAAACAAGGAAAACAAATAAAAAACGTCTAAATTGAAAAGGAAAAAGTAAAACCGTCACTATTTGTGAATGACATGATACTATACATAGAAAACCCTTAAGACTCAACCAAAAATCTGTTAAACAAATTCTGTAAAGTTGCAGGATACCATATCAATATACAAAAACCTCTTGCATTTCTATACACTAATAATGAACTTACAGAAAGAGAAATTAAGAAAACAATCTCATTTACAATTGCATCCAAAAAAGAAAAACCAAGGAATAAATTTAACCAAGGAGGTGAAAGACCTGTACACTGAAAACTGTAAGACACTGATGAAAGAATTTGAAGAAGACACAAATAAATTGAAAGCTATTCATTGGTTATGGATGGGAAGAATTATATTGTTAAAATGTCCATATTACCCAAAGCAATCTACAGATTCAATGCAATCCCTATCAAAATTTCAGTGACATTTTTCATAGAAATAGAACAAACAATCCAAAAATTTATAGGAACCAAAAAAAAGACTCTGAACAGTCAGAACAATCTTGAGAAAAAACAAAGTTGGAGGCCTCATGCTCCCTGATTTCAAACGCTATTACAAATCTATAGTACCAAAACGGTATAGTATTGGCATAAAAACAGACATGCAGATCATTAGAACAGATAGCCCAGAAATAAACCCATATATATATGGTCAATTAATTTATGACCAAGGAGCCAAGACTATACAGTGGGGAAAGGGAAGTCTCTTCAATAGTGTTGGGAAAACTGGACAGCCACTTGCAAAAGAATAAAACCAGACCATTCTCTTAAACCATACACAAAAATTAACTCAAAATGGATTAAATACTTGAATGTAAGACCTGAAACCATAAAATTCCTAGAAAAAAATATTGGCAGTAAGCTCTCTGACATTGATCTTTCTGATGTTTTTTTTTACTTGACAAAGCAAAGGCGAAAAAAGCAAAACTAAGCAAGTGGGACTACAAACTAGAAAGCTTCTACATAGTAAAGAAAACCATCAATAAAATGAAAAGGCAACCTACTGAATGGGAGCAAATATTTGCAAGTCATGTATCTGATAAGGGGTTAATATCTAAAATATATAAATAAATCATACAACTCAATAGCAAAAACACACAAACAACATGAATAAAAACAGGCAGAGGATCTGAATAGACATTTTTCCAATGAAGACATGCAGATGGCCACAGGTGCATGAAAAGATGCTAAACATCATCATTATCAGAGAAATGCAAATCAAAACCTAATGAGATATCACCTCACACCTCTTAGAATGGCTATTAACAAAAGGCCAAGAAATGAGAAGTGTTGCAGAGGATGTAGAAAATAGTGAACCTTTGTGCACTGCTGGTAGGAATATAAATTGTTTCGTGCACTATGAAAAACAGTATGGAGGTCCCTCAAAAAATTGAAAATAAACTACCGTATGATTCAGCAATTCTACTTCTGGGTATTTATCTGAAGAATTTGAAAATGCTAACTGAAAAAGATTTATGCACTGCCATGTTCATTGCAACATTGTTTACAATCGCCAAGATATAGAAATAATTTAAGTGCCCATTGAAGGATGAACAGATAAAGAAAATGTGGTTTATATATACATAATGGAATATTTTTCAGCTTTAAAAAAGAAGTAAATGTTGCCATTTGCAACAACATGAATGGAATTTGAGGGCATTATGCTAGCGAGACAGAAAAAGACATCACTGTATGATCTCACTTATATGTGGAATCTTAAAACGAAAACAAAAACAAATACACAAAAAAAACAAGCTCATAGATACAGAGAACAGATTGGTGTTGCCAAAAGTGGGGAATGGGGAGTAAGGGAGTGGGAGAAATGAGTGAAGACAGTCAAAATGTCCAAACTTCCAGTTATAGGGATGTAATGTACAGCATAGTGACTACAGTTAATAAAAACTGCATATTTGAAAATAGCTTAGAGAATAAATCTTAAAAGTTCTCATCACAAGAAAAAAAAATTTTAGAACTATGTACAGTGATGGATATAAGTAGACTTACTATGATTTTTATACATTTTGCAATATATACAAATGGTGTACATCTGAATATGGTGTATGTATCAATTATGCCTCAATAATAAAAGAAAAATACATATGAAAAAATAATTCATCATTTTAGTATAAGGCCATCAATGAGTTTTCTCTTTGGTTGATTATGGAGTGTACATAAAACTTTTAAGTTGTTTTTAAAATTCTATGTCAGCAATAAAAAATAGTGTCAAAACTTTATTGGAGACTGAAAAATATATATATTTAACTATTCTCTTCTCTGTTTATGCAAATTTCATTTTGGTGGTGATTCCCAACTGGCATGCAGTAAATTAGTGCTTAATTTTTCTAACTCTACTAGTAGAAGTGCCTAGAAGCAATAGTGTGCCTGATATATCTGCAATCATTTCATTCACTAATTCATTCATTCATCAATAAACATCTATTAAAACACTATTTTTGATGCTGGCTTATATTGCCTTTATCATTTAAATTTATTAAAACATAAGAATTTCCAAGCTACTGCCTGGTATTTAAACCCATATTAATTAATGACTAATATGATTCCATTATCTATACATAGCAGTTTTCTTAATCATTCTATTGTTGGCTACTTTTGTTATTTCTGGAGTTTTTCACAACTGTAGACCTGTCATAAACATCTACATATAAAGCATTTTGCATGTTTGGGATTATTTCCTTAGAAATGTTTATCAGAATTAGAATTACTGGGTCAGTAGAATTAACATTTTTAAGATCTTTTATATATTACCAAATTGCTTTACAAACTGCATATATCAATGTACATTACCAGCAGCAAGATATCAATTAGGCTTTAAAAATAAAACTTACCAGTTTCATATGTTTCCTTTTAAATGTGTTTTATCTTTGAATTTACAAAATTATAAGAAAAAACTCAGTTTTAGTGTGTAATAAAGAATACAAATATCTGTAAAATAGAATACTTGACTTTAGGTGAAGAATTGGAACCATGTTTCTAAAAGTATAGTTTTATTTGTAAAAAAAAAAAAAAAATTAGAGACAATAATATTGTATGTGAAGCTCTCCTTCCTTAGCAGCTTATGGTCTGACTTTCCCAAACTTACTTTTTTTTTTTTTTTTTTTTTTTTTTTTTTTTTTGCTGTACGCGGGCCTCGCACTGCTGTGGCCTCTCCCGTTGCGGAGCACAGGCTCCGGACGCGCAGGCTCAGCCCACCATGGCTCACGGGCCCAGCCCTCTGCGGCATGTGGGATCTTCCTGGACCGGGGCACGAACCCGTGTCCCCTGCATCGGCAGGCGGACTCTCAACCACTGCGCCACCAGGGAAGCCCTCCAAACTTACTTTTAATACTAGTAGGAGATTGACATTTACCAACTAATTCAGAAGCATGTAAGTGGGCTTACTCCCATAATTGTATTACTTATATTTGGGTACATAACATCTATCCTTAATTCAACCTGACTGGAAATAAGTTTTATTCCAGCTTTGCGTTTAGACTATTTTCCATATTTAAGACTGTGATATTCATTAGCTTTCCCATACTGCTTTCACTGAAGCAGCAATTCTAGTTAGTGCACTGTACAATGGATGTTTATTTAGTATGCTGAATAATAATCTGACATCACTTGGCTTCCTGATATGGTCTTTGATGTTCTCCAATAAAGTTTGATCCCATTTACATCCGTATTGCTACTTACGGCAACATAGTTCTGGAAAACCTTACTGAAGAACCCCCTTCTCTTAAACACACACACAGAAACATATACATCAAAAAGTTAAGTGCTAAACACTCTTTGAATAACGACTAGGAAAGGAATCTCAACTGTTTATCTTCAAGATTTTTTTTACCAACAAGAGAAATTTTAACATATTCCATTTTATGATCTAACACACAGACAGTCACCTCACACTTTCACGTATACACAAACTGTAGTCAAAATTGTCTTTGCAAAAGCTAAAATACGTGAAGCATTCCATATAATCACCACAGCAGAACAAACTACCCAGTTACAGCTCTCATTTGATCCTTAATTACATTGAAAGTTTTCAAATTGTAACATATCAAATTCCTTAAATTTATTCAGAAAAAACAAATGTATTAATTGATCAGGATTCAAGAGAATTTGATTGCTTACATGTAATACTTCACAGACTTTGCAATGCAAAAATCCATATTGAATGCTGTGATGATTGATTTATCATCCAAGTAATTATTGGGTAGAAGTAATTATTTTACGTGTATGCAACATATTTAATAAATCTTAATGCTGTATTTAGTACAGGAAACGAATGAACAGTCTTCAAAAATGGAAACTTACATTATATTTATGGTCTGTTGTTTTGAAACCAATGATTTTTTCTTCTGGGCATTTGACATTGCATTCCCCTCCTGATTTCCATGATATATTACTCTCCTGACCTTAGTTCTCTGACTGCTAGTCTCTGATTACTCTTTGCCGTGAAATTAGTAACTCCTAAGCATAGTTACAGAATTCCTTCTCCTTTTTGCTTTAGGAAATTCATATACTCAGAAGAAACACTTTACTAACTAAATTTTGTCTTCTCTCAGTTTGATAACGTAGACTTTTGCAGCTATGAAGGTTCAGGTGTCTCCTGAAAAGTATTATTTAGATTAACTATCAAAACCTAAAGGGGGATATGTCAGAAACTAAAGTTGGCACTTTTCCTCCTCTGCAATCTGCCACTCCTTAATTTTTCATTATTTTCTACATTGTTACCATTTTTCTGTTCTCCTTTGACACCTCCAGTCCTTTTCTGTTTTCTCTTTCTTATCAGCACCTTTGCACCAGACATAACAAAGAGACCCGTATCTTCTTTCCATCTCCATATTACCCATCACAAGTTAGGCCCTAACCATTATCCAAACATGGATAATCACACAGATTTTAACTTTAGTAAAGCTTCCTTGAACTGCCTTGCTCCTTGGACTTATTTGTGCTTGTAACATTAAATCTGGATTACTCTGTCTGACTTGCTAAATTGGTTTCACTCTCTTTCAGGTAAGTTTTGTTCAATACATACAATTTGTGTGTTTCTTTCGAATATACCGTTTTCTTCTTTCTTCCCAAATCTATTTTCAAATAAATCCCTTCTATTCTTGGTTTGCGTAAATTTCAGTTGCATTCAGCACTCTGCCATTGCAATTAGACTCCTAACTCTTCTACTGCTCTCACAGTTAGAACAGTGCTTTCCAGGCTCAGCACCTACTATCTATTCAGTCAATACTTTTGTTGACTAAACTATGCCATGGGATAAATATACAGATTTATACATATATCTATCTTTAATGGGGAGATGGTGGTTTTTCAGTGTGTGATGGATGGCATCAGAATATTAGAAGCTATAGGGGGCCCTCTGTCCCCCTATAAGAACATAGAAATCCAAGATTAAAATAAGAGAAAAAGTCAAATGTTTATAATAGCTATCCACAGAAAATCACCCAGGACACTGTTTTTGATATGTGGTGGAGAAGCCTTGAGAATGTCTGGGCCCGATTTATGTAATGAGTGTGAAACCTCAACTTTAGCCCAGAAATGTAATGAACGTGGAAACCAGAAAAGAATCAGTCATGTTGAGACCAGTCTAAAGAAAGGTGTGAGCAGAAACAGGTTGGTCTGAAAGAAGTCTAAAAAATAAAGATGAGTTGGAGACTATGAACATTCGTGAACACTGTCAGAAGGAGAGGAATATTGAATGTGGGAGAATAGGAGCCTTCTGAGGAAGGAACAATTCTCTATGCCCTTCCCTGTCATCAGTAAAATTTCACTTAGGATTTCCATGGGCTCTGACTCAATGGACTGAATAAACTTTATTTGCCCATCCAGATCCAGTTTCCATACTTCTCTGCTTTGCTCTGTGCCCCAGGATGTTACCTTCCTCAGCCTGTACATGAGGACTTCTTTAACTCAAACTTCTACTTGGTCTCAGTCAATGGAATAGAGGTGAGAGTGCACCAAGATGGGAAGGGAACCAGGAGGAGAGGTCAGGGTTCAGTCCTTGACCTAAAGCCACAGTTTCTGTTAGGTGGCCTCTCTTCAAAGGCTACAGCTCTCACCGGGTTCTGGTCACAGCTAGCTCCCTTTGACCTTTCCGGTCAAGCATTGGGAACACTGACCATTGTGTTGAGACTTCTTGGGTTCTTCTTCAGCTCATCATTATCCTTAAGCCCTGATCATGCCTATCTAAAGAGACATTTAACTATATATGCTCTTCAATTACCCATTCTGTGTCATCTGCGTCTTCCTGGGACCCTGACATATACACATCATAATCACCTATTGACTGCTTTCTAGCTTCTTTGAACTCTGTTACTGAAATAGGGGATAGAAAGAAGCATATTCTGGTCAATAATTTTATACATATATGTATGTGTGTATATATTTAATGTGTGTACATATGTTTGTGTGTGCACACGCCTCCCTCATTATAAAAGAATGAGCTTCTGTTCTAACTTAAAAATCTCTAAAGGGTTTGGCTTGCCAGAATCAATCTTTGAGAACATGTTCTACTTTGGGTACACTGACAAACCTGAAATGTGGGGTCACTAGGCATTATAGAACTTTAGGCTGAGTGAGAAACAGGCATAAGGATCTTACCTGATTTGGGAATTTTTAGGAAAATGTCAAAATTGAAGCCTTTGAAGCCAGAAGCTAGTTTAGGTTTTAATCATATAGTGGAAGTTGTATGATGGAGTTGGGCCAAATCTGGTTTCTTCTGTGTAATAGAATTACTGGAGCAGTCCTATATTGGAATATGTTCTTTAGTTACATGATCTCTGGGTACTTTTTGACTACTGAGTCATTTTTTAGATCTGTAATGGGAATATTATCTTTCAGTCTGGGACCAAAATGTTGCATTTTGTTGGCCTGCCTAGACAAGATAAAAACAATTCTTTAATTTTCTAAAAGAGGTAAGCAATAATCAACAACCATACAGAAAAAAAATTTAGACATAAACAGGCAATTCATAGAAATGACATGTAAATAGTGCTTAGCAATATGAAAAGATGCTCAAATTTGCTCATAAAGGAGATCTTAGGGATGAGTGAGAAAGTTGACAATCTGAGCCTGAAATATTTCATCACTTTAGAAAATAAAATTCTTCATCACTACTAGGGTCATGTCAAAACAAAACAAAACCTTCAGAAACCAGCTGAAAGAGGCTCCCATTGTCCTACACAGCACAATTTGAGCATCAATAAGGGACAGTGTGCAAAGACAACTAAAGCATAAAACTATACTTAAATCCATGAGATCACAATGATATTAAAACAACAGCTAATTTGTCATATTTGAAGCATGCCAGGGAAGCAACTCCTTGTTTTAAAAACTGATTAAAAAAAATGGAAAGAAACAAGTGTTTATCCTGCACTTCCTCTACAAAATTACTTGACAAGGAAAGTTTCTCTAGAAATGTTTCAACAAAAAAATGAAGAAGGAATGATAGATTTAGAATATCACCATTTTCAATCCCTAATGCAAACATCAGATAAAGAAAAAAATCAGATACAATGTGGCTCCTGACAGATATGTTTTACCAAAAGTATTCTTACTGAAAAAGAAATAAAAAGTCAAACCTGAATTCAATCAAGCCACTACACCTACCTACCACTAATCAGGAAATACAGAGGACAGTGAAGTATGCTAAATGACACCATGGGAGCAATCAACAAAATTCAGACTGTTAGAAATACTATGGGTTTGTGGGGTATTTAAATATTTTTAAAATTAGCTGCCAACACTTAAAGTTTTAGGATATTTTAAACAATAACCCTTAAGGCCAACTTTTACTGAAAATTCAAAATATCTGGTAACACTGTGTCTTCAATATAGAAAGCAACATTTATCTTGGGCCAGGTAAAGTTATATCCTCAAGACAGGCCATGTTTTCTCCAATTTACTATAGAACTCACCAGGCTCACTCTCATCCTGTTACTATAGGTCTCTAGATTTTCCATCTCTGTTTTAGTGGGTTTTGTCATCGACTATAAGACTGAACCATCAGGCGTGGTTGTGCTCCTGCCAGACATTGTCTGGACATACCACAGTTTTCTTACCCATTTATCTACTGAAGGACGTCTTGGTTGCTTCCAAGTTTTTACAATTATGAATAAAACTGCTATAAACATCCATGTGCAGGTTTTTGTGTGACATAAGTTTTCAAATCCTTTGGGTAAATAACAAGGGATGTGTTTGCTAGATCATGTCATAAGGGTATGTTTAGTTTTGGAAGAAACTGCCAAACTCTTTTCCAAAGGGACTGCACCATTTTGCATTCCCACAAACAACAGAGGAGATTTCGTGTTGCTCCACATCCTTGCCAGCATTTGGTGTTATCAATGTTTCGCATTTTGTTCATTCTAAAAGGTGTTTAGTGCTATCTGATTGTTTTAATTTGTACTTCCCTGATGATATATGATGTGGAACATCTTTTAATATGTTTATCTGACATCTGTGTATATTCTTTGATGAAATGTCTGTTATGGTCTTTGGTCCCTTTTTTTTTTTATCAGATTGTTTTCTTATCACTGAATTTTGAAAGTTCTTTGTGTATTTTGGATAATAGTCCTTTATCATACATGTCTTTTGCAAATATTTTCTCCCAGATTGTGGCTTGTGTTTTCATTCTCTTGACATTGTCTATTGCAGAATATACATTCTTAATTTTAATGAAGTCCAGTTTATTAATTATTTCTTTCACAGAAAGTATCTCTGACATTGTATCTAAAAAGTCATCACCATACTCAAGGTTATTTAGGTTTTATCCTATGTTGACATCTAGGAGTTTTATAGTTTTGTGTTTTATATTTAGGTCTATGATTCATTTTAATTTTGTAAAAGGTGTAAAGTCTGTGTCTAGATTTTTTTTGTTGTTTTTTGCATGTAGATTTGCAGTTGTTTCAGTGCCATTTGTTAAAGAGACTATTTTTGCTCCATTGTATGGCCTTTGCTCTTTCATGAAAGATCAGTTGACTATGTTTATGGGGTCTATTTCAGTGCTCTCTATTCTGTTCCACTAATCTATTCATCTGTTCTTTCACCAATACTACATTGTCTTGATTACTGTATCTTTATAGTAGGTCTTGAGTTGGGTAGTGCAAGTCCTCCAACTTTGTTCTTCTTCAAAATTGTCATGGCTTTTCTGGGTCTTTTGCTTCTCCATATACACTTTATCATCAGTTTGTTTATATCCACAAAACTAACTTGCTGTGATTTTGACTGGGATTGCATTGAATTTATAGATCAAGTTGGGATGAACTGCCATCTTGACAGTATTTAGTCTTCCTATCAATGAATTTAGAATATCTGTTAATTCTTGTTCAATTTTTTTCAGTTTTGTAGTTCTCCTAACATACATCTTGTTCATATTTTGTTAAATTTATCCCTAAGTATTTCATTTTGAGCAGTGTTAATGTAAATGGTGTTATGTTTTTAATTTCAATTTCCACATATTCACTGGTGGTATGCAGGAAAGCAATTGACTTTTGTATAATTAACCATGTATCCTGCAAATTTTCTATAATCACATATTAGTTCCAAAAGGGTTTTTTTGGTCAATTTTTTCAGATTTTCTATATAGATGGTCATGTCATCTGTGAACAAAAAATTTTATTCCTTCCTTCCAATCTTTGTCCCTTTTATTTCCATTTCTTGTCTTACTGCATCAAAAAGACTTCCAGTATGATGTTGAAAAGGAGTGGTGAGAGGGCACATGCCTACCTTGTACTTGTTCTTAGTGGGAAAGCTTCCAGTCTCCCACCATTAAGTATAATGTTAGCTGTAGGGTTTTTGGTAGATCATCTCTATCAAGTTGAGAAAGTTTCCCTCTCTTCCTAACTTACTGAGACTTTCTATCATGAATAGCTATTGGATATTGTCAAATGCTTTTACTCTATCTATTGATATGATCATGTGATTTTTCTTCCTTAGCCTGTTGATGCGATGAATTACATTAATTTTCAAATGTTAAGCCTTGCATAGCTGGGATTAATCCCACTTGGTGATGGTGTATAATTCTTTTTATACATTGTTGGATTTGATTTGCTAGTATTCTGTTGAGGATTTTCACATCTATGTTCATGAGAGATATTTGCCTGTAGTTTTCTTTTATAACAAGATGTCTCTGTCTGGCTTTGGTATTAGGGTAACGCTGGCCTCATAGAATGAATTAGAATGAGTTATGAAGAATTCCCTCTGCTTCTATCCTCTAAGAGATATTGTAGGAAGTTGTTATGATTTCTACCTTAAATGTTTGGTAGAATTCACTAGTGAACCTATCTGGGCCTGGTACTTTCTCTTTTGGAAGGTTATTAATTGTTGATTCAATTTCTTTAATAGCTATAAGCCTGTCCAGATTATATATTTCTTCTTGTGTGAGTTTTGGCAGATTGTGTCTTTCAAGGAATTGGTCTATTTCATCTAGGTTATCAAATTCATGGGCCTATGGCTGTTCACAGTATTCTCTTACCACTTTACATTTTCATGGAATCTGTAGGGATGTTACCTCTTTTCATTTCTGATATTAGTAACTTGTATCCTCTCTCTCTCTCTGTTGACCTGGCTAGAAAGTCACCAATTTCAGCTTTTGATTTCACTGACTTTTCTCCATTGATTTACTATCTTCTTTTACATTGATTTCTGCATTACTTTTTTTTTTTTTTAAATCCAGAGAAACTAAGACACAAATTTATTCAAATAGAATGACATACACTTCTACTGAAAATAAAAGTGAAATTGTTTAGGGTAAATAAATGGATTGTTTGGATTGTTCTTTTTTTTTTTTTTTTTTTTTTTTGGCCTCTCCGGCTGTGGAGCACAGGCTCTGGACACACAGGCTCAGCGGCCATGGCTCACGGGCCCAGCCACTCCGCGGCATGTGGGATCTTCCTGGACCGGGGCACGAACACGTGTCCCCTGCATCGGCAGGCGGACTCTCAACCACTGCGCCACCAGGGAAGCCCTGGATTGTTCATTTTTTAATACTACTTATCCAGGTCTACCATTCTTATTTACTTAACCATTACCTCAGATAGTATTTATTTACCATATGTCCTCCCAAAACCTGAGCCTAAACCGTTATTTGGGGTAATTTAAGAAATTAAGTAATTAGAAAAAAGCAAATTAAAAATGGGATTTTACTTTTTGTCAAACAAGACCAGATTTTTTAAATCAGTGAGTAAAAATGTGGGGAAATGGATAAATTAACACAATTTTCTAAAATTTGACCATATTTATTTGATCACATACACTTATATTAAAAACAGTAGGGTGGGGCTTCCCTGGTGGCGCAGTGGTTGAGAATCTGCCTGCCGATGCAGGGGACACGGGTTCGAGCCCTGGTCCGGGAAGATCCCACATGCCGCGGAGCAACTGGGCCCGTGAGCCACAACTACTGAGCCTGCGCGTCTGGAGCTTGTGCTCCACAACAAGAGAGGCTGCGATAGTGAGAGGCCCGCGCACCGCGATGAAGAGTGGATATATGTATAGCTGATTCACTTTGTTATAAAGCAGAAACTAACACACCATTGTAAAGCAATTATACCCCAATAAAGATGTTTAAAAAAAAAAAAAAACAGTAGGTACTTTGATCCAACAACTCTCTTTTTGTTAAAGTCCATTTTATTCTGAAAAAAAATTCTGCATTACTTCTTAATAAGAAGTATTTCTTAGAAATAATATTTCTTTTCATCTGCTTACTTTGGATTTGTTTTTATTTTTCTAGTTTCCTAAGCTGGAACATTAGATGATTCATTTTAGAACCAGTAGACAGAAAATATTATACTTATAGATACTAATATACTTATAGAATTATAACATAGTTTGATTTTATAATTTTCCTCTGAAAACTAATTTCACTGCATTCCACAAATTGATAAATTGTTTTCATTTCATTTTGTTCAAAATATTTTAAATTTCTAGTGAGATTTCTTCTTTGACCCATGTGTTATTTAGAGTATATTGTTTAATCTACATACAGTTTGGGATTTTCAGTTATCTTTCTGTTATTAATTTCTAGTTTAATTCCATTGTGGTCCTTACATCCAGTTGAGTGATGGTGTTATTGAGTTCAACTATTTACTTATTGATTTTCTGCCTATTGGATCTGTCCATTTCTGATAGAATGTTAAATGTCTCCAATGTGATAGATTTATGTATTTCTCCTTGCAGTTCTATCAGTGTTTGCCTCACATAGTTTGATGCTCTCTTGTTAGGTGCATAGACATTAAGGATTATTGTGTCTTCTCAGAAAATTTATGCCTTTATCGTTATGTAACACCCTTCTTTACCCCGATCTCTTTCCTTGCTTTGAAATATTCTTTGTCTGAAATTAACATCCTGATTTCTTTTGATTAGTGTTAGCATGGCGTATTTTTTTCTACCCATTTTACTTTTAATCTAAATGTGTCTTTATAGGTAAAGTAGGTTTTTGTAGACATCCTACAGCTGGGTCATGTTTTCTGATCCACTCTGACAAACTCCTTTTAATTGATGCATTTGGACAATTGACAAAGTAATTATTGATATAGTTGGATTAATAGCTACCATATTTGTTACTATTTTCTAATTGCTGTGCTTGTTCTTTGTTTCCATTTTTGACTTCTACTCTTCTGTTTTTGTTTTGAGAATTTTATGATTCTATTTTCTCTCTTAAGATATTAGTTATAATTTTTTTACTTTAAATGGTTGCCCTAGAGTTTGCAATATACATTACAACTAATCCAAGTCCACTTTCAAATAATACTATCACCTCATAGGTAGTGTGAGTACATTATAACAACAAAATCATCCTAATTCTTCCTTCCATCCCTTGTATAAATATTGTATTTTATTTTTATATATAAGCATACATAAGTGTATATATACACACACACACACACACACACACGCATGCACATATATAACTATGCTTAGGAGAATATAAATATATATACTTACATATACACTGACATAAGCATACATAAGTTATATACATAAACACATATAATCAAACATTGTTGCTATTATTTTGAACTGTTACTTGTTAGAGCAATTAAGAATAAAAAAAAGAAAGCTGTAATTTTACCTTTATTCCTTCTTTTATGTGCTTTCTTTATGTAGATCTGAGTTTCTGATCTATATCATTTTCCTTATTTCTAAAGAACTTCTTTTAAAACTTTTTGCAAGGCAAGTCTACTGGTAACAAATTTCTCTCAATTTTTGTTTGAAAAGTATTCTTCCTTAATTTTGAAGGATAATTTCACAGGGTACAAAATTCTAGGTTGGTGAGGTTTTTTTCTTTCAATGCTTTAAAGCATTTCACTTTACTCCCCTTTTTCTTGCATAGTTTGGGAACTCAGATGTGGTTCTTATCATTGTTCCTTTATGTGGAAGTTTTATCCTCTTGGCTTCTTTTAATATTTTTTTCCTTTGATTTTCTGTAATTTGAAAATGACATGCCTATGCATAGATCTTTTGGACATTTATCCTGCTTGGTGTTCTCTGAGATTCCTGGATCTGTGTCTTGGTATCTTACATTAATCTTGGAAAATCCTCAGTCATTATTGATTCAAATATTTCTTCTGATATTACCATTATATATGTATATATTACAACTTTTTTAGTTGTCTCATCGATCTTGGATATTCTTTCTTTTTTTCAGTCTTTGTTATCTTTACTTTTCAGTTTTGGATGTTTCTATTGAGATGATCAAACTTAGATATTCTTTCCTTAGCCACATCTACTACTAATGGGCTACTAATGAAGCCATCAAAGGAATTATTCATTTCTGTTAGTACCTTTTCTTTTAATCTCTAGCATTTTTTTTTCCTTAGAGGTTTTACCTCTCTGCTTACATTTTCCATCTGTTCTTGCATGCTATCTACTTTGTCCATTCATTAGTCCCTTAGCATATTAATCATAATTGTTTTAAATTCCCAGCCTGATCATTTCAACATCCCTCTGATGTGTGTTTCTGATGCTTGCCCACTCTTCAAATTGTGTTTTGATTTTTTTTTTTTTTTTTTTTTTTTTTTCGTTTATTTTTTTTGTCTTTCAGTATGCCTTTTATTTTGTTTGCTGGTTTGGGCTTTTGTTTTCATAACTGGACACTATATACTGCGTAAAAAGAACTGCTGTCAATAGGCCTTTGTAATATGGTGGTGAGGCATGAGGGTGGAGAGGAATGTTCTATAGTCCTGATTAGGTCTCAGTCTTTTAGTGATCTTATGTTTCTGGACTGTGAACTCCACAAGTGTCTGAGGTTTTTTTCTCCCCACTTAGGTGGGAGGGTATAGGTAGAGTGGGCTGGAGTTGGGAATATCCTTTCCCCAGGTCAGTTAGGCTCTGACATAACATAGCAGCTTAGGCTCTAGTTAATGAGCTTTTCCTAAGTATAGAACTTAAGAAAAACAGAGTGCTTTGGTATATTTCAAAATGGTTCCCTTTCCCCTCCTCCTGCGGAAGCATGAGAGGATTTTTCTCCTGTATTTACTGTGGGAACCTGGTCAAGCTCCTAGAGGTAAATCTCACAAAATTGTGAGGGTCCCCACTGGAGTTTTTAACTCAAGAGTTGTCTACACTGAGCTTCTAGTAATTTGCCAATTACAGTTCAGAATTTCCTACCTAGCCCTGGGTACCACAGTGGTTTCTACTTAGGAGTCTCTGCTTTGATAAAGTTGTTAGCCTATGTATTCACCTGTTGGTATCTCCAATTTGCGGGGCAGCTGTTTTCCCTTTGTCTCCACCACTTGCAGATGCTAGAAGAGTTGTTGATTTTTCAATCTGTTTAGCATTTTACTTGTTAGGACAGATTAGCAATCTCTAAACTCCTTACATGTGGAACTTGAAACCCTTGTCCTCATCTATACTTCATAGTATGACATTTGCTAACTCTGAATTATTAAAGTTTAGTTGGGAAAAGGAGTGCCCCCTCAGCACAGATTGATGAAAAGGGAAAATAATGCAAAGTGATCTGAAGTTTGGATAACAAAAAGATGGAAGTTGCCAGTAGCTTTTAGAGAGACAATGCTCTGTTCAGACAAGATGATTTTGAGGTGATAATATTCATGTGAAAGTATCTCTTAGGAAGTTGGGAAGATGCACGTGGATGTCTATTCTCAGTCTTGCCCTATATGTGATGGTTCAGAACTGGAGATCTATCACATTCTATTTAGAGAGGGAATGTCAAATATATTTTAACCAGTAATTTGAAAAGAAAAAATAGTCATCCAAATAAAGTAATATTATTTCCTGGTACATAAATTTCTGACCAATTCTTATATATCTGTCTACTTAGTGACTTCTCTATAGTGATTATTAATCCATGGTTAGTCCACCTTGCCTCACAGCAGAGTACCTAATCTAATTGTTCCACTGTCCCACTCTTCAGGTGATGTTTTTCAAGCAATGTAATTAATATTTATATGTTTCTAAGCAAAATAAAGTAGTAAGTTTTCTTTTAACAAAACAATATCATATTCCAAAACTAAAAGCAAATGACCTTTGGATTATTTGTACTCATATTTTCTCCCATTGGCATGGAAACAGGAGAGTAGCTTTATGAACTGTGTATAAGGGAGAGGAAGGATTACAGAAACTGGAATTAGTAATAAGGGCAGCCAGAACAAATGAGGAAAGATGCACAGACAGAAAATAAGACCATTTTAATTAGTTAAGACAAGGACTTTAATTCTAAGCTTTACTTTATCAGATATTTTCCTTCAGCCTCCTAGAACAACACTCTTGCCCTGTGGATACACTTTCAGTAAGCAGAGCAGTGAGGAGAGATTAACTACAGATTTTTACTTAGTAAAGTTTTATCTTCAGCTACATCATTAAAATTGACAGAGACATCGCCAGAATTTCAGATGGGTGCAAAATGGGGCTCATGAATAAAAATAAGGAAAGATCAATTATAAATAGTTGCTTGATAGGAAAAAAAAAAATCTCAGGAATGGAGGAGACAATTTCCATGTCCAGACAGTTCAGTGCTAACTCAGCACCCAATTTATAAATTGAATTCTAACCTGAGTATACATTTAGTGAAGCATTGCAGGTTTATAAATAATTCTTGTGACCTGCAGAAATTTGATTCATGGCATCCTAATTGAGCAGGGCCAAATGTATAGAACCTTGTGTTTATGTAAGAGTGTTACATGTACATAGGTCTTTGTCCATTGCACCATTATTTCTCTCAGCTCCCTACAACCCGAGGCTCAAACTCTCATCCCTGCTTTCTGGATAAATCCCGAACACTTGCCAAGCAGGAAGGACTCTCCAGAATTTTGCCCTAAAATGCATTTCCTCTTTGCCTCTTTATCTTCCATTTACAAATTTTCAGCTCTAGCCAAAATCAACTACTGAAGCCTCTTGCTTTTCAACCTCTTATTGTTTGTGTAAGTAGTGGCCGCAGCTGCAATATTCACTACTTTGGGCCCATCTATGGTCTCCACTTCTTCCACAAAGTCTTTCCTGATTCTCCTGTTGGCATGACATTTTCCTCCTCTGAAAGCACTTATTGAATATACAAGTTTTTTCGCCATACATCTCCCACGTCTCTTAACACAAGTTAATTCTGTGTATTTGGTATAAAATGTCCATCAAACTATATCATTGTGTCTCCCATGACAAGTACTCATTACAGGGCATCCTACTTAGACCCTCACGCTCTGAAAAAGTGTCTAACTTGGGCATAGGTTAGTGATGCCTCCGACTCTTAAGTTTGATTTTTGCAATGTGCAGTCCCAGGGGCAATATCTTCTTTATGCCAGGCATTGTTTTTGAATGTGAGTTTATTATTTCTAACCTTCACCCTCCTAAGAGGTGGGTGGTCTTCGTCAGGAAACTTAGAATTCAAATAAGTTACTCAAGGTCATGAAGCTCATAAACGTCTGAGCCAGGTCTCTATCCCAGCCCCACCAGCCTCTATATCTTATTTACTTTTTACAGTACCCTGATATTTTTCCTATATTTTTCTTATTTGATCATTTATCTTTAAAAAACAGAATAATTTCTTCATACAGAATGTGTGTCTGAGTGTACATTTTCTTTTAAGTACAGAAGCCCAAATTCTCCCTCTGCTCAGCCCATGTCCCAACTTTTTCCCTAACACCCTCCAACCCCACTCCCCCCGACACACTCACTCACTCTGTCTCCGTCTCTCTGATGTACATATCTGTTTGACATGTGGCGAAGGTTTCTGTGTACTTAATAAAAATTCTGGAATTCCTGCCTGGTGACTCCAAGAACTTCACAAGTAGAACAGTAGGATCCCTGACAGCAGTTGGGTGCAATATTTCCCACCATAGTCCCCTAAACTAAGACCATTGAGACCCCCAAAGCCACTGGTCAAAGGACTCTCACCTCTAAGATTTATACCAAGGGAAGGAGCTCACTCTAAGACATGACGGCTTTTTGTACACAAACTTGCTCCAAAGATGTTTTTGTGTCAAAAAGGAGTGATAAATGATTACCAAGTCCCTGCATTTATCCCTCAGATTATTCTCTGACCCAAATTTTAGGAATTTGTAGCATGACAGTGTGAAAAAATATTAAAATAAACATACACACAGTTTCACCTCTATTTCCTTGCTCAGGAAGAGAGTGTTATAAAAAAAATTATTCAGAATGCAGCTTTTCCTTAGTTTGCATCCCAGTTCTGCTGCTTACTTACTATCTGGCCTTGCCTCAAAGTTATTATCTATAAAATGTGGATGATATCACTACTTATTTAGGGTTATTGTGATTGGATTAAAACAAGAAGAATGCATGTCTCAGAATAAGTACCCAAAATGTTAGCTATTACTATTATTATTGGTTTCTAAAAATTTATGGTGATTATTGACTCCTGATTAGAAGAAAAGAGTTGAAAGAAGCTAAGAGAGGCTAAATTGAGTTATATTACTTATGTTGGGATAAAATTCATAAAACATAAAATTCCCCATTTTAACCATTTTTGAAATGTTCAATTTAGTGGCTTTTAGTATACCTATAATATTGTACAACCATCACAGTTATCTAATTCCAGAAGATTTTCATCACCCCAAAATGAAAACCACACCTATTAAGCAGTCAGTTCCAATTCTTCCCCAAACCCTCAACTTGGGGCAACCACTGGTTTTGCTTTCTGTCTCTATAGATATACCTAATTCTGTATATTTAGTTTAACTGGAATCATACAATTTGTAGCCTTTTGGATCTGGCTTCTTTCAATTAGCATGTTTTTAAGGTTTGATCCTATTGTAGCATGTATTCTTTTTTTCATGGCTTCATTCCCTTTTATGGCTGAATAACATTCCATTGTATAGACACGTGATATTTTGTTTACCCATTAATCAGTTGATGGACATTGGGTTGTTTCCACCCAAATGCCAGCATTGTCTAAAAACATTAACTAATAGTGGGGTAGTGGAACAAGTGAATTATGTTTTGGCTATTGTGTTTTTCCATCTTCTCACTTTCAACCTATTTGTGTCTTTAGATCTAATGTGAGTCTGTTATAAACACAATATAGTTGGATCATTGTTTTTTATTCATTCTGCTGTGGAGTAGGTGATTGTAACAGCTAAGTTAAACACTACAAATCTCTCTTACCGAAACGTAGCTCTTCTTTCTTCACTGAGCATTCCCCTGGTTGTGGTATGTTTCGATTAGATTCCAGAGACCTAACCATTGCTTTTGTAGAAGGAGAGTTTGGAGTTCCCTACTCCATTTTTGCTGATGTCATTCAATCAACTGATTTGTATTTTAAAAGGACTGTAGAATTTGAAAAGCACAGCTGAAGTGTCAACAGGGAAAGGAGAAGAGAGATTGGAGCATGTGTTCTGGGTCCCCAAGACTACTCCCAGGTTTGATGATTCTCTAGAATAACTGGGTATGTAGTTGTACTCCTGATGATGATCTTTTACACTGAAAATACACAAAACAAAACCAGGAAAAAGAAAAGACACATGAGGCAAAGTCCAGAGGAAACAAGACACAAGCTTTAAAGAGTCCTCTTTGAATGGAGTCAAATAGAGTGCACTTAATTCCTCCAGCAACAAATTGCAAAATCAATAGTGACAAGCTCATTAGAAACTCAGTGCCCAGAGCTTTTACTGGGGGTTAGTCATGTAGGCACTCTCTGCCCGACTCAAAAAAATTACAGACTTCCCCAAAGAAATCAGGTGTTTGGTATAAACAACACTGTTTATGGAAACAGTTTGGGGATAGTGAGCCATCCTTATCAGTGAGGGTGATAGGAACCCTCCTGAAATCCGAGGTCACAGGTATCAGCCAACCTTGCAACTGGTCTTTCCAAGACAGCAGTCTCAGGCCTACTATGTTAACTCCTTGTTACACAAGGCATTTGCCACGTGGTATTAAACTCTGGTATATAAGTGAGTGAAAAAGATACTTAGGAAGTTTTGTAGTATATTTTGTGATGAAATTTTCCCCCTTTGTCTTCTTTTCTTTATTAGGAGATGCCAATAAAGACTTTCAGCCTCATGGTAACCACAAGCAAAAACCTATAGTAGATACATAAAAGAAAAAGGGAAAGGATTCTAAGCATACCACTACAGAAAATCATCAAATCACAAAGTAAGAGAGCAAAAGAAAAATGGAACAATGGAACAGAAAAACAGAAAACAATTAACAAAAGGGCAATAAGTGCTATCAATAATTACTTTTCTATCAATAATTACTTTAAATGTAAATGAACTAAGTTTTCCAATCAAGACAGTGTGGCTGAATGGTTAAAAAGGAAGACCCAACTATATGCTGCCTACAAGAGAGATTTACTACAGATGTAAGGACACACACAAACTGAAGGGTTGGAGGAGTTATTCCATGCAAATGGAAACCAAAAGATAGCTGTGGTAGCTATACTTATATCAGACAAAATGGACTTTAAAACAAAGACTGATAAAAGAGACAATGAAGGACATTACATAATGATAAAGGGGTTAATTCAACATGAGGATGTAACATCTGTAAGTAATTATGCACCCAACATAGGAGAACCTACTGTGTAAAGCAAATATTAATAGGCCTAAAGGGAGAAACAGACCACAATACAATAATAGTAGGGGATTTTAATACCCCACTTTCATCAATGGATAGATCATCTGGATAGAAAATCAACAAGAAAACTTCAGCATTAAACAACACATTAGACCAGATGGATTTAAAAGATGAATACAGAACATTCCACCCAAAAGCAACAAAATACACATTCTTCTCAAATGCTCATAACATTCTTCAGCATAGAACATATGTTAGGCCACAAACACGTCTTAATAAATTTAAGAAGATTGAATTCATATCAAACATCTTTTCCAACCACAATGGCATGAAACGAGAAATCAGTTATAAGAGAAAAACTGGAAAATTTACAAATATGTGGAGATTAAACATGTTTCTGATCAATGGGTCAAATAAGAATTCAAAAGAGAATCAAAAAATTCTTAAATTAAAATTGAAATACACATACAAAATCTTATAGGATGCAGTAAAAATAGGTCTAAGAGGGAAGTTAATAGCAGTAAATGCTGACCTCAAGAAACAAGAAAAATCTCAAACAACAAAACTTAACATTGCAAGGAACTAGAAAAAGGACAAATGCAGCCCAAAGTGAGAAAGTGAGTAAAAGGAAGGAAATAGAGATCAGAGACAAAATAAATAAGAGACAAAAAGGACCACAGGGAAAAAATAAATCAATAAAACTAAGAGCTGACTTTTTGAAAAGATAAAATTGACAAGCAAGACTCAATTAGAGAAAAAGAGAAAAGACTCAAGTAAAATAAAAAATGAATTAGGACTAGGGCCATATCTCTTGCACCTGTGGCCGCCAGCTTCCCTGCACATTTGGCGCTGCTGGGGCTCCTGCAATCCAAGGAGTCATACCACCTCTGTGCCTGGTCCTCACAGAGGCAGACCCAAGAGCTCCAAGGTAGCCTTAGGATCAGATTCCTGTGGGTGGACCATACACAGAAGTGGGGATAAAACCAAAGCTGAACCCCAGGGATGGGCTGACTATGGAAGAAGACTGAAAATCTTTCCATCAGCTGTACAAGCTGCAGATTAAATCCCCGCAATTGGCTAGGTAGACCCTGCATCTATGGAATATCTGAGTAGACAATGAGTGTTCCCACAAATGAAAACAGTCTAGCTCTGGCAGCTGTGGACTTTGGGGGCAAGTACATGCAGGAACTGGGCCAGATCAGAGTCTAAGTGTTCCCCACAGGGTGCACACCAGGTCCAGAGACCAGCCCAGAGGCAGAGAAGAGCTTCTTGCGGAGGCGGAGGTGGGCTGTGGCTCACGGTGTGTGCAAGGACACTTACAACAGAGACCTCAGGGAAACAAAATTATTACTATTAATTTTATTATGTTTTGATCCAGTCTGTTGTTGGTTCTGGCTTTGTTTTTTGGTTTCTTTTTGTTTGCTTGCTGTTTTAGTTATTTTGTTATTTAGTCTTTGGGGATCTCTGTGTTTTATAACATTTTTTTAATTTTTATATTTCAATTTCTACTTTGCTTTTCTGTTCTGTGTTCATTCCCTTTTTATTTTATTATTTTTTAAATCATTTTTATTAGTCTGTTCTGTTTCCTTGTTTTATTCTTCAGTTGGCACACTGCATTGGTTTTGTTTTTTGGTTATGTGCTTTTGTTAGTTTTAATCCTAAATGTTTGATTTCATTTTTGAGTTCTATTTGTCTGCTTGATCTCTTGCTTTTTGTTTTATTTGGCTGTTTTTGTTTCTTTTACATGTGTGTTTCTTTGTTTCTGTTTTTCTTTGTTTCATTCTGTTTTTAACATTTTCTCTGGGGTTTTGTCTTTTTTTTTCTTTAATATATTTTCTATTTTGATTTTCTATATTTCTATTTCTGTGTTGCTTTTCTTTTATTCTGTCTTCTTTCCCCTCTATTTTGGTTTTTTTTTTTTTTTTTTCGGTACGCGGGCCTCTCACTGTTGTGGCCTCTCCCATTACGGAGCACAGGCTCCGGGTGTACAGGCTCAGTGGCCATGACTCACGGGCCCAGCTGCTCTGTGGCATGCGGGGTCTTCCCGGACCAGGGCACGAACCCATGTCCCCTGCATCGGCAGGCGGACTCTCTACCACTGCGCCACCAGGGAAGCCCTCCTTTTTTTTTCTAATCATTTTTGTTGGTTTGTTTTCTTTCATTGCTTTATTCTTCAGTTGGCACTCTGCTTTTGAGGTTTTTTTTTTTTAACATCTTTATTGAAGTATAATTGCTTTACAATCTTGTGTTAATTTCTGCTGTATAACAAAGTGAATCAGTTATATGTATACATATATCCCGATATCCCCTCCCTCTTGAGCCTCCCTCCTACCCTCCCTGTACCACCCCCTTCTAGGTGGTCACAAAGCACAGAGCTGATCTCCCTGTGCTATGTAGCTGCTTCCCACTAGCTATCTATTTTACATTTGCCAGTGTATATATGTAATGCTACTCTTTCACTTCGTCCCAACTTACCCTTCCCCCTCCCCACGTGCTCAAGTCCATTCTCTGCTTCGGTGTTGTTTTTGCATTTTTGTCAGCTTTCTTTTTAATTGTTTGATTTCTTTCTTGGGTTCTGTTGTTTGGTTGTTCTCTTGGTTTTTTATTTGGTTCTGTTTGTTTCTTGTGTATGTGTGTGTGTTTCCTTGTTTCTGTTTGTTTGATTTTACTTTTTACCATTTGTCTGGGGGTTTGTTAGTCTTTTTTTTTTTAATCACCTTTATTACCAGGATGAGTGACTTGTGGGTTCTTGCTATCTCCACCAGTAGTCGGGCCTGAGGCTTGGGGGTGGGAGCACTGAATCCAGGCTAATGGACCACTAGAGAATTTCTGGCTGCAGAGAAGATTAATCACTGAGAGCTCTCATGGAGACCACTATCTGAATCCAAGATCCAGCTTCACCCACCTGCCAGGAGCTCCCAGCACTGGATGCCTCACACCAAACACCAAACAACAAATAAGACAGGAACACAGATCCACCCGTCAGCACACAGACTACCTTTAAGTCATACAAAGCTTACAGACACCCCAAAACACATCACCTGAAATGGCCCTACTCGTCAGAGGGAAAAGTTTCAGCTCCACCCATTAGAATGCAGGAACCAGTCCCTCCCATCAGGAAGCCTATGCAAGCCACTGGACCAACCTCACCACTGGGGGCAGAGAAAAGAAGCGAAAGGAAATATGCCCTGCAGCCTGGGGAAAGGAGACCTCAAATACTGTAAATTCGACAAAATGAGAAGACAGAGAACTATCTTACAGGCAAAGCAGCAAGATAAAAACCCACCAGACCAAATAAATAAAGAGGAAATAGGCAAACTACCTGAAAAAGAATTCAGAGTAATGATAGTAAAAAGTGATTCAAAATCTTGGAAATAGAAGAGAGAAAATACAAGGAACATTTAACAAGGACCTAGAAGAACTAAAGAGCAAACAAACAGTAATGAACAACAAAAAAACTGAAATTAAAAATATTCTAGAAGGAATCAATAGCAGAATAACTGAGGCAGAAGAACGCATAAGTGAGCTGGAAGATAGAATGGTGAAAATAATTGGCACAGAGCAAAATAAAGAAAAAAGAATGAAAAGAATGGAGGACAGTCACCAAGACATCTGGGACAATATTAAGCACACCAGTATTCGAATTACAGGCATCCTAGAAGAAGAAGAAGAAGAAAAGAAAGGGTCTGAGAAAATATTTGAAGAGATTACAGTCAAAAACTTCCTCAACATGGGAAAGAAAATAGTAAATCAAGTCCCGGAAGTGCAGAGAGTCCCATACAGGATAAACCCAAGGAGAAACACACAAAGACACATATAAATCAAGCTAACAAAAATTAAATTCAAAGAAAAAATATTAAAAGCAGCAAAGGAAAAGCAACAAATAAAATAGTAGGGAATCCCCATAAGGTTAACAGCTGATCTTTCAGCAGAATTGCTACAGGTCAGAAGGGAGTGGTAAGATATATTTAAAGTGATGAAAGGGAAAAACCCACAACCAAGATTATTCTACCCAGCAAGGATCTCATTCAGATTCGATGGAGAAATCAAAACCTTTACAGACAAGCAAAGCTAAGAGAATTCAGCACCACCAAACCAGCTTTACAACAAATGCTAAAGGAACTTCTCTAGGCAGGAAACACAAGAGAAGAAAAAAACGTACAAAAACAAACCCAAGGGCTTCCCTGGTGGTGCAGTGGTTGGGAGTCTGCCTGCCAATGCAGGGGACATGAGTTTGTGCCCCGGTCTGGGAAGATCCCACATGCAGCGGAGCGGCCAGGCCCGTGGCCCATGGCTGCTGAGCCTGTGCGTCCAGAGCCTGTGCTCTGCAACAGGAGAGGCTGCAACAGTGAGAGGCCCGTGTACCACAAAAAACAAACAAACAAACAAAAAACCCAAAAGAATTAAGAAAATGGTAATAGGAACATACATATTGATAACTACCTTAAATGTAAATGGATTAAATTTTCCAAACAAAAGACACAGACTGGCTGAATGGATACAAAACAAGAATAGTATATATGCTCTCTACAGGAGACTCACTTCAGACCTAGGGACACATACAGACTGCAAGTGAAGGGATGGATAAAGATATTTCATGCAAATGGAAATCAAAAGAAAGCTGGAATAACAATACTAGTATCAGATAAAATAAACTTTAAAATAAAGACTGTTACAAGAGATAAGGACACTACATAATGATCAAAGGATCAATCCAAGAGGATATAACAATTATAAAAGTTTATGCACCCAACATAGGAGTACCTCAATACATAAGGCAAATGCTAACAGCTGTAAAAGGGTAAATCGACAGTAACACATTCATAGTAGGTGACTTTAACACCCCATTTTCACCAATGGACAGATCATCAAAAATAAAAATAAATAAACACAAGCTTTCAATGATACATTAAACAAGATAGACTTAATTGATATTTATAGGACATTCCATCCATAAACAACAGAATACACTTTCTTCTCAAGTGCACATGGAACATTCTCCAGGATAGATCACATCTTGGTTCACAAATCAAGCCTTGATAAATTTAAGAAATATTGAAAGTGTATCAAGTATCTTTCGTGACCACAACCCTATGAGATTAGATATCAATTACAGGAAAAAAAAATTGTAAAAACAACAGACATATGGAGGCTAAACAATATGCTACTAAACAACCAAGAGGTCAGTGAAGAAATCAAAGAGGAAATCAAAAAATACCTAGAAACAAATGACAATGAAAACAAGATGACCCAAAACCTATGGGATGCAGCAAAAGCATTTCTAAGAAGGAAGCCTGTAACAATACAACAAGAAACAAAAAAATCACAAATAGGTGCCCTTCAGGGGTTTGATGTGACCACGCATCTGAAGGATGCAGTGCTGAGCCGGCCAGAGTGGATATGCAGCCAGTGGGATGCCCCTCCTGTGATGTAGCAGTTCACCATGGGGACAGGTCTTGGGAACAGGCATCCAGGGGCCTGAACAAGGCATCAAATTGATGCCTTCAGAAGCAGCAGTAGGTCCCTGGGAGGAGAAACAAAGATAGCGGACTAGAAGGACGTGCTCTCACTCCCTCTTGTGAGAACACCAGAGTCACAACTAGCTGCTGGACAATCATTGACAGGAAGATACTGGAACTCACCAAAAAAGATACCTCACATGCAAAGACAAAAGAGAAGCCACAACGAGATGGTACGAGGGGCGCAATCATAGTAAAATCAAATCCTGTACTGGTGGGTGGATGACTCACAGACTGGCGAACAATTACACCACAGAAGTCCACCAACTGGAGTGAAGGTTCTGAGCCCCACGTCAGGCTTCCCAACCTGGAGGTCCAGCAACGGGAGGAGGAATTCCTAGAGAATCAGACTTTGAAGCTTAGTGGGAACTGATTGCAGGAATTCAACAGGACTGGGGAAAACAGAGACTCCACTCTTGGAGGGCACACACAAAGTAATGTGTGCATCGGGACCCAGGGGAAGAAGCAGTGACCCCGGGGGAGACTGAACCAGACCTACCTGCTAGTATTGGAGGGTCTCCTGCAGAGGTGGGGGGTGGCTCTGTTTCTCAGTGGGGAAAAAGACACTGGCAGCAGAAGTTCTGGGAAGTACTCCTTGGCATGAGCCCTCCCTCCTGCCATTAGCCCCACCAAAGAGCCCAGGTAGGCTCCAGTGTTGGGAGCAAAAGAAGTTCTAAGAGGGAAGTTTATAACTATACAAGCCTACCTCAAGAAACAAGAAAAATCTCAAGTAAACAATCTAACCTTACACCTAAAGGAACTAGAGAAAGAAGAACAAACAAAACCCAAAGATAGCAGAAGGAAAGAAATCATAAAGATCAGAGCAGAAATGAATGAAATAGAAACAAAGAAAATAATAGCAAAGATCAAGAAAACGAAAAGCTGGTTCTTTAAGAAGATAAACAAAATTGATAAACCATTAGCCAGACTCATCAAGAAAAAGAGGGAGAGGACTCAAATCAAGAATTAGAAATGAAAAATTAGACGTTACAACAGACACCGCAGAAATACAAAGCATCCTAAGAGACTACTACAGGCAGCTCTATGCCAATAAAATGGACAACTTGGAAGAAATGGACAAATTCTTAGAAAGGTATAACCTTCCAAGACTGAACGAGGAAGAAACAGAAAATATGAACAGACCAATCACAAGTAAAGAAATTGAAACTGTGATTAAAAATCTTCCAACAAACAAAAGTCCAGGACCAGATGGCTTCACAGGTGAATTCTATCAAACATTTAGAGAAGAGCTAATACCCATCCTTCTCAAACTCTTTCAAAAAATTTCAGAGGAGGGAACACTCCCAAACTCATTCTATGAGGCCACCATCACCCTGACACCAAAACCAGACAAGGATACTACAAAAAAAGAAAATTACAGACCAATATCACTGAGGAACATACATGCAAAATCCTCAACAAAATATTAGCAAACAATCCAATAGCACATTAAAAGGATCATACACCATGATCAAGTGGGGTTTATCCCTGTAATGCAAGGTTTCTTCAACATATGCAAATCAATCAATGTGATATACCATATTAACAAGTTGAAGGATAAAAACCATATGATAATCTCAATAGATGCAAGAAAAGCTTTTGTCAAAATTCAAAGCCCATTTATGATAAAAACTCTCCAGAAAGTGGGAATAGAGGGAACCTACCACAACATAATAAAGGCCATATATGAGAAACCCACAGCCAACATCATTCTCAATGGTGAAAAACTGAAACCATTACTTCTAAGATCAGGAAAAAGAGAAGGGTGCCCACTCCATGACTATTACTCAACATACTTCTGGAAGTTTTAGCCATGGTAATCATAGAAGAAATAGAAATAAAAGGAATCCAAATCGGAAAAGAAGTAAAACTGTCACTGTTTGAAGATAACATGACACTATACATAGAAAATCCTGAAGATGCCACCAGAAAACTACTAGCACTAATCAATGGATTTGGTAAAGTGGCAGGATACAAAATTAATGCACAGTAATCTCTTGCATTCCTATACTAGAGAAATGGAAATAAAACCGAAAATAAACAAATGGGGCCTAATGAAACTTACAAGCCTTTGCACAGCAAATGAAACCATAAACAAGATGAAAAGACAACCCTTAGAATGGGAGAAAATATTTGCAAATGAAGCAACTGACAAAGGATTAATGCCCAAAATATACAAGCATCTCATGCAGCTCAACATCAAAAAACCCAATCCAAAAATGGGCAGAAAACCTAAACAGACATTTCTCCAAAGAAGATATACAGATTGCCAACAAACTCCTGAAAGGATTCTCAACACCACTAATCATTAAAGAAGTGCAAATCAAAACCACAGTGAGGTATCACCTCACACCGGTCAGAAGGGGAAATATCAAAAAAATCTACAAACAATAAATGCTGGAGAGGGTGTGGAGAAAAGGGAACCCTCTCACACTGTTGGTGGGAATGTACATTGATACAGCCACTATGGAGAACAGTATGGAGGTTCCTTAAAAGCTAAAAATAGAGCTACCATATGATCCAGCAATCCCACTACTGAGCATATACCCTGAGAAAACTGTAAATCAAAAAGATACATGTACCACAATGCTCACTGCAGCACTATTTAGAATAGCCAGGACATGGAAGCAACCTAAATGTCCTTCGACTGATGAATGGTTAAAGAAGATGTGGCACGTATATACAATGGAATATTACTCAGCCATAAAGTGGAATGGAATTGAGGTATTTGTAATGAGGTGGACAGACCTAGATTCTGTCATACAGAGTGAAGTAAGTCAGAAAGATAAAAACAAATACTGTATGCTAACACACATAGATGGAATCTAAAAAAATGGTACTGATGAACCTAGTGGCAGGGCAGAAATAAAGACACAGATGTAGAGAATGGATTTGAGGACACTGGGGTAAAAGGGAAAATGTGACAAAGTGAGAGAGTAGCATTGACATATATACACTACCAAATGTAAAATGGATGACTAGTGGGAAGCTGCTGCATAGCACAGGGAGATCAACTTGATGCTTTGTGACGACCTAGAGGGTTGCGATAGGGAGGTTGGGAGGGAGGCTCAAGAGGGAGGGGATATGGTGATATAGGTATACATATAGCTGATTCACATTGTTGTAAAACAGGAACACAACATTGTAAAGCAATTATACCCCAATAAAGATATTAAAAATAAAAAGAAATGAATTAGGAGATTTATTACTGATACTGCAGAAATGTAAAGGATCATGAGAGACTACTGTTCATATACAACAAATTGGACACCCTAGAAGATATGGGTAAATTCCTAGAAACAGCAACCTACCAAAAATAAATCATGAAAAAACAGAAATATGAACATACTCTTAGTAAGGAAATTGAATTATTAATCAAAAACAAAACAAATACAAAAGCCCAGAACCAGACAGCTTCACTGGTGAATTCTACCAAACATTTAAAAGAAGAATTAATACCAATCCTTCTCAAAATCTTTCAAAATATAGAAGAAGAATGAACATTTGCAAACTCATTTTGTGAGGCCAGCATTACGTTGATATCAAAACTGGACAAGAAAACAAAATTACAGGCCAACATCCCTTATCAACGTAGAAAAATTAGATGCAAAAATCCTCAATAAAGTATTAGCAAACAAAATCAAACAATACATTAAAAGAATCACACACCACGATCAAGTGGGATTTATTCCTGAGATGTAAGAATTGTTCAACCTCTGCAAAAGTGTTGTGCACCACATTAACAAAATTGAGGATAAAAGTAATATGAGCATCTCAATGGATGCAGAAAAAGCATTTAATAAAATTCAAAACCATTTACCTTATAAACTCTCACCAAAGTGGGTATAGAGGAAGCATACCTCAACATAATAAAGACCATATATGACAATCACACAGCTAATATCTTACTCAAAGGTGAAAAACTGAAAGCTTTTCCTCTGAGATCAGGGACAAACAAGTATGCCCAGCCTTGAAACTTTTATTCAACATAGTACTGGAAGTCCTAGACAGAGAAATTAGGCAAAAAAATAAAGTAAAATTAATAAAAGGCATCCAAATTGGAAAGGAAGAATTGAAACTGCCACTATTTGCAAATGACTTAATATTATATATAAAAAAATCTTAGGGCTTCCCTGGTGGTGCAGTGGTTGAGGGTCCACCTGCCGATGCAAGGAACCAAAAGGACTTTTAATCAAGTTCAGTGAAGTTTTAAGATACAAAATCAATATATAAAACTCTGTTGCATTTCTATACATTAATAAACTGTCAGAATGAGAAATTTAAAATATTATCCCATTTACAATTGCATCAAAACAATAAAAACCTAGGAATAAACTTAACTGGAGGTGAAAGACCTGTACACTGAAAACTCTAAGACATTGATGAAAATAAATTGAAGAAGTCACAAATAAATGAAAAGATATTATGTGCTCATGGGTTGTAATAATATTGTGTTAAAATGTCCAAACTACCCAAAGCAATCTACAGATTTAATGCAATCCCTATCAAAATTCCATTGCCATCTTTCACAGAAATAGAACAATACAAAAGTTTGTATGAATTCACAAAAGATTCTAAATTGCCAAAGCAATGTTAAGAAGACCAAAGCTGGAGGAATAACATGCTCAGATTTCAAACTATATTACAAAGCTATGGTCATCAAAACACTATGGTATTAGCATAAAAACAGGCACAGACAAATGGAACAGAGAGTCCAGAAATAAACCTAAACATATATGGTCAATTAATTTATGACAAAGGAGCCAAGAAATACAATGGGAAAAGGACAGTCTTCTCAATAAATGGTGTTGCGAAAACTGGACAGCCACATACAAAAGAATAAAACTGAATTAATGTCTCATACTATACACAAAATTAACTCAAAATGGATTAAAGACTGGAAGGTAAGACCTGAAACCATATTGGTCTTGGGAATGGTTTTTTGGATTTGACACCAAAACAGGTGCAAACAGGTGTTGCCAAAAGACAACAAAGCAAAAATAAACATGTGGGACTATATCACACTAGAAGACTTCTGCACAGCAAAGAAAACCATCAACAAAATGAAAAGGCAACCTACCAAATGGGAAAAAATAATTATTTGCAAATTGTATCTGATAAGAGGTAAATATCCAAGATATAAAGAACTCATACAACTCAATAGACAAACCCCAAACAATCCAACTCAAAAAAAAAAAAAAAAAAAAAATGGGCAGAGAATACAAATAGAAATTTTTCCAAAGAAGCTATATAGATGGCCAACAGGTACATGAAAAGATGTTCAACATCACTAATCAACAGGGAAATGTAAATCAAAATCACAATGAGATACCACCTCACACCTGTCAGAATGGTTATTATCAAAAAGTCAAGAAATAACAAGCATTGGCGAGGATGTGGATAAAAAGGAACTCCAATGCACTATTGGTGGGAATGTAAATTGCTCCAGCCACTATGGAAAACAGTATGGAGGGTCCTCAAAAATTAAAAAAAAGAACTACTACGTAATCCAACAGTTCTACTTCTAGGTATTTAATCTGAAGACAACAAAAAGACTAATTTGAAAAAATATAGGCAGCCCCATATTTATTACAGCATTATTTACCATAGCCAAGTTATGAAAATAACCTCAGTGTCCATCAATGGATGAATGGATACAGAAAAGGAGCTGTATATACAAGTACACACACAAAAAGGAATATTACTCAGCCATAAAAAAAATGAAATCTTCCCATTTGGACAACATAGATGGACCTTGAGGGCATTATGCTTAGTGAAGTAAGTCAGATAAAGACAAATATTGCATAATTTCACTTACATTGGGAATCTAAAAGAAAAAGTGGGAGTGAGCAAATGGGTAAAAAGGGTTAAAGTGTACAGACTTCCAGTTATAAAATAAATAAGTCATGGGAATATAATGTACAGCATCGTGACTATAATTAATAAGACTGTTGCATATGTGAAAGTTGCTGAAAAAGTAGATCTTAAAAGTACTTATCACAAGAAAAGTAGATTTTGTAAATCTGTGGTGACAGATGTTAACTAGACTTATTGTGGTGATCAGTTTGCAATACATACAAATATCATATCATATTGTACATATATTATATGTCAATTGTATCTTGACTTTTTAAAAAAAGACTTGAAATATTTGTTAATGCTTTGGAGTGGTATTTTGTTTGGTTATAACACAATGCTGAGATGGATCTTAAGTTGGAAGCATAAAACTCCAATTTTAATTCAGATTTTAGGGGCAGAGTTCTGGGGAGAGGTGGGCTAGAATAAGGCAAATGAAAAAGCATGTCTCACTTCAGTGTCTCAAACAAACAAACAGAGCACTGGGAAGCCTCATTGTGGTCCTGATGTCAAAGTGTAGACCATAAGTTAGAAGGCATTTTTCCATCTCCCCAGGATATCTCCTATGGAAACAGCCCAGGCCATCATGGTAGCTGCTTAGGAATTTGGGATTCAAACAATCAATGTGAGGACAACAGGAGACAAGACAGAAGTGTCAACTGCTATCAAATGGCCCCAAAAATGCACACCAAGCATATCACGGGAAGGCATGGCAGTGAGGCCCCATGTACAGGATAAAAGGGGAAAACATGGTCATTTGCAAACACATGGGAGTCACCCATGAAACCCATCCTACTGGGTTTCGGCTGCCATTGCAAAATTCCACAGACTGGGTGGCTTAAACAGAAATTTATCTTTTCACAATTCTGGAGGCTCGAAGTCCAAGATCAAGCTTTAGTGAGTTTTGATTCCTCCTGACACCTCTTTCCTTGGCTTGTAGATGGCCAACTTATCTGTGTCATCACATGGTCTTTTTTCTGTGTGTGCACATCGCTGATGTCTCTCTTCTTATAAGGACACCAGTCATATCAGATTAGGGTCCCACCCTTATGACATCATTTTTTTTTTTTTTTTGCAGTACGTGGGGTCTCACTGCTGTGGCCTCTCCCGTTGCGGAGCACAGGCTCCGGACGCGCAGGCTCAGAGGCCATGGCTCACGGGTCCAGCCGCTCTGCGGCATGTGGGATCTTCCCGGACAGGGGCACGAACCCATGTCCCCTGCATCGGCAGGCGGACTCCCGACCACTGCGCCACCAGAGAAGCCCTATGACATCATTTAACCTTAGTTACCTCCTTAAAGATCTTATCTCCAAATAGTCACACTGGGGGTTAGGATATCAACTTAGGAATTTTGAGGGGACACCATTTAGTCCATAACACCGTTCCACACCTATTCTATAAACACCATCTTATTCATACCCCCTCATTCAGGGTCTGCAGGAGGTTGGAATTCTACTGGGTAAGCCAAGTTAACTGTATTGTTATTTCTTATCATATTATACTTTCTCTCTAATAGCTCATTCTGAAGCTGCTTTCATGGTTAATCTGAATATCTGAAAATGATTAAGTAAGCTACTAGCTCTTTTCAACATTTTTAGAAAAGAAGCAACACCATGCAGAATCTTACTACTAAAGCCAGATAGAACTGTCATTTTTGCACCTAGCCCACGTTCAAAGAACTAGTTTGAATAAATTCACCATTTTTAGAACCACAATTATGTAAATGATCATCTCATTATATATATATATATGAATATGTATATATGAATGAATAAATAAATATTTCTTTCTTACAATGCAACCTACATGCAGTTATGCTCATGGGGGGAAACAAAGAACTTTAGGTTCAAGCAAAATGCTGATCTCCAAAGTAGTAGTTGGCATTTTTAGGTAGTTTTAGATGAAAGTCTCAGTGTGAGTTCTTTGTCATGCCTTCCAGATGAGGGAAGATGTAATAGGCTGTTTGATGGTCTCAAGCCCAATCTTTATGCCTCTACCCTCTCTCAGGATGTAGTCAGGCAGTTGCTGGTTTTGCTACATCGTTAATTTAGCACCCTAGACAATTTTAACTGGTTTTGTTTACGTCATTTAATTTTCTCTTAGGGTTCACCACCACAAACATTTCAGAAACACAATAAACTGGGTCACTGTGGTTGCTCAAATCAGTAGGACACCATTCACGTGGCCCAAATGCATCTTAGCCGCTGGAGTTGACCATGGCACACCATGGGTTTTTTTGGTTTTTTCTTTGTGTTTTCATTTTAAATAGTTTTATCACAAGATGTTAATATTCAGGACACTTTGGAGCAACCTTATACTTCTAATCAGAGTTTTGGTAACTGGTTTTAAAGTGTTACTTAAGTATTTTTCTCATCGTTACTTTCAAGCAAAAGTACTACTCCATGACTAAGAGATGTTACTTTGATCAAACAGTTTATCCTTAATAACCTGAGACGTCAATCCATGGATACCTTCTATGGTAGTTTTACAGTATTCTCAAGTAGTTTCGGCAAGTTTGTCTTCTGACTTTTGGTCACGTGTTTCTACACCGAACATGAAACTCCTTCATCTCACCTGGGCTTTTGACTGCTCTAAAACAAATCAGACAAATCAAACAGCTGACCAGCGGTACGGTCTGCATTAATCAGCAAGCTAGAGGAACACAGAATATTTACCCAGTATTGACTCCATGAAAGCTCAAGTGATTTGTGATCCAGAGGATTTGAAATATGAGACTTCTAAGACATGTTGCTTGCAGTGTACACCAAAGCCTTCTCTTTTATTAAGTGGGGTCTGGTACTCAGAAGGTCCTTCTCAAGAGGTTTGTATGTCCTAAAGGTTCCAAGATTCATTTTGCCTGCAGATACTGTTCTTGTTGGGTATAAACAAGCCCGGGTATAAACCTCCTGAGAATTAATGGGACCATCCAGTATAGACATACCCAAACTTCCTCTCTAGGAGGAAGTTGGGATTCAAACAATCAATGTGAGGACAACAGGAGACAAGACAGAAGTGTCAACTGCTATCAAATGGCCCCAAAAATGCACTCCAAACCTAACGTACATTGTACACAGAACCTAAGATCATTTTCTACCCTCTGATGTTCTCTGTATCTCCCAAAGCTGAACAATGTTGGTGAGAGCATCTAGAGAAGTGAGTTTTGACATCATTATGTCTAATTCTCTGTGAGTTGGAATTCTTCATTAGCATTTTTACAGAGGATGTATTGACCTAAGCCCACTTAAGTATCTAAGGCCTCAGCCTATGGGTAATAAATAAGATTAATATAGTATTTAAGGTAAGTGGCACTGGGCAAACTCTCCATTGATTGTGGAGTGTGTTAAGGTTTTGTCTTTCATGTCCACGTAAGAGAAAAGGAAAGCTTAAGGGAAAGGACTCATTAAAAGTCCTTTGTCTAAAAACCTCGGGAAGTTTGACATCATATTCTTCCTGACCTCTGAGTGATCACTACTACGGCCAGGACTAATGTTTTTAACATCACACCTTGAACATGGCCCAATATTTTAAATTATGTCCATAGATTAAGCCTTCTTATAAATTTCCTGGTTCCGATGCCTCACATTATTGGATATATTTCTGTTTCCTTTGCTTTCATAGACCCTAGACCTAAATAATGAAAACTCTTTATAGTTCATCCAAAAACTCACTGACTCTGACATGTGGTATTCACATTTTGTGAGTAATTTCCAGGGTAATTCCTATTTTTCTGCTGAGTTGTATGCCAAGATAACTTTTGGAAGGTATAGCAGCATGGGTAATTGGCAATTGTCCAGGTTTGTGTTAGATACATTATGGAGGTGTTTCTGTAAATTAGGAATCCATGCAAACAGGTAAATTTCTTTATCTAATAATAATTCTCATTGGGGGTGTTCCCTTAATTTATCTCCCTTTCTCATGTATTTATATGAAATTGCCTCAAATGATGCTTTCTTTTTTCTCTGAAAGAGCCCATCAGTAGATATCCAAAGACAACCATAATTAGGTAAGCTGGCCAATTAAATAAGGAAACACAATATCTTGTTAGCAATTGGCATCAACTGTTGGGTGACATTTTGATAAACTGCTTCAATATAGCGTATAGCATTTTGGTACCTTTTCACTTCTTAAAAGGTCATGGTCTCTGAAAAGTAACATTGAAATAGCTTATATTTAAAGGGTATAGGAAAATTCAAATAAATAGCCTGTTCCACTTCTAGATCTTTCTTCTCACAATAAAATCCCTGACAGTCTATTTGTCTTTTTTGTTTTTTTGTACTTGTCGAGGTTTCCATTATTATAAGGGGAAGACGATATATCTTTTTCTCTCTAATCCAGACTTGCTATCACTTGAAGCCTCACTCTATTTTCAACAAAGAATTTAACAGTTGCCTCACTTGGGAAGATTTGTGTGGTTACAAGTGGCTCCCTTCCTAAGACAGAACTAGAAATATTTCTACACCAATACCCACTCGTGAGACTTACAGGAAACTTCTTCAAACCACTGTGAGGAGTGTGTATCACACTGCTCAAGGGTGGAAACTGGGGTCAACTCCACCAGGACTCCAGGTTAGTGTTTCTTACAATATGACCCCACAAGCCATCTACCTTAAAACAGCACCTGAAGTGCTTTGTCAAAAATGCAGATTCTTGGGGCTTCCCTGGTGGCGCAGTGGTTGGGAGTCCGCCTGCTGATGCAGGGGACATGGGTTCGTGCCCCGGTCCGGGAGGATCCCACATGCCGCGGAGCGGCTGGGCCCATGAGCCATGGCCGCTGAGCCTGCGCGTCCGGAGCCTGTGCTCTGCAGCGGGAGAGGCCACAACAGTGAGAGGCCCGCGTATCGCAAAAAAAAAAAAAAAAAAAAAAAAAAAAATGCAGATTCTTGAGTCAAAGTCCAGATCAACTGAATCAGAATCACTGAAAGTGGAGCTGAGGATACCTCATTTTTACAAGATCTCCAGGTAATTCTTAAGTATACCTTTGAAAACCACAGCTCTGTGCCATAAACAGGTAATCTGACCATTGCGAGACTTTGAGCTCAATCCTGCCTCTCTTCCTTCACACGTATTAAACTTCTCATATTCTCATCCAGCAGGAAATCACTTCTGTTTCTAACTTTAAGATGAAAAAACAAGTTGCCTTTTTCCAAAATGACTCATCCTCGACTTTTTGTCCAGACTGATGCAAAGGATCTGTCTTGCACATTGTGGACTGCTGGTGGACATTTTGGGGATGTGTATAACATCATTTTATTAGGAGTGGATAATTTTTCTTTTCAATTGTCCTATGTAGTATAGGAAGTGCCACATAAATTTCTTTTACAGCCTTGTTAGAAATGTCTGAGAGCTGCAGCAAATACAGGTCTGTGTGTGAGCAGAGTGTGATCAGGGCTTTGCTGAGCATGAATTGGTTGAATCAGCCAGTGGTCCCATCATTCAGTCAGTGGGCCACAATCACCAGAGTGCAGGTGACATAACTGCTCTTTCAAAAAAATAAAGCTGTACCTATTTTATCCTTTACCCACTACATAATAAGTTTTATTAATTGCAAATAAGTATTTGATATTTAGTTCAACAAATTTTGTAGTTTAAAGTTCCAAAAAGCAATCATCCCACAACAAAATAGCTGAAAATACATTGTAGGCTAGGCAAATTGCAGGAGGTTAACAAGGCCGGAACATATTCATATCAATTCTCCTCATTCCTAAATGCACCTGCCCTGGAGGTCAAGGCTCAGAAAGCCAGTAAGACCCCAATACATTCTAGGCCCAGGTAATGGTCACCTCACACATCTAACGAAAGAGTCCTCATTCAGCTTTGAGAAAGGAAATGAGGCATATCCTTCTATCCTCAGATCATACCCATCAGCCTGTATAATTTGTTTAAAAGGAAGAATATTTAGTGAGCTTCAGCTATAAACTATTGTCCTACTGCCTAGAATGTATTCTTTGGGGTTCTAACTCCTAGTGTCCCTCCTTCCCACGCTCCACTAGCTCTGAGACACTGGATGCCTTATCAACCTACATTGGGAGAATTCATCTTTTCTTTAACTGATTCTTCAGGTTCAGGGTCCTGTGCCTAACTGGCTTATTTGTGCCAATTAATATTTTGTGATTTTCCTCATATGCTTTGGATCTCCTGAAAAAGACTATGCTTCCTGCTTGTCCCTTTCTGAGGCATGGAAAGCTAGACTCAATACTCAGCCATGCCACTGGCCTTTCCCATTCTTACATGTCTGTCACCCTCCTTTTCTTGAGCACCTGCTTTCTGTAGATAACATTTGCCAAGTTCTCTTAATCAAGTGACTCCTGGATCTGGTCATTCCAGATCTACATAGCCAGTCATGACTTTGTACTGACAGTGAAAGTAAAGAACTACTGACTGTATAAAAATATAACCCCAGTTCCCAACTCCCTTTAATGATTCTTCACTCAATTCCATAAAGCCCAAGAAGAATTTAGAGATTGTAGTTCATCTTGGAGGTGGGGTAGAGAAATTAATATGTGTGGAGTACCAGCTGAGAGCTGAACATGTGATCTTCCTTACGGTAAGAAAATGCTTCTTGGGGATGGGAAAAAGAAAATTGAGCACACACAAAAGTAAAACCTAGATAAAGTGATAAAAGTTACTTTAAGAACAAAAATATGAGAGCATCTCATTATTAAGAAACACTGGGCATAAGAAGGTGAAATATGAAAAGTCAAGAGACTAAAACATAATTCAATATTAAAAAGTAATGCTTCAGCGGAAAGTTTAGAAATCAGATTCAGAAACTGAAAAGTTCACCCTTTAATACAATGAACATAATGATCATGTCTCTTGTGTTTATTACTCTGTCCTCTTCTTAACATGTTTTTTGGCACTCGATAGGAACGCCAAAATATTTCTTAAATGAATGAATGAAATAATTTCTCGATCAGTAAAGTTAACTGCATTATACAGTGAAAACATGTACAGTGACATTGGTGCATTAACATTTTAAAAAGTGACCTGAATGCCAGTGTCCAAAATAAACGTGGGTTTAGAAAATACATTTTGCTAGTTGATATTATTCCAATAAAGGTTGAAATCTCAGTCATCTATCTGCCTATTTTGTTCTAAAAATATTAAAAGCTCTACTGTTTCTTAATGCATTATTCTTAATGCATTAATTTACTATTTCTTTGCATGGTTATTTTTCACATTATTTAGAGAAAATCTGTCTTCCTGCTAAAACTTTTTGCACTGTATATACAGTATTACTTATTGCTTGGATAATGCCCTATTAATTTCAATGGATTCCTTTTGACATAAAAATGGATTTGCACTGAAGGGCAAACACTACCTCCATATGTATCCAGGCTGCATTACAATTGAATCCATCACATTATACATTTATAGGTGTCTACCCCTGTTACACTGCTAAAATGGCCTGCCATAAAAAATGGCCATGTGAAAAGCTGGTTTAAATTTCATGCATTTTTACTTGCAAAGTATCTGGATAGATGAACAGAAGCCTCCAAGATGAAATCTTTTCCAACATGAATATGCTAACATGACTAACATGACTCCCTGGAAGCAACACCTCAGCACTTTGTCCAGTGTCTTTTCTTTAGATTCCAATAACAGATTTGTTTTAGGGTCAGCATGTTGGAAAGCAGTAAGAATTTATTTTTTCAAGCTCACAGTGGTAAGTGGCACATTGAGAGAGGAAATCGTAATCTCTTCTGTTTTCTTTGGCACCACTGATGCTAGTAAATGAGGGCCCCTATATGGAAATCAAAAGCGCTGTTTAGGGGCTTCCCTGGTGGCACAGTGGTTGAGAGTCCGCCTGCCAATGCAGGGAACGCGAGTTCGTGCCTTGGTCCGGGAGGATTCTACATGCTGCGGAGCGGCTGGGCCCCTGAGCCATGGCCGCTGAGCCTGCGCGTCCGGAGCCTGTGCTCCGCAACGGGAGAGGCCACAACAGTGAGAGGCCCGCGGACCGCAAAAAAAAAAAAAAAAAAAAAAAAAAAAGCCGTATTTAGCATGTAGGATCTTTGGGATTATATCTTTAGAAATAACTGACTGGTACACCTATTATAGTTTTAAGACAATTAAAATGTCTTCCTTTTCCTTATTAAGCATGGAAAACCACGCCTACAAAGCTGACTGAAGGTATGGAGGCAAAACATGATTCTCAGGGACAAGTACAGAAACCAGACTGAGTCTATTTGGGGTGCTTCTAAAAAGTGAGGGTCAAGAGTTTAGGAGAACATCAATTTTGTGGGATTTCATCAAGTTTCCTTATTTTTCCGTAAGTTAGAACTCTCAAACGGAGGTAAATATATTATAGCAAATAATAACATACTAGTAGGAGGAAAAATAAAACACTAGATCTCTATCTATGACTTAAACAAGAAAAATTGTTGGCTCATGGTTTGAGATTTTACTTCTCACATAATAAAAACAAAATAGAACAGGAAATGACAATAACACCACCAGACTGGAATCAGAACATTTGGGCTTACGATCCAGTTCTGTCCTTTCTAGATATCTGATTTCAAAAAGTCATCGGGCTTCTATTATATGCTGTATATATAAAATGAGGATTTTCCATAAGAACTTGCTCCACATATTTTTAAAAATTAAGGCCAGCATTTAAAAATCAATTTTTGCATAAAAACATAGACTTATTGTCTCAGTTGCTTTATATGTAAAATGGGGATAAAAATAATCTACTACTTTGTGTCCTTTATGTAGAGTGAATAAGATATTGTTATATACTTTGGAAACTTGAAATTAGTATTTTTTTTTTTCTTTTTTTTTTTTTTTGAAATTAGTATTATTTACCACTTATTAAACTCATATTATTCTTGACTTTAGTAGCTTCTTTTGTCTCTTCTAATTTTTTTAGTTCTTTTTCTTCTTATGATCTCAGGAATTAACCACAATATTTCATACCTGATGCTTTGAAGACTGCAGCTTTAGTTAGGCTTGGCCCATGAATTCTGACTCATAACTTTTTCCATTCAAATTATTAAAAGAGGACTTTATTTATCATAACGTATGAATGGAATATAAATGAGGCTCAGTGTACATCAGCTCCCTTATATGAATACACATAGGTCTAGTACATGTACAAGGGGACATGAAGTGAATTTTGAGATGGTAAAGATGAGGGTACTGTTCAGTTTCTTTTTTCTTCCCTTCCATCAGTAAAATCTATTGAAACACACAAGATGTAGAAATAATACATATTGATGCAGATTGAACTGGCAAATTGTGTTTTTAAATATAGGGTGCATATTACCCTTTTGTCCCTCAATATGTTAAAATATATTTTATAAAATTGTATTATAACCCTCAAATCAGTCTGATCTTTTTAAAAAAGGTTTTTTGTTTTTTTTTTTTTTTTTACAGAAATTAGTGGATCAAAGATAAGGTTAAAAATTAGCAGTACCTTGAGTTACAAAGGATTTGTAGAACTCTTTCTGTAGCTGGGAGTTTGAGAACCAACTATTAATCATGTTATAACGTCAAAAGATATAAATGTGTACCAAGCAGAAAGAATTCAGTTCAGGTCTGCTGGCCCAAATACAATGGGCTGAATACAAAGTCCTGAGATTTCTTAGATGCATAATGTACTTACAAATGGTCCATGCTATGCTAATAAAACTATTGTGTCTTGGAGCTTTTGCAGTAGAAACTGACAGATGAGGCCCGGTTAAGTACTTTTTCAGACAAGCTACTACAGTAAATCATTAAGGCACACAAACAATCATCCTTCATCAACGTGCAATTTGTTTCATAGCAATTGCAAATCGAAAACAATGTAAACAAACAAATCGACAACTAATGAACATCCCCCCACGGCTCACTGTAAATAGATCTACAACTTTAGAAGAACACTTTAGCCAACACATTGTCAACTCATTGTAAACACATCTACAACTCATAAACAACTCATTACCCAGTCTGTTGTCACCTCATTGCAATTAAAGTTGAATGTTAACTGTACTGTATGTTCCTGCTCTGAATCAGATTATACCCTAAGAAGAAAACGCTAAGGAGAACCCGTTCAGAAATGAGAACGATTTTATTTTACTTTTCTCCCACATCAGCTTGACTTCTAAAATTACTTGACCAGGCTCACATTGAAATTAAACTGTATTTTTACCCTTTCCTCAGGTACCCCACATTTTCCATTTACATAGAGAAGGCAGTGGTTTCTTAGCGCAAGTTTCTTTCATAGAGGAAAAGTAAATGTGTAAAGTATTCCCCAAGCAGTAGTAAAACTCACAGCTTTTACTGTAATTGCTTTGTGTGAACTGCATTTTGGTATCCCTACCTGGTATATAATCTTTTGGTTGGGGCCAGTTTTTCTTACAATCTACAGGATGAATATTTTTGGAAAGCAAACATGAACTTATGAACGTCAACACAATTCTCCTGTAATGTTAATTTTACCTAAGGATTTAAGTGGATTTATTCACCATTCTAATTTACATAATCCTTATATCACATAGTGTGTATTGCCAGATTATATGTGTATGCTTATGTATAATATGTAGGCAGATATGTGTGCAACACATACGTATACTTGGCGTTATTTGACCCGTTATACAAAGGGTGAGTTTTTGTGATGAGGGTACAGTTTTATAGTAAATTTTTTTTCTGATTCAGACTAAGCTTCAGCTTTCTTGGTTAATCTGTGTGGAAGATAGAAGGATTTGAATTGGAATTCTACTAAATGAAAATGATTTACAGATTCAAGGTACAATCCCATGTACCAAACTATATTTATAATTTAATATGCTTATGAGCATCATATTCATACCAGTCAACACAAAAGGGCCATGGTATGGTGAAAGCACAACCAACAACGAAGGGGTCTTGGTTCTCTGGCCAATTCTGCTTCTAAAGAAATAAGATATTCCTTAAAGTTGTATTCCAAAGGGTGAGTCACAGATT
Source organism: Neophocaena asiaeorientalis asiaeorientalis (assembly GCF_003031525.2). NCBI lineage: Eukaryota > Metazoa > Chordata > Mammalia > Artiodactyla > Phocoenidae > Neophocaena > Neophocaena asiaeorientalis. The sequence goes on from NW_020175821.1 coordinate 7,509,029, forward strand.
CCTTCCTACGAAAAATAATCTCTAAAGTTCTTTCCAACTCTAAATTTTATTCTGAATATTTTAAGCATGCATGGTATAGCTAGCACTGAGGTGCTTTGGAGAACATATAAGAAATTATTTTTATCTTATGAAATACAGGGATGCATTAAAGCTTTGCAGTCAGATAACAATCTGAATACAGTTCTGTCACCTCCTAGCTGTATAATGTGTCCTCTCTGAGCCTTAGTTTCTATACTTATAAAATAAGCATGTGGAATTATTGTGAGAATTAAAGATTCAAATACTTGTCAGGTATCTAGCACAACGCTTAGTACTGAACAAGTGTTCAACGGACAGTAGTAATGATGATGATGACGATAATCAAACTAGTTTATAATCTCTCTCTAGAGAAAATCCAGACCAATAAAAAATTAATTCATTCATCCCTATAACCTCTTGCATATTCTCCTGCCATTATAGAGAGGCCATAACATTATACATTATTCACATTAATGTTTCTTGGGAAAATACTTTTGGGGAGGGCCATGGATTTTCTATTTCCTTCCTTTCTATTTCCTTTTTCTGTGACATGTTCTATCATGAAGGCACCCTAAGTATTGAAGTATGAGCCCCAGATTTAAATACTATTAAAAATAAGGATGATATTTTTACTGCAAGAGGCTTTTGAAATTTTTCTCTTGTATGCTATTAATATACTAAATTATTATAAAGAGAGGTATCTTGTTAAAGTATAAAGATCAGTGCACTATGAACTGAGAAGGTGTAGGTTTTAGTCTTAGTTCTGCCCAAAAGCAAGATATTGAGCTTGAGTAACTCCCTTAACTCATCTAGATGAAATCAAGTATTTGATTCCCCAGTTGTCTCTCCCATTTCCCACTCCAAATTCCTTCCAGATCATTTATTCATTCAACAAATACGTATTGATCGCTTCCACGTGCTAGGGACTCTTCGAAGTACTGGGGATCCGTTATGAGCAAGACGGACAAGTCCCTGTCCTCAAGGAGTTGACATTTTAGTGGATGAGACAAAGTGAGTAAGTAAGCAAGTTAAGGCAATATCAAGTAAAATTGCGGTGAAAAATGAAGCAGGTAAGAGGCTTGAGAGTAATGGCAAGTCATACTCTTTAGATAGAATGGTGAGAGAAGTCCTCTCTAATGATGCCATTTGACTACAGACCTGAATTAAGTGAGAAAGAAGTCATGCATTTTTATAGGAGACTCAATAGTTATAGAATACAAGGATTAAAATGTTATATCTTTCTGTTTCTGTCTTAAGGCTAGCAGAATCCATTCCCACCATTCTTCATAATCCGTCTTTTAAGGTGCAGGAAATATGTTTCTCTCTTCTACCCCACCACACACGAATTTATCATCCCCATCCCGTCTTCTTCTGATATCAGAAATCAAGCCTTTGTACATTTTTCATAGGTTTAGCTTTCAATTCCCATTGCTGCAAATCAAAGTATTATTTATAAAAAGTGAATGTTAGAATGAACACAAAGAGGCCAACCATTTGAGATACAGAGTTACAGGAGATGAAGTCAGGGACTTAGCAGAGCTGGATCATGTAGGATGTTCCAGGCCAGCATAAAGGCTCTGGGTTTTGTTCCGATCAAGATAAGATTCTGCTGTCACTCTGTGCTGGATAGACTCTAACAGGGCAAAAGTAGAGAAGAGAGACCAGCCAAGAGCTTCTTACAACAATGTAAGCAAGAGATGATGGAGGCTTGGACAAGTAGAGTAGCAATGGGGGTGGTGAGAAGTAGTTGGATTTATGACTTTTGAAGATCTAGGACTCAGGACTTGTAAATGGGTTGGCTAATGGTGTAGAAGGTGAGATGAAAAGAGAATTCAGTGTCCTGCAGACCTGATTGTGCTTGACCAGTTATGAGTTGGAAGACCTTAGGCAAGTCAGTTCATCTCTCTGACCCTCAGAGTTCCCTCATCAAATTGTTATGAAGATTAAATTGATTGGATGGCACATAATCACACATACACCCCCCCATAAATATTAGCTTCTATCTCCTCCTCCTTCCTTTACAGTCCAAACATGCTAGAAATAGTTCTGAGATTATGACACAGATCATTTTATCTTGTGATTGTTCTTAATGATACAAAGAAAAGATTTTAAAAATAAATTCTGAGACAGATAATGAAGACAATAATGTCATAAAAAACTAAAAGGTATTATTAGACATTCCAGATAAATGTTAGAAACCACTTTTCTTGACCCAAATCTATGGATTCCCAGTAGTAGTAGCTACAACTTACAGGTATGAGTCAGCAAAGAGGCTTACCCCTTCTGGAAAAATTGGGCCTGGCTTCAAAATGGCTGTCAGCTTCCTCTGAAGTCATAGGCAAGGCAAATGTCTTACTTCCTTGGGATATTCTGACCTAATCAAGTACTCAATTTTTGCCCCCAAAGATTTCTATCCATGAGAACGTTAACCATTGACACATTCTCAGGTTATCTGGTGCTCAGATCAACTATGAAGAGAAAGTCACCATTGCAAGATGCTTTCTAGACAGGTAAAACACTTGTGGCCACAGACTGCATTTCTAACCCTTGGAATGATATGCTCATGAAAGTGAACAGAGGAGAGAATGGAAAACAGAATAACATGATGATAATAGCCAGTGTTTATTGAGCACCCTCTATATCCCAAACACCTTACACTTAATAGCTCATTTGCACAGGTCCTCTGTGAAATATGTACTATCCTTATAATTTCTACTTCCATAAGTAAACTGAGAGATGGAGAGGCTAATTTTTTTTTTTTTTCTAACGCAGCTAAGCAGTGGCCAAGCCAGGATTTGAACCCAGGTCATCTGGCATCCGAGGCTGCACTTTGAATCATTTTTCAATACTGCCTCTATCATCATGTTCAGAAAAATAAATCAAAGAGCAAGGTATCAACTTATACCAAGCTATTAAAAACATTTCTCTGTGTTAGGAACAGCATTTCATTAATACTAATATGATGAGAGAAGGTGAGCTGAGAGGTAAATGAAGATCTGAAAGCTTATTTACACTCCAGATCTGTGTCTGGTAATCTTTACCATTTAAACGACCTAAATCCCTAATGCTGCAGTATAAGCCACGTTGTTTTAGACTTCTCTGAGACAGTCTTTAAGTCAGCTGTTCTCCCTATTGCCCTCCAGGTCAGAGCTTCTGGGTGGCCTTCAAAGGAAAACTCAACTAGAATAGACTGAAGAGTTTATGAAGTAAAAAGAAAGGATGACAAGAGCTCAGCAGGGAAATAATATTATACCTTCCATGTGAAAATTCCCAGAAAAAATATGTTCATTCTTACCTCTCAACTCTCTTTTTCCTCCACTCATTCTTTGTCCTATACATCCAGATTCTTCTTGAAGCCTATCACATTTCCAGATGAAAATATGTGCTCAAAAATGTGCTAATATTTTACATGTGTATAAAACAGATGTATGCACATTACACTATAGGTACGAGGCATTTAAGACACACAGTTACTAATATTTGCATCCTAAGCTTTAATTCAACCAGGATACTACATAGCACGTTGTTCCGCGTCACATGTGCTTCAAAGTAAACAGGGTTGGTGATGATTTAAAACCTCTATAAAAGTAAACATAAATGATTTTAACAAATGTTCTGCTTTATTTTTTCTTTCTGGTTAATTTTTTATTTTTTAAGATCTAGGCTTCTCAATGATATGCATTCTTCCAGTGAATCATGTTACTTACAAAATTTACAGTTGACCTGTAGTTCGATGCTTACAATATTACTAGTATCTAAAATCATATGCGTTCCTGGAAACAACAGGAAAGGACCCTTTTCACAAATTCAAGTAAACCTTGCACTGCCAGTATAGAGCTCACCAAAGCCATCGAAAATTCAGGGTATTATTGTACTTAAAACAAGTGAATTCTACCAACCTCCACACCGTCTGTTATTTTTTTCATCACTTTTCCATAATGCATCCTCTTCACTACTTCTGAACTTCTCTTATTCTTCTGCTTCTTTTAAGTCATGTCAGAATTTGCCTATTTTGGCACTCAATGGAGACTATCTTAGAACTTTCTTCTAAGTCTTGGCTGACTTCAGGCTAAATTCCAGATAACTAGGTGGGTTTGAAATATGTATGTAGAGAAATTTTATATGAAACATGTGTTGTACAAATGGAGATGATTTTTAACAAACTCTAGTCTTTGTTTGATCTAAATAGATTTTGTTTTCGTTTTGACTTCCTACATAAGATCATAGCTATACGGTCTTCTACTATCCCTTCCCTCAAAACTGGGAAAAAAAAATTCATTGCTAGGTACTGTGTTTTAATATCTACCCACAGTATTTTTTATGCTATTCACAGAAAAGTTGGAAAATGCAAAGAACATAATATATTAAAAATCATTGATACTAAATTTCCTTTGAAAACGTAAAATGTCCTATGTGTTAGACATTTAGACTATTTTCTATGTTTTACTGTTATAAGCTAAACAGAAGTGAATGTTCTTGAACACAAGTAGTTGTTAATTGGGATTTTTAAAAATATATATCTTCAGCCATTTGTCATAAAATTTCTATACTCGTAGGGATTTTTCAGAAGGCAGGGATTTCTCAGAAGTCAGCTGAACTACACATTCATAGATATTAGAATTTAGCTCTTTCTTCTTGTAGTCTTGTTATCTAAAATGTCTAAAGAAGTTTTAAAATCATATATTGCAATAAGTGCTAGTTATAAAATGTTTATAAAATATGTTTTAATTAACTTTTCAAATCTGCTTATTAATTTTACAAAGAGGGGACTACTAATGGAACACTTCATAAACAACCTTATGTACTTAGCATGGAAAATGTTTATGAGAATCTCGCAGGAATATTGCATTTTTCTATTGTACTTTAGCTATCATAAATGTTGAAAATGACTATCAAACACACCTTATAAAAATAAATATGTGTTACTTATTTAAAATTTTGTTGACTTTTTTAATACATAGGTTTTTGAGTCACCATATACAGTTTTATAATTATTTTAATTCTAATTTTCACAAAGAAATTACAAAAATTTCTTAACCATGAAAGAGTTCGGACTCTGAATGAGATGTTTCAACTGTCGGATTTGTGACCTATGTAGTCAATGAGTGATGGATTAGGAGCAAAAGGGTTAAGCCTTGTGTGTGCTGCTACGCTTTAGCCAAGAAGTAAGTTCAGGACACCATAGTTCAGATAGGTCAAAGCCTCGTAAAGGCAAAGATCAGGGAAACGAAGGGTTCAGAGAGCTGGGGACCTGGAGAAACGCGCCCTGGAGAATTTCAAGGAAGCAAGGTCTAAGAACCTCTACTGGAGCTAGGGGCCAGGCTATTGTGCTAGTCTTGGCCCAGAACAGAGACTAATGCTGTAATCCTGAACCACTCTCTCTAGGGTGGTGCTTTCTGTCACTGAAAAGGCTGGAACTGGTCTTAGGGGAAAAGATGAAGGGCCTCTTTTCTTGAATTTCCATGGCTTAGTTAATTAGAGCCAATAGGGCACAAGATTCAGAAGCCTACAAGAGAACATTAAAACCAGTGGAACAATCCAGTCTCTGTTGTTAGGAGGGTTTGGAAACAGATTAGACTAGAGGACAGAGACTCCACTAGACCTTGACCCAAATGAACCTCGGCCTCCTGGCTACAGTCCACTAGCACACACGCAGCTTAAAATAGTCAACAACAGAGTTATCAGAATCAGGTCCTTCAACTGGAGTAAAGATGTGTGAGAGAATCATAAGAGTCAGCAAGGCAATGTGATATATTGTAGGAAAAGCACAGGCTCTAAGTCAGAACAGCCAGATGAAAATCTTACCCCTGTATTTATTAAATGTGGCATTAACTCATTGATCCAACTCTGTGAACTTTAATTTTCTTTCATAAAATACTAAGTAACAGCACTACCTCTTTGTAGTTTCTATCATGCATTAGGGACAATCTAAACAAAAGGTAAGACACATGGGATGTGTACAGTAAGTAGAAGGTATTATTACTGTCATTATTATTACTACTATTATATAAAATCCTACAGAATAAATAATAGATATTATTATAATATAGGGTGTTATAATAATACAATAAAGAGAAGCCTTAAGATTCTCAAATAACCAACAAAAGCCAGTGGTATTTCTCCTTCCACTTTACCTTAGTTTGTCCAGTTAACCATTTTCTCCCAAAAGCTTAATAATTTTCACTCCATTCTGAAGCTTTCAAGGACCCAGTATAGTCAGGATTCATTTTGTCGTTTAAAAACAAGTCGTCAGAATTACACAGGTGAAATCTTATAATAATTATAAATGCCATTTACTGAGAACCTGCTTATTACCAGCACAGTGTGTTAGGTGAACTCCACATATTAGTCCTCATTTTATATTCACAAAACTCTACAAGGTAGGTATTATTATCCATTTTTTTTGTTGTTGAATGAGTAAATGAAGTACTTTTTCTATGGTTACCTAGCTAGCAGGAGGAGGAACTAGGAATTGACATATGTTTAAATGCAAGGCTTTAAAATATGCACCTAGTGTTCATTTGAAGGCTTATTTAATCGCAACTAAACATGTATTTATATAGTTTTCCCCTCTCTCTGTCACAGGTATGGAGTTTCTTCTGATTTTTGAGTCTTCTGCAATTCCTAGGATGATTCAGGGGAAATTCATCGATTCCTTCAGCAGTCAGTCAGTGATTCTTTATTCTGTGCTTACATTCATCAGGGACCTACTAACTTGAGGGGCCTGTTGGCTCTTTTTATGTTGTTATGAACTAGAATGACTGTGATATGAATATGGGTTTGGAGGTCAGAAAAGAGGTCAGGACTAGGGAGGCAGGTTTGTAGCTCACTGACACAGAGTGCTCAATAAATATACTTGTGAAACCAGTTTATTAAGCCACAGAAACGGATGAGTTCATTTAAGAGTGACTTATATGGTGAGAAGAAATAAACAGAAACTGAGGAGCATGTAAAGATGAGTAGAGGAGGCCATAGGACACAGAAGTAGGGAAAAAACCGGGAAAGACTGACAACACTGGTCATAGAGCCCAAAGTAAGCATGATCTTCAAGAACTGAATGATTAATTTTTTCCAATTCTATTATAGTCAGGGCAATAACTGAAAAGCATCCAATGTACTTGCCACAGTGGTGAGGCATTTTTTTTTTTTTTTGGGACTAATGGTATCAGAAACCATATTGCAATGTGTCTCAGAAATAAAGAGATGGTAACGTAAGTGAAGTAATAGACACCGTTCTTTCAAATACCTTATCTGTGAAGGTAAGTGGAGTGGTGATGCAGAAGGTAGAAGACATTTAAAGTTAGAAAGGAAGAAAAATGTCAATATGCTGCTGAAAGTTGAGGCTAAAGATAAATGTCCAATCTGAACTATGACTGAAGTCTTTGAGGGAATTAGGGACTGGGGTGGGGCTAGGCAGGGGATCTGTGGTCTAGGTAGCCATTTCCTGCCTTGAGTTAGAGGATAGAATCTTCTTAGATTAAGATTTGAGAGGTGAAGGTAATGAGATGCCCATAAACTTGGCAGAATTAGAAGTTGAGCATGTTCTTTGAGAAGAGAGGCTGTGGAGTATAGGCTTGAGGAAAATAGTAGAAACCTGAAATAATTGCGTAGCTGATAAGACACTCGAGCTGGCAGGCAGTGTTGAGAACTTTAATAAAGTTCTGATTCTTGATTACTTGGGTTTTTGTTCTATTTGGAAACAATCCCATAAAACACTCACAGATTTCTTTATAGCTTTAAGGTTACCAACCAGTTGAAGGTCAAATGACTTATATTAGGGTATTTTGTTGGAAGGAAGACTTAGGTTCTAACTAATTTTGCAGCCAACTACTGTGTAACATTGGGTGAAACACGCTTCTTCAATGAATAATAATGAAATATTTGTTCTGAGCAGTGCTGATTACAATAGCAATGAAAGTCTACGATGCTACAAATAAAATGATTGCTGTTTTTTCTCAATTTGCAGCAAATATGCAAGAGACCTGGAAAGGAATATTTTATAACTAAACAGTGTATTACAAATAAAGGCATGATTTTATATACATGAATATTACAAAACTCTAAAAAATTAATTGCTTAACGGGTCAAAAACTCAGGTCAAAATCAGGTTCTTTAATGCTATACTGCTCTATATATCACTTCAAAAGTCGGCCCCCAAGATCAGTGAAACTTTTTTTTTCTCAGTTGTGGCTAGAAATAAGTTAGAAGATTTTTGGCTACGATGGATATCATAAATAAACTATTAGTATGGGATAAGAAAAACAGACTTGATATATTCTAAATAGTACTCATAGAGTTTGGATTTCATAGCACCTGTACAGTTTGTCTATTCAGCAGTTCTCACCTAGTCATTAATGTTCCCTGGTGGGGCTTCATCTCATTGTAGGATTAATTTTAAGAAGGAGGATAAAATTCTTTAAATTACTTCATGACACCTCACGTAGTAATACCAAAAAAAGAAAGGTATTTGGAAATGTCATTCAGAATCCTTACTCCTAACCTTACAAAAAGGGACAAAGAAACTTTTTAGGAAGTGTAGTTCAGAATCATTACTCTTGAATGCACTTGAAAGGTGATTCAGTGAAGCCCTAGTGAAAGAGCTGATGTGAAGTGTCTCAGAAGAGTCTTTTCACTTTCAGTGACAAGTATTCAGCTTAATATTGTACCTATTCATCAACCATCTATCAATTCATAAAACATTTATTTTGAGTAAGACACACAGCACAAGGATCCAGTTTCTACCCTCAAGGTGTTCACAGTCAAGTACAGGAAAACACCATTAAAAAGCAAAATTATAACAGAGGGTGATTCATGCACAGTGGATGTACACATAAAGCACAAAAATAGCCCAGAGGAGGGAGTGATTTCTTCTACTGGAGGGTCAGAAATGCCTTTCAGGAGAGATAACATTGATTGACATTGGACAAATCCATTTTAGTTCACTGTGTATGATTAAATGAGATAGCTACTTCCCATTTTACAGACAACTGCCATAAGAAAGGATGAATAGCACTAGGATATAATGTCCAAATCCAAACCTCACACCCTCCAAGCTTCCCTGACTCACTCGTTTGATCATCCTGTATTTTGTGTTTCTACTGTACTCACACGTGGGTAACTATTTCTATATTTGTTTTTAATTGTTCAATTCCTCAAAGTACTTCATGTTTTTCTCCCTAAAATTTCTCACTCTGATTCTGTCCCAAACTGAACTATTCTGTGCACAAATACCTCAAATGCTATTTGAAACTCCATTCATAATAACCTATGTTTCATTTCATCACTAGAGTGAAAAAGGGGCACAAGCGTGAGACTTAAAAGTTGTGCCTCAGTAAAGCCAAAAGTCTGTGGTGAATTATTTCTAGATGAAAAAATCCAGAACAAAATGATTCCTCGTCAGATTATAGTCTCAAATAGAAAGGGCTGCTAAATTTAGAGCAATAAAAACAGAGAATTAAGAGGAGAGCCTGTGTGTGAAGCTGCACAGTGTTTCTGGAACCATCTAATACGTTCAGAGTTATCTGACTTCTTTTAATATTTTAAATATTTATAGTATATACTTATATATTTAAATAAGCTTATTTTTTTTTTATCAAGAAAGATATATTTTAGGTGTTTTTCATTCTTCTCACCCTAACCTTTGCTTCCCACTATCTTTTTATTTAAAAAACACATTGCTGTCTTAGTTCACAGTTATCTCAGGCCCTTTTTGAATAAAGAGTCTTCTAAAGGAAGCCCTGGCTTCATTACAATTCTCTTTTTAATCTGTTAAAATCCATCCAAATTTGTGTTCTCTAATTGCATAGGAGGTTTAGAGAAACGTCCAAGAATCTCCAGGACTTGTAACCTTTTTTTTCCTTCACTTGTTTCCAAACTGCATCTGTGTTGTCAGACAAAATATTAATAGACCTTGCTTAGCTAGATTTAGTAGAATCTAGGACAGTGATTTATAGAGTAGAGGGAAATCCATGTTAAACCTTCAGGTCTGGAAGTTCAAGGTTTATGTTGATATCTATTTGGATTGGTATGTCGTTTCCATGCTTATAAAAATAAAATGATGTGTGAACGGGTAACCCGGAAATAGAAAACATAATGTTTAACATTACACTTACCACTTGCAAGTCAGAAGGTGTGTTAGTACTTTAAGGATTCCCAAAGTGAAAACATGTCAACACACTATAGGATAGAGTTGTGCTCTGAGACTATATTGAAGGGTGAGCAATAACCTTTTAGACTAAGAAGGACAAAAAGTAAGGTTGGAGGCATATTGACTTCATATTAGACTAGAAATTAGACTAGGTGTACAGCACATCTGGACTTTGAATACATGTATACAAACACAGAGCCCATATGGCAGAGTTAGTATATATGTGTGTGTTTGTATATATACACACACAAGCACACGGGGAGTGTATGTGTGTTTCTAAATATATACACATATACTGTTGTTGTCATCCTTAGAGTATTGGCTTGTCAATCCAGCCACTGAGAAACAGGCCAGATTGGCCTTTGCCTCCAGCAGGATATCCTGAGGTAGAATTTTGCATGTGGCAGGCAGCCAGTACAATACATCACTACAGCTGGATTAGGAGGATAACACCAAGGCCAGACCAGGAATAGGAATAAGTCCTTTTTGTAGAATTGTATAGGGGGTTTTGAAGATGACTTATCTTTTTTTTAATCCAAAATCACTAAAACGGAAGGAAACATTTGTCTTCAAGAAAAAGGTGAAGAAAAGGACAGTGGGGCTCTTGAACAAGGGCGTGAACCTGCATGAAGTTGAGACTCCAGCCAGCCATTGAAAGGGGAAGGGGGCAGGGGTGACTGCACTGTGAATACAGCAAGACAGGGTTCAAAGGCAACCAAGAAGGACCTCAGGAGTTTGGATCCTGGATTCAAGTTTCCCGGCCCTATTACTGAGATTTTCCCCAGGAACTCTATAGGGATTTAAAAATAGCTTCAGTGTAGAGTCCAGTTATACAAGTACCTTGGTATTTTCAAATATGAGCTAATAGCCAGGCCTTAAATGAATGGCCCTTGTTCTATCCTATTGATGACATTTAATCTCTGAGCTTTTAACTGAGTCTCAGCAAGCTGCTTAAATCAGATCATCTTCTTAAGGAAGATTTGAAGTTTATTTTGCCAGAATCTACTTTGGTTACTATTTAAACAGTTTTACAGATCTCAGAAATGATTTTAAATAAGCTCATAACAATACAAGAACATTTTGCTTATTAGCATAACCTTTTACCAACCACATCTACTCCCCATACAAAAACATAAGAATTTAGAATTCGCACTTGGTGGCCATCTGTTTTCTCTCTGAACATTACTTTTAAGTCTCTTCCTTTAGGTTGTTATTAAGATATTTTAAATCGTGATGTTCTTGCACAGCATGTCAGATAGAAATAATGATAATAAAATAAGTGTGTATAGCAATTTACGCAGAAACAGGAGAGAGCAAAAGAAAATTAACGAATGTTTAATTCTAGGCAGAGGGCCAAACTATCCCAAACCCCTCCTCCATCTGCCCTTGACATATTTTAAAAAACCCACCTTCAAGAAGTAGAAATTTCTTTGTCTATGGCAGCAGAGTTTTCATAAAGTAATGGGTAATAGAGGGGTTAACTGCAAGACCCTAGAACCCCAGTTCTGCCACTTATTTGCTGTGTGACTTTTGGAAGTTTACTCAACCTCTCTGTACCTTGGATTCCCCATCTATAATACAAGAGTGATATTCATCTAAATTAGATTTATTGTGAGGATTACCTCAGGTAATGTATTCAAACAGCTTGGTAAGCACCAGGACAACCACAGTATAAGACCTCAAATGGTTGGTTATTATTTATTTTTAATTTTATTGAAGTATAGTTTATTTATAATGTATTAATTTCTGCTGTACAGCAAAGTGACTCAGTTATACATATATGTATTCTTTTTCATGTTCTTTTCCATTATGGTTTATCACAGGATATTAAATATAGTTTCCTGTGCTATACACAGGACCTTGTTGTTTATCCAACCTATATATAGTAGTTTGCATCTGCTAATCCCAAACTCCCAATCCTTCCTTCCCCCAAGCTTATTATTATTTTTTTAAGAATACTAATTATTAGTCATTTGCTTCATTAATCTGTCTTTAGTCAAGGCTATATACCTTGTGTAGTCTTTAAAATCTTTATAAGGGACCACTTCTAGTTGCATCTGTACTCATGAAAATGCAATTTCTTAGTACATCTGGATAAAATTTAGCTGCTCATCCTTAACTCCCAAATCACCTATTCTTAATAGGAGCAAAGGGATTTTCTGTGGAATCAGCACAGTGTCATGTCCCAGGTTTCCCATGGTTAGTGTATATTTGGATTGTGGCCAAATCCCCATTAAACTTTATATCAATCATGTTCATTGGATTCCACTGGAAAAGAATGATAAAGGAACCGGAGAGGGAAGTGTCTTCATAAAAACTCAATGTGTACTGTTTCTAAACAATGAGCACTTGGGGTCTAAGCTTCTACATTAGCAATATTTGTATCTTAATGTAAAATGATGACATCAGAAATTATTTTTTTGGGTCCCTCTTAGGAACCTTTAAAAATGTGCCAGTATATGGCTACCCAGGTACATTTTTCTTGCACATTCTCATAGCAGAAGGGGCATTGGGGATGCTTTTAACAAGCAGTTGGGTGAGGACCTGGCTGTAGCTAGAGAACCTCATTTAATGGGCAAAAGGAGAAGATGACTTAAAATTTCACAACTGTCTCTCCCCCTTTACAGTATTTAAATTTCTTTTTTTTTTTTGCTCTCCTGATTCCTGAAATAATTATTAAAATCTCTTTAAAGTTGATGTCTAAAACTTTTCATAACAAGTTAAACAGCCAGAGTATAAAATTCCTGGTTTGCCGTGAATATTGACATTTAAAAAACAAAATCTCTAAATACTTCTGGAATTTCAATCTACCGTAATCTACTTACAAAATAAAAAATAAATGAGATTGCTTTAACGGTTGAGAATTTTAAAGACTTCTCCTCAAATTGTATATTTATTCCAATTTCCCAACTAAATTTTAATCCCAATACACACATTTTTACTTGTGAAGGTCTTTTACTGATTGCTCTATGTTACTTCTAATAAAAATGTGTGTAAATTAAAATCTTATTTATTTCCCTTTGCTGTAAGGCTCTACAAAAAAATTTTCTAATTTGGTTATGATTACAAATATTATTAGTACTAGTAAACAAAGGATGAAGGGTAGAAATAAGACATAAATCTGTATAAATAATTATATGATAAATTTCATTGGAAACTCATTTCATAATGAGATGGATGGGACTGGTTTCATTTTCAATTGATTCATGTGTTTATGGATGAATATTACTGCCAGAAGGAAACAGAGTTGAGCTTCAATTCTATTCCTTTCCTCATTTATGGATATAAACACTGAAAGACCTTGTGCACATAAGTAGGCAGATGGAAATGGAAGGAATTTTATTATAGCATCATCACTCAATTCTTGGTATTCCTGAGTTATATGCCAAAATATCACATAGTGATCTATCATCAAAAAATATTTCTAGTGTTCTATCAGCTAACAACTTGACTAGGTGCTCCTTTAATTTCACTGAAAACAAAGAACTATAAACAACCTGTCTTGAGAAAGACTCTGTCACCCAGTCATTCATTGCCTCAGTTTCTGGGAAGTATACCAAGAAGGTTTTATCAATACCTATCAAATAACTATTAACTATTCCTGCCACTCTTTTACTTTGCAGCATCTTGTATGAGTCATGATACACTCAAAAGAAGGCTGGAAAAATTAAAATATGGTTAATTTCAATACATGTTTGCCAATATATTTTTAAATAAAATGCTTTTATCTTATCACATGCTTTGAATATATTTTTTTCAAAACTTAGAGCTGAAGATTTAGTTCATTCCACTTTGGAAGATGGTGGCCATTTAACCTACTTGGCAAAACCAGTTCTCATTGTCTAACCAATCAATCAAATCAAATTTACCTTTAATAGAAAAAGTCTGACATTATTACATCACCCTGTTACACATATCACTCCTGAATTCCAGCTCTAAGGTACACTGGGTAGGTAAGTAAGTAGGTTGGTAGCTAAGTAGGTAATTATAAAGATAGATTAGGCATGAAAATTTGCCATAAATCTGTTACCTCATGACCTTCCATATTTCTCATAGTCTCTCTTTGCTTTGCTACTAAGGGTCTCTCCAATGAGAATCATTCATTCTTTGACAATAGTTCACAAAGGAAAAAAGACAAGATTCTTGGAAGAAAACACAACCTCTGCTACCTACTTTACAAATATACTTGAATTAGAATATGTCAGAGAAAGTCAAATATCATATATTGCTTATATGTGGAATCTAAAAAAAGTACAAATGAACTTATTTACAAAACATAAATAGACCCACACACATAGAAAACAAACTTATGGTTACAAAGCAAAAAGCGGGGGAGGGATAAATTAGGTGTTTGGGATTAACATATACACACTACTATATATAAAATAGATAACCAAGAAGGACCTACTGTACAGCACAGGGAACTATACTCAATATTTTGTAATAACCTATAAGGGAAAAGAAAATGAAAAAGAATATATATATATATATCTGACTCACTTGGCTGTACACCTGAAACTAACACAATATTGTAAATCAACTATACCTCAATTAAAAGAAAAAAATGTCATCTTGTGCCACACCACCCCGTTCTAATGTCACTCTTCATTCTCACAGCACTTTGGTTACAGGAGGCTTCACAGACAAACAGTATGACAAATTATCCCTTCTTTTGGTATGCTGCACCTTTTTACACCTGGGGCCAAAAAGTAGTATGACTTTCTTTTATAAAGTAGGAGGATAATTGTTAAAGAGGAGATGTGAAAAAAGAATCAGGATGATGCATCAGCCACAGACCCATTACCAGACAAAAGTTCATGTGGATGTTGAGGACCAGGAAATGTATTTCCTTAAAGACTACTGCTGTCACATAGACTTTGGAAAGGCATGCCTTCTGTGTACATGTACCCTGCATGAATATTGCTCAGTTATAGGACTCCAAGACCCTCTGAAAGTGATCTTAGCAAAGGAACTGTGCAGACCTCATGCACAAGGAGAGTAAGGGACTATCAGCTTGGTATGAATTCAAGTGCTTGAGGTGTTTCTCAATCCCACTGCCTCAGCTTTTGATGACTGAAATTCCATTATCAAAGATTAATTTTACTTTCATTGCCATAAAATGTTCTTTCAACCCCTAGAAAGGTATCATTGAACCCTGTAAGCCACTTGCATCTTAAAACCTTAGTGTAAATGAGATTTTAATCCTTGTCTAAAAAATGTAAAATTGGAGAGCTTATGAAGATTAATGGAGGTAGAGGGAAATAATGACATAACAATGGCTCACTGAACCTAGACTGTTTCATTCTGTCCAGGACTACTTTGTTCTCTGGCTTCCAGCTCCAAAGGTCTCTTGACATGAATATGTGAGTTTCTATGACCTGTCAATTTAGATGAGTCTATTTGCATCAGTAATTGTAGCCATGGTTTACTGCATGATATAGGGTACCTATCTCAGTCTAGCTGCCATACATATTTTATCACTATTTTAAAACTTGAGATGATCTCCTGTCTTAAGTATCATTATCCCAATTTAGGAAAAAGGTCTCCTTAGTCACACAGGTAGTATGTTTGCCTGGTTTCAAAATTCATGGTCTTTACAATGTACATAAATTTCCTTAATCTATAAGGCTATGTTATAGCATCCAAATACCAGGCATCCTTTCATCCTCATTTTTAGCTTCCACACATAATTATTAATGAGCAATGTATAAAAGCGAAGATGACTTAGGGAGGTACAAGGGAAGATTCCAATCACATTCACAACCTCAGACATAGCTCTTGTTCTTATCCCTTTTGGTATGAGATGGCGCAGTCTCTTCTTCCCATGTGATGTAGCCTTGTTGCCTCGTTTTTTCCTCCCCAGACATGATAATCTCCAACCTCGAATGCCTCTCCCCCTCTATTATACAGAGAAATTCATCTAGATCAAAATTATATCCCCAAATGGCATATCTTTGTTCATTTAAACCAAAGACCTGACAATTATCAGACCCTACTAGTCTTTGTAAACAAATTAGAAGCTATTTGTGTTTTTAGCATGCTCTTTAAAAGTCTTAGACTCATCTTAAGGGGCTCATCATGGAAGGGTCCCAACAAATGTGGACTTTTCTCTTCATAGAATTCTCAGACCAGCTACTAAGAAAATATTCTGGGTGTTGTTTGCATTATAGCTCCATGTTCAATAGATAATAAGAGTTCACTAAATTTATGGTGGTAATCATTTCATGATGTATTGATATGTATGTCAAATAATTATGTTGTATACCTTAAACTTATATAGTACCATATGTCAATTATATCTCAATAAAACTGGAAAAAACAGAAGAACCTTAAACTTATACATGTCAATTATGTCTCAATGAAGCTGGAAAAAAGCAAAAAAATAGATAAGAATGGGTAACGAGGCAGGGGATGGTTTGTTATTAGTATTCTTGCTTGTTATATCGAATCATAAGGTAATTTAACTTTTCAACTTGTAACTTTCCTATCAATTTCACAAAGTTGTTGTGAGGATCAAAATAAATTACTTATTTTTTCTTTGTATTATACTTTTAACTTTAGTATATTCTAAGGTAATAATTATATTAAAAACAACATATACTAGAATTGTATACTTTTTGCCAAGATTCCTTTCTTTCCCTCCGACCCACCAGCCAACAGAACAGAGTAAAACAAAGCAGCTAGACAAACACTTGTCTCCATGACTTCAACATTTACAAAGATGTTTATATTTCTCACCTCCCCAGCTACAACTTCGTAGTGGCACTACAGTTTTCGTCAATAACATTTTAGATGTACCATATATTAATTTATGTAAGTTTTTGTTAAATGTAATTAAAATGTTACCATATTTGGTATTATGTATTTTGATGTATTTTCCATACCTAACAATGTTAACATATGTCGTAGAGTAAAATTCAGTTAATTTGAATTCTATTAATAATAGATTATGATTTGGGAAAAGATTGTGTGGTGGTTACTTCTCATACTCAATGTTCATTTTATCAGATCACTTCTTTTGGAGTTGGAAACAGGAAGAAAGGTAGAAATGCCAGCTGTTTCATAGTCCCTAGGTTGAAACCTAACACAGATTTCCAGTTGAGTAATGAGAGAAAAGCTCACTGAAGGAGGAAGTCAGGTGGTTGCAGTTGCCCCAAATACATTGTTCATGTTGGCATTTCCCATTTGGAAGGCAGGTGGAACCTTCAGAGCAGGATGGTGACTTTTCCTATTTGAGCTCTGGGATTTAGAGAAGCTGCTGACAAAATTGATTTTTGATAAATTTTTGTCAACTGCTATATGAACTTGTAGCATTTCTCACCACTTTACAAAGCAACCCAGAGTTTGCAATGTGATCTAAATTTTTGGTCGTATAGGCATCATATATTTCACTTCCTGTAATGGGAATAATGTCCTTCTCCGCTGAGCTTTTCCCTTGTCCCATGTTTTCCTGTTTTCATCTTGTAGTGGATTATGGCCACTTTCTTCCATGTACTCTTAGGTAGTGCCAGGCTTCTCCTGCTTGATGTTAAGCCTTTCTAACTTCATGATTTGGTTAAATGCCTGGCTTCTCACTAGGTGGTGACTTCCTTACAGAAAGACTGTCAAACATTTAGAGAAGAGCTAACACCTATCCTTCTCAAACTCTTCCAAATAATAGCAGAGGGAGGAACACTCCCAAGCTCATTCTACAAGACCACCATCACCCAGATACCAAAACCAAACAAAGATGTCACAAAAAAGAGAACACTACAGGTAACACGGAACATAGACACAAAAATCCTCAACAAAATACTAGCAAACAGAATCCAACAGCACATTTAAAGGATCATACACAATAATCAAGTGGGGTTTATCACAGGAGTGCAAGGATTCTTCAATATATGCAAATCAATGTGATATAACATATTAACAAATTGAAGGATAAAAACCATATGCTCATCTCAATAGATGCAGCAAAAGCTTTTGAAAAAATTCAAACCAATTTATGATAAAAAAAAAAAAATCTCAAGAAAGTGGGCATTAAGGAAACCTACCTCAACATAATAAAGGCCATATATGACAAACCCACAGCCAACATCGTTCTCAATTTTGAAAAACTGAAACCATTTCCTCTAAGATCAGGAACAAGACAAGGTTGCCCACTCTCACCACTATTATTCAACATAGTTTTGGAAGTTTTAGCCATGGCAATCAGAGAAGAAAAAGAAATAAAAGGAAGACAAATTGGAAAAGAAGAAGTAAAATTCTGTTTGTAGATGACATGATACTATACATAAAGAATCCTAAAGACGCCACCAGAAAACTACTAGAGCTAATCAATGAATTTGGTAAAGTAGCAAGGTATAAAATTAATGCACAGAAATCTCTGGCATTCCTATACACTAATGATGAAAAATCTGAAAGAGAAATTAAGGAAACACTCCCATTTACCATTGCAACAATAAGAATGAAATACCTAAGAATAAACCTACCTAAGGAGACAAAAGCCCTGTATGCAGAAAACTATAAGACAATAATGAAAAATTAAAGATGATACAAACAGATGGAGAGAAGTACCAGAATCCAACAGCACATTTAAAGGATCATACACAATAATCAAGTGGGGTTTATCACAGGAGTGCAAGGATTCTTCAATATATGCAAATCAATGTGATATAACATATTAACAAATTGAAGGATAAAAACCATATGCTCATCTCAATAGATGCAGCAAAAGCTTTTGAAAAAATTCAAACCAATTTATGATAAAAAAAAAAAAATCTCAAGAAAGTGGGCATTAAGGAAACCTACCTCAACATAATAAAGGCCATATATGACAAACCCACAGCCAACATCGTTCTCAATTTTGAAAAACTGAAACAATTTCCTCTAAGATCAGGAACAAGACAAGGTTGCCCACTCTCACCACTATTATTCAACATAGTTTTGGAAGTTTTAGCCATGGCAATCAGAGAAGAAAAAGAAATAAAAGGAAGACAAATTGGAAAAGAAGAAGTAAAATTCTGTTTGTAGATGACATGATACTATACATAAAGAATCCTAAAGACGCCACCAGAAAACTACTAGAGCTAATCAATGAATTTGGTAAAGTAGCAAGGTATAAAATTAATGCACAGAAATCTCTGGCATTCCTATACACTAATGATGAAAAATCTGAAAGAGAAATTAAGGAAACACTCCCATTTACCATTGCAACAATAAGAATGAAATACCTAAGAATAAACCTACCTAAGGAGACAAAAGCCCTGTATGCAGAAAACTATAAGACAATAATGAAAAATTAAAGATGATACAAACAGATGGAGAGAAGTACCATGTTCTTGGATTGGAAAAATCAACACTGTGAAAATGACTATACTACCCAAAGCAATCTACAGATTCAATGCAATCCCTATCAAACTACCAATGGCATTTTTCACAGAACTAGATCAAAAAATTTTACAACTTGTATGGAAACACAAAAGACCCCAAATTGCCAAGCAATCTTGAAATAAAGACAGAGCTGGAGGAATCAGGCTCCCTGACTTCAGAGTATACTACAAAGGTACAGTAATCAAGACAGTATGGTATGGCACAAAAAGAGAAATATAGATCCATGGTATAGGATAGAAAGCCCAGAGAAAAACCCACGCACATGTTGTCACCTTATTTTTGATAAAGGAGGCAAGAATATACAATGGAGAAAAGACAGCCTCTTCAATAAGTGGTGCTGGGAAATCTGGACAGCTACATGTAAAAGAATGAAATTAGAACACTCCCTAATACCATACACAAAAATAAACTCAAACTGGATTAAAGACCTAAATGTAAGGCCAGACACTATAAAACTCTTAGAGGAAAACATAGGAGGAACTCTCTATGACATAAATCACAGTAAGATCCTTTTTGACTCACCTCCTAGAGAAATGGAAATAAAACCAAAACTAAACCAATGGGACCTAATGAAACTTAAAAGCTTTTCCACAGCAAATGAAACCATAAACAAGAAGAAAAGACAGCCCTCAGAATGGGAGAAAATATTTGCAAACAGAGCAACTGACAAAGGAATAATCTCCAAAATATACAAACAGCTAATGCAGCTCAATATCAAAGAAAACAAACAACCCAATCCAAAAATGGGCAGAAGACCTAAATAGACATTTCTCCAAAGAAGATACACAGATTGCCAACAAACACATGAAAGGATGCTGAACATCACTAATCATTAGAGAAATGCAAATCAAAACCACAATGAGGTATCACCTCACACTGATCAGAATGGCCATCATCAAAAAATCTACAAACAATAAATGCT
Source organism: Neophocaena asiaeorientalis asiaeorientalis (assembly GCF_003031525.2). Classification (NCBI taxonomy): domain Eukaryota; kingdom Metazoa; phylum Chordata; class Mammalia; order Artiodactyla; family Phocoenidae; genus Neophocaena; species Neophocaena asiaeorientalis. The sequence goes on from NW_020175821.1 coordinate 7,529,491, forward strand.
GGAAAGGGTGTGGAGAAAAGGTAACCCTCTTGCACTGTTAGTGGGAATGTAACTTGATACAGCCACTATGGAGAACAGTGGAGGTTCCTTAAAAAAACTAAAATAGAACTACCGTATGACCCAGCAATCCCACTACTGAGCATATACCCTGAGAAAACCATAATTCAAAAAGAGACATGTACCACAATGTTCATTGAAGATCTATTTACAATGGCCAGGACATGGAAGCAACCTAAGTGTCCACTGACAGATGAATGGATAAAGAAGATATGGCACATATATACAATGGAATATTACTCAGCCATGAAAGGAAATGAAATTGAGTTATTTGTAGTAAGGTGGATGAACCTAGAGTCTTTCATACAGAGTTAAGTGAGTCAGAAAGAGGAAAACAAATACCGTATGCTAACATATATATACGGAATCTAAAAAAAAAAAGTGGTTCTGATGAATCTAGGGGCAGGACAGGAATAAAGACGCAGAAGTAGAGAATGGACTTGAGGACACGGAGCGGGGGAAGGGTAAGCTGGAACAAAGTGAGAGAGTAACATTGACATATACACATTACCAAATGTAAAATAGATAGCTAGTGGGAAGCAGCCGCATAGCACAGGGAGATCAGCTTGGTGCTTTGTGACCACCTAGAGGGGTGGGATAGAGAGGGTGGGAGGGCGACACAAGAGGGTGGGTATATGGGGATATATGTATACATATAGCTGATTTACTTTGTTTTACAGCAGAAACTAACACAACATTGTAAAGCAATTATACTCCAATAAAGATGTTAGAAAAAAAAAAAGACTCATTTTCTCTATCCCAGTGCCAAGTATTGTGCTACCACAAACCAGGGTTTCAGTATGTTAATTTGTTCAAAAGCTGACATGTGACATACAAAGTGCAACTAACAGTGCTAGTTGTCATTAACTTGAAATAACAAATCAACAAATGATTACATTTTAATCATGAGAATTGAGATATTCAATATAATGAACCAAATAAATTGCTTAGCAAAAAGCAAACAGACAGTGCATACAATGGTTAGCAAGAGTAGTCAGAATAGCAGATGTGCATGGAAAACCCTGCCGGAATAGTATAAGGACTATACGTTGACTTTGCCTAGGGAAGTCAGATTTGGGTCTTAAAGGACCAGTGGGACTTAAACAGCTTAAGGAAATCTCAGGCTTGGGAGATAACACATGGAAAGACAAGACAAGAAAGTGTAGGAAGATAGGTGTTCGGAGTGGAGGGACAGAGGAGATGAGACTTAAAGGCAGCAGAAAATTAAGACATACAAATGGCCAATAGGTACACGAATAGATGCTAAACATCACTAATAATTAATGAAATGCAAATCAGAAGGAGATACAACCTCACACATCAACAAGACCAGAGATAACAAATGTTAGCAAGGAAGTAGAGAAAAGGGAATGCTTGTGTACTGTTGGTGGGAGTGTAAATTGGTACAGCTACTATGGAAAATAGCTTGGAGGTTACTCAAAAAATTTAAAGAACTACCATATGATCCAGCAATTCCACTTCTGGGTATATATCTAAAGGAAATGAAAACATGATCTCAAAGAGATACTTGCACTTCATGTTCACTGCAGCATTATTCACAATAGCCAAGACATCAAAACAATCTGTGTTCACTGATGGATGAATGAATAAATGTGGTGTATATATGTATAAAATAAGATACTATTCAGCCATGAGAAAGAAAAATCCTGTCATTAGAAACAACATGGATGGACCTTGAAGGCATTATGCTAAGTGAAATAAGTCAGAGAAAGACTGATACTGTATGATATCACTTACATGTGAATCTATAAAAGGCAAACTCATAGAAACAGAAATGTAGTTCCACGGGTTAGTGGGGTGGCAGAAATAGAGGTGTTTGTCAAAGGATACCAGTTATAAGATCAGTAAGTTCTGGCGAATCTAATGAGTAACATGGTGATTTTAGTTAGCAGTACTGTATTACTATATATTTGAAAGTTGCTATGTGAGTAGATCTCAAATGTTCTCACACATAAAAGAAATGGTGATTATGGGAAGTGATGGATATGTTAGCTAATGCAACAGTGGTAATCATTTTATGATATGGAAGTGTATCAAATCTATACATTATATACATTAAACTTAACAACGTTATGTGTCAATTATATCAATAAAGCTGGGGGGAAAAGGGAGGCAGGGGGCAAATTAATTTGCACAATATTGATGTGAGTTTGAGATGAATGTAAAGTAACTAATACAGCGCTTAGTAAAAAGCAGACAGACAATGTATACAACTGTCAGTAGCAGCAGTAGTCAGAACAGTAGACACACACACAAAACTCTGCAGGGGTAGAGAAGACCATACAATTCACTTCACCTAAGGAAGTCAGATTTGGGTCTTAAAGGATGACTAGGAGTTCATCAAACAGCCCAGAAAGGAAATCCCAGGCTTGGGAGACAGCACGTGCGAAGACATGGAGATAGACTATACAGCATTTAGGAGGGTGAAGGTGAGGTATGGGGGGGTGAGACTTGGAAAGGAGGCAGAGGCCAAGGTCTGAAGGATCTTTTATGCCATAAGAAGACATTTAGATATTATTTTATTCAAACATTTTCCTATAAGCCAGTGGTTTCCATTCTGTACATGACTTACCCGGGGAGATTTTTAAAATACTTACGTTCAGCTTCTTCACAACACATGCAAACATATAGCCAGATTTTGCAAATAAAAATACAAGATACCCAGTTAAATCAGAATTTTAGATAAACACAATTTATTTTTAGTACATTTTTTTAAGGTGTAGATATGTCCAGTGCAGTATTTGGAACATACCTAAAATAAAAGTATTTGTTTGCTTGAAATTAAGTTTTAACTGGGTGTCCTGTATTTTTTTCTGGGAAACTTACCCCCTCAGAATAATCAAATCAGAATATCCGAGGTGGGGGCCTAGCCACCAGCGTTTTTTAAAGCTCTCCAGGATTTTTATGTGCAGGCAGGGTTAACCAACAATTGGTCTAAGTGATGAACAGTCAAAGAGTTTCAAACAAAGGAATGACATGTTGAGAAAGGTCACGGGGAAGAACGGTCTGACCAGTATAGTAGAGAGTAAAGGAGGGAGAGGCTGGCGGCAGGGAGTCTGTTAAGAGTTATTGCAAGCATCTGGTGAAGACATGGCGTTGGCTTGAACTAAAGCAGTGGTAGTAGAGACAGAAAAAATGAGATTCTCGACCAGTGACAAGATGTGTTGACTAAGAACTTATGGGAAGGGAGGGCACAGTAGGAACAGAAGTGCCCACTCATCCCTGCCAATGTCACCATTCCTTAGCTGCCCCTCTCCCTCCCCACTTCTTCAGCTTGGGTTTGAGCACAGCTGCATTTTATTATCTAAGTGACCTTGGACAAGATACTTAACCTTTGTGAGACTCAATAATTCTTCCATAAAATGGTGAAGGGGTAATAGTAACCTATTTTGGAATATTACTTTTTAAGGATTAAGTGAAATACTACATTTAAAATCCTCATTATTCTGCCAGGCATGCTAAGCACTAATGTTTTGGCCATTTATTGCTATGTTGTTGTGATTATAAATTTAATCAACCTGATTCTGATTTTTTTTTTCTCTCTTCACATTCTCTCCCTAGTTCTTCCTCATTTCTGATTTCTTACTCATGTTTTCGCTTTTCTTATCCTTCAGTAATGACTTTTTGAATCCCGGAGTGTCAGGAGTTACCTTTTAGGAACAGATTTGCTGAGGCCAGTTTAGAATCATTTAAGCAATGACAAGATAGAACCAGGCTCAATATGGCAGCTATAACTAATTCTGAGACTAAATGACTGTAGAACAGCTTAGGGAATCACCAAAGTATTCCATTATTCCACTCTTTGGATAGCCAGTGTCACAACATCACAGGTTCCAAAAATGTCAGAGTAGAAAGAGACTTTAGAACATATAGACCTACTATGATAATATATAAATCAATATGATAGCTGCACTTAGGCACAAGATTTTGTACTTAATTCTTTTAACCTGTAACGATCTCACTCCAAATCCAGTATTCTGGAGAGGCTGTAGATAAAGTAGTTAAGAGGGCAAACTCTTCCTTGATCAGACTCTGAATCAAAAATAATAGGGTCAGGGCTTCTCTGGTGGCGCAGTGGTTGAGGGTCCGCCTGCCGATGCAGGGGACACGGGTTCGTGCCCCGGTCCGGGAAGATCCCACATGCCGCGGAGCAGCTGGGCCCGTGAGCCATGGCCGCTGAGCCTGTGCGTCTGGAGCCTGTGCTCCGCAACGGGGAGAGGCCACAACAGTGAGAGGCCCGCGTACCGCAAAAAAAAAAAAAAAAAAAAAAAAAAAAAAGGGGGGAGAGGGCCAAAAAAAAAAAAAAAGAGGGAGGAGCAGGCTCTGGAATCAGATCAGGTTCCAATCCTAGTTGGCAACACTGGACAAGTTAGAAAACCTCCCTAAGCCTCAGTTTCCTTATCTATAGAAAGAGGTTAATAATTGTAATAATACCTACCTGTTATTCCACTGTCATTATTGTAATAACTGAATAATAAAGGTGAAGTGCTTAGCACCAGGGTCTGGCCCATGCCAAGAGCCCAACTGGAGTTCTTGCCCCAGCGTAATCTCAGAGCACATGGGAGTAAAATCAGGAAAATGCTCTGTTCAATCCATGGTTTCTGTCAGATCACTTTTTTTCCTTAACTTTTTAAATTGACCTGTCTGCAAGAAACTGGGCCATCAGTAAAAAGCTGGACCACTCTTTTGTGGGATAAAAAAGTACAAACAGAAAGCCCCTTACTATAGAGGAGGTAGCAGAAAGGTGGCATTTCCCCTCCCTGTCATCTCTAAAGCCAGCAATAAGCAAATCATAAAAAAATTTGCTTGGAAATTTCAGCTCCACAGTAATAGCTGAAACAAAGGTAGAAAATTGCAGCTCTCTGTGTAATAACTAAGTCTCTTGTTATATGATGCTGTATTAAATATAAAACATTTTCATTTCCTTTGTATAGGAAATTCAATAGGACCTGAAAAGGGGGTCAACCAAGTACTGTGACTCCCACAATAAAATGTGAGTGGTGCTAATAATCCTTTTTAAACTCTGGAGTGACTGCAAATAACCAAACAGATAAAATGTAGCTTTCATAAAACTCAAGGTTTGGTGGAGAATTAGCACGAGACTGGTGCTTGCTACTTGCTAACGGAAGGCTGGCCAAGAGCTCAGATTTATGCCATGAAATTTAAATGGTTTTCTCCTGAGGTTTTCTTCACAATGTCATTGTATGCGGCTGAGTTAGTTTATTGGCACTTTTGTATGGGGATTGTTTTTGGAGGAGTGGGGAGTGTAGGGGGTAGGGGCGAGGGTAACCTATTTCTTTAAGAAACCCAGCACTTATGGGGCTCTAGGGGATTTTAAAGCAGGGAATCTGGAAGAGTAACACATGCAAGAGTCTCCAAATGGTGAGGCAGAATCAAAAACATTTACAAAATTACGTTGGGGAAAAAAATAACATGGTAAGATCACAGTTCTTTTGTTGGGGTGTTTATAACATAACACATGGCTTCATCTCACTAGGCTTCTGAAATTAGAATGATATTGCTAGAAGATTTTTATGGATCAGGCTTTGAATTTGAATGCAAGTTTGCAGGGAATTTTGTACAAAGAAACCTCAAATTGAATTCAGACCTGGGTATTCTAGCAGCCAGCAAAGGTTATTCATGGTGTGTCCAATACAATGTCACTAACTAACTTAGAAACAGGAGGTCACAGACAGAAGTTAAGGAGGGTTACGCCTATAAGCAATTCAAGCAGAATTTAATTACCAAAAGGGTAGCTGAATAATGGCGCTCATAGCTAAAGGCAGCCATAGATGCAGGGATTGTAAATCAGTTCAAGAAAGGGAGAGAAAAAGAAAATCAAAAAGAAAAACAAATCAGCTTTCTTAAAAGTATCCTAGGGTTAACTGAGCAAGCCTCAATGGATCAGAGAGTCAAGGCTTTATCCTTTCAACATCCCTGTGCTTTGAAAAAGACACCTAAACAGCAGTTCATTGATTTCCACAAAGGCCAAAGACCTGTGTCATCCACCCAATTGAATTCTTTTGTGCTGTACATGTGCTTACCCTATACTGTCTATCCCCTTACAATTTTATCACCCCATGTATACATTTCTCACACCCTGGGTAGGACACAATTATTCCATTCTTGCCAACATGCACTATATAATCACCTTGGGAACTGACATTTCATTTTTGCCCTTGCAATACACAAGAGGAATTCAAGGTCCATGTCCTCAGTGTCTTTAATGTTTTATTCCTTCCGTGCATTTCAAGGGTAGTAGCTAAATGCAAGAAAGAATTCATCTCAAGCTGGAACTTAAAAAAAATGCACACCCAATAATAATTATGCTGTTTTTAAAATGACTGTATTCCTGGACAAGGAAATAAAAAGCAGCAAGGCCAACATTAAAATGCCAAAATAGCAGAGGATGCCTGTGAAATGGAGCTTACAATGGGACTGCCAGAAAGCTTGAGCTAACATTAGAAGCATGTGAAAGTTGGCAACCCAGGCTCACGTGGAGCTAAAGAAAGTGTTTTTGTATATTCCAGTTCCTGTTGGTTCTGATCCCTTGAATGTTGCTCGGGGTATTACACTCCCAATTCCAAACAAATTTCAGCTAAACCTCAAAATATTTTCAACTATAAGAAACCAAACATGATTTCTCCTAAGCATAATACATCAGCTCAAATTTCAGTAAAGCTTTAAGAATCTACGTAGAACACTGAGGTGTTAACAATGTCCCTAGGAAAGAGCTAACCATTCTCGTGTCTAATTTTTAATGGTTTTATTTTTTTTTTGCTATCTATAAATGCTTTATGTTTTCTGATTTTATATTTTTAAGCAATTTCCCTCCTACTGCCCTGTACCTCTCAACCAAGCATTCCATGCTTTTGAATCAGGCTGCTTATTTAAAAAAAAATAACCCAATTGACATTTATTGGACAGGTGGTAGGCAGGCGTCTCCTCTATAGGGAGAGAAAATGATTTTAGGTGTTTTCCCCACTCTCCTGCCTTTCTGACTAAGTGAATTTCAGTCCCTGATCCAAATCACAAAGGTCATCCATTAGCAGAAAGCAGAAACTAATTTGGCTTTTCCTGGCACCTTTCATACTCAGTGACTGTCTAATAGTTTGCATAGGGAGAAGGTGGAGCCTTGGAGAATGCTTTGTATGCAGGTTGCACATTAGAATGTCACCGTATTCTTAGGGCCAACTTATAACATAACTTTAGACATAAGAATCTATTGAGAGAAGGTAGCTGTTAATTTATTAACTGGCATGCTTTACCTTTAACTGTCTTTTTTAATTTAACTGGGTCTCAAATAACTATTTTACTCTTCATTATTAACCATAAAACAACAGCTACACAAGTAGATTAATGGTGCATTTTTTTCCCTTTTGTCACACTGTCTTCTCTCCTCTGTCATTAGTTCAACACTTCAAAACAGTAGGCCTAGGAAAGATGAGAGTTTTAAACCAATATTTGATTGGCAATATGGCTACTGTGACATCCTAGATATAGATGGAATGTGTGAGGTGGATTTACCCTCCGCTTTCCAATGGCTTCTCTTACAGAAAAAAAAAGAGAACAGATTAAGAAAACCTAGAAGAATAAAGGTGAAGAATCTGCTGATGCAGCCCTACATGAAGAATTGCATTACTTATTTTTAGATTTATGCTTAGAAGACAAAGAAATCTATATGAGCCCTTGCCTGTCTGCATCTTTCCTCTAAGCTCTTAAAAATAACACACATACATACACACACATATAGCTATTATATTCAGTGCAATAACTTTGATATTATTCCAGAGAAATACTTTTTCATTCTCTCCTATTGATTTATAAATTCTTACTTTTCTTACACTTGTCAAAACTTTTCACTTATAACCCAAGAGCTAGGAAACCAAAACAAGTACTGTCCTGAGTGTCATTGTGTGGTGATCCTAAGTAGCCCCTAAACACTTTTGTCAATATTTATTGATGGGATCCACAGGCACTCTGAGTGATCCCACTCTGGAGTGGCATAAACCCATGGCAGAGAGGTGGTCCAGCTGTAGGCCAGAGTTGGTGAGGCAGCGACAGGATACTCAGGGGCCATTGACAAAATGTCAAACATTTCAAATTTCTGACTAGCTCTCTGGCTAATGCCATGCTAAGCAGAGACATGGCTATTTCCTCCAAGGAACCAACAGACACACAGACACACAAACACACAGAAATAAATAGAGATTCTGTCTTTTCTTCTCCTCCAGTTGCTGTCTCACATGCATGAGTGTGTGCACGCGCACACACACACACACACACACACACACACACACACACACACAGCCTACAGGGAAATTAAGCGGTGCCAATGTAACAGTGTACTGAGAAAGTTCTTGGATAAATTAACAACGCAATTACATTACATGACATGCCACAAGATGGATGAGGAAAACTTGGCTGGTATTATGTTCTGTTTTCAAATTGCAATTTATTTGAGGGTTTTAATGGATGCCTTATTAAAACATCTCGGCCCTGGTCAGGTTTCAGCATATGTCACAGTGGCCTGTGATTGATGACACCCTCTGCTGCTTCTCTTTGCACATTTGCAGGGAATTTAAGCAAAGAGGGAATGAGCTGAGGCCCAGCTTTGTATTGATCGTGTGGAGGTGCACTGCCTGGGAGCACAGTCTAATAACATTCTCTTAGCTGAACTGCTTCACATGAAGGCATTTATTACAAGAACTAAAATGTTATATTGCTCAGAATAAAAGGATATTGTACAAACAAAAGAGTTAGCACTGAGTGGGGGAGACTGAGAGAGGCTATGGCATGCTCCAAAACCATGCCTTGTTATCTTTCACAGGCCACATTTCTAAGCATTGATGGAAAAAAATGAATAAAGCTGTGCTTAAAAAGGTAAAATGCTGTGAGCTTCATTTTTGCTTATTTCAACCAGTTACAAGTAACAACTGAATTTCATGAGAAAAAGATGCCAGGTGGGGACTGAGAGGTGAGCAGCCTTAAAGTCATTTGGAAAATAAGTATCAAAATGGATCTCAGGACGTTATTTGTAGTGCCATCGGAAATCTCTCATTTCATATATGCCAGTTAATTTTTTTGACATGCTCCCATCAAAACAGCAAGAGCTATTCGTACCTAAGGAGTAACTGTACTACCACCCAAACAATAGAAATTTGATAGACTTTTGTCACATTTTAATTATAAAAGGGTTCCATTTGAAATTTTATTACTTGAAGTTTTATAAGCCTTTTTGTTTATTGTCAAGAAATTTATATTTCACACTGCTTACTCAAAAAGCATGAATCCATTTACATATGTCATATACATGTGTACATCTAGTCATAGAAAAAAGACTAGAAAGATACAAAATAAAAGGGTAATGCTAGTTATCACTAGCAAAATAATTATTGTAATTTCTTTGTGCTTTTCTGTAGCGTAACTTTCTGCAATAAACACATTACTTTTAAAATCAAATAAAAAAGCATTTCAGACATTTGTAACATCTTGATTTTTAAGAGTAATTAGACAAATAGGTATCCTTTGAAAGAGTCTAGAAAAAATATAATCAAGGAAAATGATTCATTTTGCAGTAATATTTGAGCCTTTCTTAGCAGAATCTATGCATTGCAAATTTTAAAAGAAATCAGTAACAGTTGAGACAGAATGAAAATATCCCTATGCAATACAAAAAGTTTTAAAAAACTAAAAATAAGAGTGTTGCATTTCCAAACTCTGATAATGTTAAGGTTTGTCACTCAGTTCAAAGGATTTTTTTTTTTTTTGCTTGACCTGCTATGATTGGTATTATTTGAACTGCCACATTTATTATTTTGTTAGCCTTTGAGGGCCTATAAAAATCTCACCTAATTATATTGGAATCACCTAGCATCACAGCCAAAGCCAAAGAAGATGAGAAAACGGCCAACAGCTTTTCTCAAAATGGAAGAAAAAAAGTTAAAGAATGAACAAACAGCAGAAACCAAGAACACTCAGGAAAGCCAGCTTTATGTGTCTCCCAAGAAATGGATAGAGAAAACATTTTTTAAACGTTGACAGAAACTGTTAAGTTGTAAAAATGGATTTCCTAGCATTGTCAGTTGAATGTACCTTCTAATGTACAAAACACCAAATTTACAGTCTTTGAATAGATTGTGACAGCTTTGGTGGAGTGATGCTGTGCGAGGAAAGGGAAATGTTACTTAACCTCCAAGGCCTCTTTTTCTCTTGGATTTTAGATTTCATGTTCCTCTTCTGTCTTCTCATGGCCCCTTATTTTTTGTGACTGAATATTTATCTGTGTATCAAAAGGGAATAACTTTCTTTTTACCATGAAAGTAGTTACATAATATCACAAACTATGGGTTCCTTTGTTCTGGAATGAAGACCAATTCTCCGAATCTGGAAAATTACTTAACTTCAATTCAATGAACATTTATTGAGCATCATCTACCTGTAAAGCAGTGTGCCTGGTAGTAGCAACATAATTCTTTGCCTCTTTGTGATGATAGCCAACTTTAAAAGCAAGGATCTTCTCACTATAAATTGCCTACATCCACACATGCCACAATTTAACCACCCATCAACCCCAGGTTAGAACTGAAGCAATAAAATGACAAAAAGCTACTGCCCTTAAAGTGGTAAGGACAGAAACATGTATCAATACACAGTTCAGCCTGTGAGAAGAGCTATGGGTGGAAAACAAAATTAATGCACTGTCTTTTAGGATAATTCACGTTGTATGTGAATTTTACACCAAGTTTCCAATAGCATAAAGCAGGTGATGAGCTCAGAGCAGATGTGAAAGGAGAGCAACAGCACATGGCAAATGTCAGAACAACATTGGCAGGCACTGGGGTAGCGCAATTTACAAGAGCAGAGTCCCCGTATGGCATGGGGAACAGAATGTAGAAACATGGGGCTAAGGGAAAAAATAGACACACAAAAAAGTTCAGGAGAATACAGGAATAAAGAAGGAATGCTGTGTACACCTTAAACTAATACAACATTCTATGTCAATTATATTCAATGAAACTGGGAAAAAGAATGCTGCTTAGGACGCAAAGTCTTCAAATACTGTAACTATTCTTTGAGTAACTTCTAGACTGAGCTCCGTACAACATATGTGAAAAGTAAATGGAAACTCAGATTCCTACCCAGAGGTGGCTAAGTTAATACCACTGTCTGTCTCATAAAATGTTCTATCAACTACTCTCTGGTAAGGAATATTTGATAACCAAAACTAATTAACATACACATGATTCACTCGTAACTTCTAAGTGAATCTGTGTAAGTATGTTCATGGTGGTTGTGTGTTCTTCTCAAGTAATCCCTTTGCATTTTCAAAGTCCCTATGTTACTTTTGGGTCCTTGGTTGCATTAGCGACTAATTTTGGCTAAATTAGTAAAAGGCAATTTCCTGGAAAACTTTCAAGAAGCTCAGAGAGCCAATGAGAGATTAGGTAACAGAAAACGGGGACAGGCAGATCAGCTGAGGACTGTCTGGTTCTAGATGACCTCACTCCCGCATCTGATAATAATCTTGCAAAGAAGCCGCTGGTTCAGGAGTCTCTCTTCACACATCATACCCTAGGCCTTTTCACATTGTGGATGGGTTCTAAAAGGAGCAAGCAAGAGAGGGTAACCTAATGGATGAGCACTTTTCAAGTCTCTGCTTGCATCATGTTTACTTATATCCTATTGACCAAAACAAGTCACATGGTCAAGTGCAGAGTCAGTGTGGTGGGGAGACACAACCCAATGGGTACAGAAGGTGTAATTTATCGGGAGCCATTACTCTATTTATACATTCAGCTTCTGGCTTCATAGAAGGGGAGTGTCTGCAATTTTCCTCCAACAAAGCTTATTCACAATGAACAAAATAATGAAATAAAAGGGACTAGGGTAATATTAAGAAAATGGGTAATGGGTGGCAAAATAAATGATAAACGGCCACAGTGGAACCCTATTTAGATTTCTGAAATGAAATTAACTGAATCCAGATAGACACTATTTTATTCCTCTGAAAATTCTGGGCTGTAGATTAGGTATCATCCAGAAAGGATTCATGGTTTTCCTAAATGACCAGTTTCCCATTACAATGCATGTGAACTTTTCAGACTAGCTAAGAAAACTATGAATTATTATCTTGGTCTTTTTTTTTTGAACAACCTTAATAAACATTCCTCAACTGATTTAGGTTATATCTGTTCACATTTCAGTTCTTGTGTCTAAATGCAAAATAATAGAAGCCAAATATGAAATGTATATTTTGAAAGAATCTCACTGCTCTAGAAACTTGTTATCTTATATGTCACACACTTGCATTCAGTTTGCTTAGTAAATAACAGTTACTGTACATAACCACACTACTAAAAGTACATAGAGAAATGAAAATAAGTAGATATTTTCTGGCATTTTAGTGCACAAAATATAACCTCTTAACCTGCAGCCTCCAAAGGTTAAGTCTCAAAACTGAGTCCATTAACCTTTCTAAATGGTTGTGATATTAAAAACTGACTCTTAACAGCTATGGGTCATCATCTAATGCAATAACCATCAGCAATAAAGAATTATGGATTAAGAACATTATCTATCTGTAAAATGGTCATTCATGACACTTGTACACAGAGCACCTCTAAAACGCAGATACCCATGACCAAGAGTTCAGCTCTAATAATATACATTATGCTTTTATTAGTATAGTTATGATACTAGTGAGTTTTTAAGAGAAAATCATTACATTTATAAAAGGTTCAGGGTGTTTACTTCAAACATGAAACTAACAAGGAAAACTCTTCATAATTCCCTTTGATTGAACTATAACTCAGCCAGGTGGGGCTAATTAACTCAGATGGTCAAATAAAAAAATAAGTATGATTTTGTCCAGTGGTTGTGCTACAGGACAAATGTGGACTCTTTGACGTAACTGAGGAACAGCAACTCACATGAAAGCTTCTGTGTCTTATCAAATAGAAAATTGTTCATTTGAATTGAGCTTTATTTTGTTTTTATTATAACCTAGACAATTAATTCAATATACACTTATGCAATAGTTACTATGTACCATCAACAAGGTGTTTGAATTCCATAGCTATGAATGACACTTTGATTTAACGGGGACTTAGCCTCAGTCAATATTCTGAAAGACCAGAAGTGCCACAAAATACAATCTTACTCCGGCAAAAACAGATCTACAAAATTAACCTAAGAGAGCTGTATTTTCTAAACATATTCACTGTATTAACTTGTGTTTTGTCTTCAACACTACAAAAGCAAGAGGAAATGTATTCAAGGTTGAAATCACATTGGACCTTGTTCTTAGGAGGAGAAAGACAAAGATACAGGAAAAAAATGGACAGGAATTAATTTGGGGTGCTTTACATCTTGCTTATCTTTCTAAAAAATCTTCTGAGAACTTGTGTGTTCTCCTGTGTTGCTAGAAATTTGTTTATTTAGATTTCTCCCTCTATATTTAGTGAATACTTTATATCTTCACTGGAACTATATGACTTTTGGGTACAGAATTAATGCCCCTTATTCATATCATTTTTATTTTAAAATCCAAAGTAACAATGAAATAAGAAAATGCAGTGTTCAGAAAAACAAGGTATAGTTTCATTAATAGGGATCTGCTGTTTGTTAGATTTTTCTAAAATGTTTAAAAACACATTTACAAGCAACTTGTAAATATGCATTCTCCATCTCAAAGAGCAATAAACAGGTCATCCTTAATGACTCAATTTTAAAAGTTGTTTTTTTCCCACTGCTTCTAGGAATCAAAGTTCTGATGAATTAGAACCTGAGCCTGCTGTAAAGAGGCAATAACCTCTTGGTCAGTGAAGATCTTTATCTCCATGATATAACTCAGATCATCTGGGCCACACACTTTCATCCCAGAGTCCCTGAAGATACCTCTCACCAATGTCTTTATGACTCTCTGGGCTAGGATAACCAATAACTGATCTAGTATCAATACATAATGCGTAAGGCTGAAAAAAAATTTGTCAAATTGAATTGCTAAAGAGAAACCTCTTTTGTACTCCCCTGACCATAATTCACTCCTAACTTGTTGTTACCCCAATCTCAGGTCAGCTATTTCAGACCAATGCCAAAGAACTCAAGAAATTCTATAGGGTTGAATTAGTAAGTCATATTAGTAAGTCACATGCCATATTCAAGTTGTTAGGGTAATAGAAAAATAATCTCTAAGACCCAGAGAATCTATAATAATCACAGAAGCATAACTTTTGATTTTTATTTTCTCTTATAGAAGCCTAAACATTTATTTGGCATGCCAGAGTATAAACTCCTTGGAAGAGGGATTTATATTTTATTAACATTTGCATCCAGCATGTGTAAAATAGAAATCAGAGCTTCATGCATGATATTTACAAGTTGATAATAACAAGTATCCAGCATCACGTAGTCGAATGTTCAATGTATTTCAGAGAGTCTAAGCTCTTATAAAAGTGTTTCTAAATCAAAGTCTCAATAGGACCACCAAGTATAAATAGAGTCGAAGCAGACAGATTTCTTTCTTTTGGTAATTTTCCTTAGAATCTGTCCTGTAATGTGGTTAGTTTGCCAGATTGCTTTCACCACAGGATGTTAAAACAACACAATAATCAACCAAACTATGTTAACCAGAGTCCCTAAAGGCATATATTTTATGAAATAAGTAGAAGCAATGCAATTTCACAATAAATATAACATCGTTTTAAATTCTGTTGTCAGCAATTCTAATTCTCAAAGGTGCCTCGTGTATTATCTCTTTATAAAAATATCTAGACTTTACTTCTGTAGTTATCCTTGTAACTTATAATAACCCATTGGGATTTCAGATATATGTTCCTCTTTCTTATTTTTTCTACTTCTGCTTCCTCATCTCCTTTATCTCCTTTACCCTTCCTCTTATTCTTCTCCCATTCCCCCCTCCACTTTCCTTTTACTTGTTGAAAAAAAACACTATTGATCGTATGGTAGATATCCCATTTCTCCATATTTCATTTCTGCAAATGCTGGTCATCCAACAAGCTTTATTCCAACCACTGTCAGTTGGATCATTAACCAGGCACTGACATAGAGGGAAAGGGAAACTGCTTTACATGAAGCATTACCCTAAAGCACAATGTAAGTCTATCATTTTCTAATTATACAGGAGTATTGAAAAGAGTCACCTTCGTAGGCTATTTACTTTACAGGTACTTTACAGGTACCACTAAAATCAAAAAAAATGTGCAACTTCCCTTCTGAAGTTGTATTTAGGGCCTATGACATTTATTTTTTATGACATTTTGTTGAATAGTTACTTAGATATATAAATTTGAGCACTTTTTATTTAAAAATCGTTCAGAGAATAAGTTGGACAAACAGCAGCTTTTTAGACTTCACCATAAGTCAGAAGTGTTTTACATAGAAATAGTTTTAGAGTTAAATTTTCTTTCAAATAGAAACATGGTGCTGCTTAGATAATCTGGCAGGACTTGCCTTCCTTTGGTGGAAGGGCTGAATTCCTATATGCCTTAAGGAACCAGACAACTGATGACAATTATATTTACCTAAAAAGGTAGTTGGCTTTGCAATCCTTTCGTGACTTGAAGATCTTTAAGAAAAGGTAGGGAATAAAGATTATGGGGATCTTTTCCACTGGGAAGCTCCTCTCTAGGAGCACTCAATTATAGTAATGATAACAACATGGAAATATAACAGAGAACATGAGCCCCTTCCATCTGCTTCCAGTTGGAGCTCCCAAATATACTATATATTAGTGCCTTACAGTTCACTGATCTCAGCAAATCCTGTCTGATTTGCCCAGGAGAACGGCCCAGAAGTTCACACAGACTTTCTGACTTGTTTACTACTTTTCTATCCTTACTCCCACTGTTCCTCACTCTAGCACCTGACACAGCACAGAGCACATGGAGGCATTCACTCTATTCCCTAGGAAGATGAAAGAAGGAATAGATGGTAAACTTTAGTATGTTGCCCACTCGTCCTCTCTCCATAGATGCAAGGGGAACAGGACTTGGGATACACCTTAGGATATGACTCTCAAATGAAATATCCAGTACACATTGATACTCCCTCTATCTTTTCCTCTCTCCAAATGATGTTTTAACCACTACAATTCTGGGAACTCACCATTATTTGGATTTTGGCATAAAGCTACCTGTTTTCCTAGTGAAAATAATTTCTCTACTCCATCCTCATCTTCTCATCTCATATTTTAAAAAAAAGATGTGTGTGTATATATACATTTCATTCCCTTTAACAGAGGTTGGTTTTGGGGTAGACACGCAACCAAGTTGTAGGTGACAATATATGTTATGTGTGAGGGGAAACATTCTAAAGACACTTCTAGGAAAGGTTTCTTTCTTGAACGAAAGTACACGAAATACAGGGAGTTGCATTTTCTGTCTCTGGTGTTGGTGTATGGACGTGTGATACCTGGAGATGTGATACCTGAAATTATGTGCCCATCTAGAGACCAATAGAGAGAATAGTTACGCTGAGGATGAGAGTGGGAAACGGAATAGGATCTGGATTCTCAGTGATGCAATTAAGCTGCTATATGACCGAATCCTGAGATTCCATACCCTCAGACTTATTATATGACATTTTTTAAAACTTCCCAACTGTTTGGGATATTTTGAGTTTTCTGATGAATTACAACCTAAAACATCCTAACATTTCTCAAAATGAATTTTAAAAACACTCCTTGCTCTGTATCTCTGAATCTGGGAATCGTCTCGTTCGCTACAGCAGCTGATCCTTATCTGAGGCCCTTAAACTCCCAGGGCTGTTTGGCAAGAGGTTTAAGGAATCATCTGAAAATCTTCACTCACTGCTGTAACAGACATGGGATCTTGGATTTTTAGACATGGAAAGAAATTCCTCTCCTGATTTTAGTTCTCTGCTTTTCATTTTGTCACTTTAATTTCTTAAACCACTGAAGTTATTTATCTTCTGTAGCTTGTAAAAAGGCATGATAGCAAAGTAGTTTAAAGCATAGGCTCTGCAATCAAAGGTCCCTGTTCAAACGTTATGATCTTCTTTACCTTGAGCAAATTATATGACACTTGTAACTCTTAGGGCCTCTCTTTCCCATCTGTAAATGGATGTAATAGAACCTGCCTCATAAGGTTACACCTGGAACATAGTTAGCCCTGACTGCAATAAACTTATTTTATATTCATTAAAACTTCAATTAAATGTACCTTGACAGACCGCCAATAGACAGACTTTGGGAATGTTCAGGCCAATCCAGAGAGAGGATTATAGGCTTAGGAAGAATAATTAAGCATGGAAATATAACTACTTATTTGGGGCTTCATTAAGAATTCTGAGCAGAATCTTGTGTCTCTTGAAGGAGACAGGAGGAAAAAAGCCCTCTATCCAAAAAGAGTGCTGATGGAGGGCTTCTTCACCCTTGTACTGGAAAGGACACTACTGATGAGCCCTGCCAAGCTGAGATGAGAGCATCAAGTTGAGTATTACTCAGAACCTTCCCTAAAGGGTGTATGTTTCATGTTATGTCTGTGAAGAGGAATGGAAAATTTTTATATACTTTGAGAAGCAACAAGAAAGATTGAAAGCTCTGCCATTTCCTTAATTTCATCTCACCTTTGATTTTTTCCCCCCAGGTCAAATGGTCACAGCACTGAAGATCTGACCATAAAACAGACCAAAGAATTGCAGAAGAGCTCCCCGTCTCTCAAAATAAGTTTAAGCACCTAGTACAGTGGCAGAGCTTACAAAAAATTAAATAATGGATGAACACTGCTGTACCTTCAATGCATCATTCAAGTCTTGGAACATTTGCAAGTGTTTATTTGCAAATAGGTGTTTCTGGGCTTTCACATCTCCAAATTCCAATTTTGCATAATTTAAATTCTTAACATGTAGATAATGCAATGTTTACAATGTGGACTCCAAAAGTCTATCTTTATGGCACTGACACTACTTAAAGCAACATTTTCTGGTAATAATGTGAAAACCTTGGATTTTAAATGTTTTCTTTAAGAATAATTGCCTGGTTTAGCACTGCAAATGGTTTGACAAGGCAATAAAGCTTTGTGACTTTACAGCCCTGTGCTTAGTTATGCCATGACATTTGGTGACTATTAGGCACACTTAATCTGATGGCTTCCCTGCACTTAGCCCACTCCACACCCACCAAGAGTTAAAAAAAAAAAAAAAAAAAAAAAAACCTCTCAGAACATTAGGATAATTTTTGAAGAGTTCCGTTGTTCCTGGAGTCCTCATCTCATTATTAAGTATTCAACAGTGCATCCCTGGGAGAGGTAATGGAAGCAATCATATTTGGGGGTTAATTCCAGGGGTATGAGACAGTCATAAGTGGGGAAGGAGCCACAGAAAAGCCAATAGCACCTTTTAAACTCTTAAGATTTGTGCTGTAATTATTATTTGGCATAGACAATCATCTGTGCTTTTTACAATTATTAAATTCCCTCTATTCACTGGGGAGAAACAGTTACATGTTTTGATATCTGCCTGTACCTTAAAGTAGTCTTTGAGGAGTGCCATGTTAAGTAGAAGTACAAAACCAAGCCCATGTGTTTTCTGACCTTATGGGAATTTGATATCTAACTAAGCATGGACATGCATTAAATCATATTCTTGTCCAAATCTCCAAATCTCTTGAATTAAACTGTTTCAGGAAGTTGTTTTTTTTTTTTTTTTAACACTTTGTCTACATGAGAAACAAACCTCAGACACAAGACTGGGGTCTTGCTCGGGGAAAACTGTTAAAACGTAGCACAGCTGAAGCACTACAGAAACCCAGTATTTACCTAACAGATTTTGCACAAGTCTCCAAGGAACTTTGTACCTCACCACTTACCCCTCTGTGTGATTTGATTTGGATGTATGTAGGCTAAGAGTTTTTATTTATTTTTATTTTTATTTTTTGCGGTACGCGGGCCTCTCACTGTTGTGGCCTCTCCCGTTGCGGAGCACAGGCTCCGGACGCGCAGGCTCAGCGGCCATGGCTCACGGGCCCAGCCGCTCCACCGCATGTGGGATCTTCCCAGACCGGGGCACGAACCCGTGTCCCCTGCATCGGCAGGCAGACTCTCAACCACTGCGCCGCCAGGGAAGCCCTGTAGGCTAAAATTTTTATGTGTCACCTTTTTTTATGATCATCTCTAAACTGTGCCCTTAAAAATAATAGCCTTTTAGAATATCTAGAATACTAAAATTTATCTTTCTCACCTTATGTTCATTTTCTTCCAAAACACGCATATCTTGTGGATTTCTTTATAGAAAATAAAATGTTAGCCACTTTCAAATACAAAATAAACCCAGTTTACCCTAATAGAGTTATTGTTACAAAAAGAAGCTTATCCGTAGTATGTAGATAGCTAATAAAGGAATGTACCTACAAGATACTTTGCCTGCCCAAGAATGCCAGGACCTCCAATATTTTTTTTCCTGAATTCTGTTAAACTAATTCTGTGTGATAGGCAAATATGTCCTCCACATGCTGGTGAATTAAAATTCAGCTTTCAGTGAATAAGATTAATTGCCTCTTCAGACAAAGCTGGATTTGCGCTCCTATTAAAGACAGGGAAGGGGGGTAGAAGCAAGGGGCAGGGTGCCAGCTAGACTGCAGTATTCAGTTACACGTGAAATGATTTGTAATTCTGAGTAATCACTTAGGACAAGCCCTTGCACCATTTTATCTATACATGACTCTAGGCCAAAGTCAATACTCATAGTAAAATAATGAGATGAAGCTAACTGAGCCCTTTTATTAATGCTCCAAGGAGCAAATCTGATGCTTGAGTTTTTCCCCATTGAAAGTATCCACTTCTTCCTAAAAAATGAACAAGTGGGTCAGGATGCCCAGTAGCAGCCAGGGTACCTGCTTCGGCAAAAGCATAAATAACTGACTCTTCCCACCTCCCTCTTTCTGTTTGTGCAGAAAGGCTTCACCCGACTGCAGGTGAAAGCACATGCATTTTGCATTACCTCTAGGCTCATTAAAGAGATCTGGCTCTCCCCTAATAGTTTCCCCCGACTTCGCGGGAGACACGCACGCAGACACACACACAGCATGATGAACCTTAACAGAAACAATGCAAAGTACTTTTTCTCTTCCTCATCGGTCTTATAAAGAAAATCCACTGTTCTAGCAAATGCACAGCTTGGTGACAGAGTTAGCAAGCAACTGTTAGGGAAATGAGATGGATAACCAGCTGTCCCAGCATCTTGGAGATGGGGCACGGAAGAGAGAGGGTGCTGGGAAGGAGGGGGAAAGGAAGGGTATGGGGAAATACTTGATTGTAGCCCCCAAATTTCACTTTCCACCTGTGTCACCACCAGTCAGGTAACCAATCTGGCAATTAGTATTAAATGTCTCCCTCACTAAGTAATGGGCAGTGTGTTACTCTTCTCTGTGCTTGTTGAAGGCTTAAAGATCTACTAGGAATTTTAAAAATATATATCCTTAATGTTGTTTTCTAAAACTTGGAGAAAAATTGTCTTTTATTGGAAAAACTCAATAGAATATTTCTGCTCTTCACAGAAAATGTCTGAACCAACTTTTACTTATTAAGGTAAATGCTTCATCCATATGTACTCCAAATTAAAACAACATAGGTATAATGGAAGAAAGGAAAAAAGATACCTGCAAATTCCAAATTTGTCTCCTATTAGCTGGGTGATTCTTCCACGTCGCTTGATATCTCTGAGCACAGTCTTCTCATCTCTAAAATGAGGATTACACATTTACAGGCAAATTGTGAAGAGAAATGCTTAGTTCAACATCTGACACATAAACACAATTATTCATATCCCTCCCTTCCTTGGATTATTCATGTTACAGGGAGTGTGAAATATCGATATAAACAGACCATACAGAGATTTCAGTTAAATTACTCCTTCCAACATTTCTCTGATTAGGGCTTTCTGTAGAGGACCAAAATAGCTTTTTTGAATTCCATTTCCATTAGTGTGCTCACTGGTAGAGATACCAACAAATATGAAATTTTCCTCCAAAAAGCTTTAATGAATTGTCAGTCAAATAATCAGTCATGAACCACAGAGAAATTGCTGAAAGATTTAAGTACCTACATACGGAGCACATACAAAATTCACATTAATTCTATTTTTCCAGGCTATAACACAGTGTTGCACACAGCCTGAACTTGGAATGGTACTTTTTTAATGATTTCAGGACACACAGTTCCTATGACTAAATAGCTCACACTGTCCTGGGAGAAACTTTGAGTCTAATGAGGATTCAAGGCACACAGCGTATACACACATTCCCATGAACACACACAAAGCAACTTGCCACACATACAGGGAAAAGGGACTTTGGGTAGAAGACACAGCACATGTGAAGTCACCAACACTTAAGAAAGCTTCACGTTAGCGGGGGCCTGCAAAATGTTTGGCTTACCTGGAGTGCAGCGAGTAGGTGGAGGAGTAGGAAAGAACTGAGGGAAACAAGGGGAAGGGCTAGAGTCAGACGGTACTTATCAGCAATTCTGAAGTGTTTGCACCTGATATGGAGGCAAGGCAGGCTCAAATTCTAGGGTGAAAAAGAATCACGGGTAAGGAGCTTGTTAAAAATACAGAGTCTAGGTCCCACCACCATTAATTCTAATTCAGAAATCCTGCGGTGATTGCTGAGCCTGCTGTAGAACAAGCTCTCCAGGTGATTCTGATGGAGGGTGATACACAAAACTCTGAGAAACTGCTGCAGTTTATGTACTAAAAGTCATTTTATCAGGGGAGTGATATGATCAGATATATGGGGTAAGAAGATAAATAGTTCCCAGAAGAGCATAAACTGCAGGACACCGAGACTAAAAGGATGCGCATAAATCCAATCAGGAAGATTTTTCAATGGCGCATCAGGGAAATAATGAGGCCACTGAACTAAGTACCATTAGATAAGAATGTAGGAAAGAGGTACAAAAATTTAGCAAGATCTGGTGGCTTACTGCTTGGAGAAGGGAGGAATCTAGCATGACTTCCAATTTTCTGTTTTGTGTTCTGCTGTAGATGACTATGTTAGCTGAAATGGATTATATAGGGAGATGAGTCATTTAGAGAATATGCATTAAATTTTGGATATATCAGGTTTAGTAAAATGGTTAAAAGCGTGGGTTTTGGGGTCCAATAAGCTGGGTTTGGAGCCTAATTTTGCCACTTAATTTCTATGCGACACGGACAAGTTGCTTTACCCTTCTGATGTAAGAGTAGGGAAAAAAATTCAGACTTTTAAGTTAGTTAATATAAGAAAAGACCTTAGCAGAGCACCTGAAAGTGATTAATAAATGTTAATAATACTAATAATTATTATTAATTTGAATGTCATCATCATTAGCTAGCTGGAGATATTCCATAGAGAGATGAAAATATACAGATGGTTGTTAAAACTTTATTACAGATAAGATCATCCAGAGAGAGAGAAACACTTGAAGAAATAAGGGCTAACAGAATCCAGGAGACTACAGATACTTTAGTTGATAGATGAACTCGATAAAGCTGAGAGTCATATAGAAAAAAAAGCAGAAGATATACAGGTTAAGGGTATACAGCAGCTTAAGATAGAGAAAGCTGTCAAAAGTACCACATGATTCAGAAAGGTTGGGTAAAATAAAAGTCAAAAAGTGTCCATTGTATTTGACAAATAGGAAGACGCTGGTGACCTTAACTAGAATGGTTTCAATGACTTGGGCAAGTCTCTTTTTTAGGAGGTGGAAGAGTGAATGGGAGCTGAGGGAATAAGTAAATTGATTGTGTAAATGGAGAAACAATGTGATAGCAAGGAGAGTCATGAGGTAGAAAAGGGTTGGGTTTTTTTTTTTAATATGGAAGGGACATGAGCACATTTTCAAGCTTAGAGAAGTGACCCAGTGCAGAGGAAGAAAGAATCATTGATGGAGGAGAGTCTAAGAGGTGATGGAAAAGGATGAAATAGAAAAAAAGAGAAAAAAAGAAAAAAAAGTGGGTCCTAGCCTTGGACAATAAAGGGAAACATCTTCCCTTGGCTCTGAAAGGAAGGACCTAAATGAATGGTCAACATTCTAGAAGGTGAGGTAGCAGTATGTAAAGATGAGTGTACTACCAGAGAATATCAAGTTTCTCTCTAAAATTGGAGGGAAATCTCTGGTGAAAGTGAAGGGGCTATACTGGGAAGCAGACTAGGAACTAGAGGAGAGAGCTAAGAATTTGGAATAAATAACAAGGGACGGGGCTTCCCTGGTGGCGCAGTGGTTGGGGTTTCGCCTGCCGGTGCGGGGGTCGCGGCTTCGTGCCCCGGTCTGGGAGGATCCCGCGTGCCACGTAGCGGCTGGGCCCGTGACTGCGCCTCCGGAGCCTGTGCTCCGCAGCGGGGTGGGGGGCGGCAGTGGGAGGCCCGCGTACCGCAAAAAAAAAACCCAAAAAAAAACCCCAAGAAAAACAAGGGACAAGGAAGCTGACCAAGGACTGTAAAAGCCACCAGGCAGCACACAGGCACATAATGGTTGTGAGCTTATTTGGTTTTCTCTAGCTCTCTTCAAAGCATGGGTGTTTTAAGATCAAAGTAGATGGATTGTGGGCTTAATTTAATTTACATCTTACAGAACAGATGTGGTAGAAGGACAAGGCAATAAAAAGAGGGTGTTGGAGAGAATGGAGTTAAAGTACCAGACCAAGTTTAATAGAGAAGCAAGTGAAGGTGGAGAAAAGCTGTTAGTCTGAGAGCAAAAGGAACACTCAGAGTACTGGGGGGCTCAGTGAGGTGGAAGAACAGGCCAAGAAGAGCAAACGAATAAGAAAAATGGAAAGACAGAATTGAGGGATTAGAGTATAAATTTAGGGGCATATCATTTCAGAGGTGAAATAGTCTCAGATATTGATAAAATTGTGTGTATGGCCGTGGACAGGGCTGACATTCAAACCATTTCATGACAGGTCAGGCTGCCCCTGAAGGTGGAGCAGCGTCTTGCTCTTCCTCAGAATCAGGGATCTTCCCTTTAGTTGCTGGACCGTGGAGAATTCTAGAGAGGTCCCATAGGAGTGGAGGGACATGGCAGAGCGGGGAGGGAGCATCTGGGTAGACAGTGTTTAACATCCAGTACACACGTATTTTACTATTTCAGCAGCCAGGGTATACTGTTTGAATACCAGTTCTAGCCGTGAACTGGGTGACTGAAGGGGAGGAAAGATCAAGATCATCGCAGTAGAAGAGGTTAAGGAAGGGTGCTGAATGTGTCATCCACACGAATGTGGAAATCTTCCGAGATGATGAATATAATCCATATGAGAAAATATCTAGGGGAGGGCTCAATTATTCAATGAATACAGGCAAGTGCCCTGGTGATTGGTAGAAAATATCCATGAAGAAAGATGAAAACAATATGATCTAATGCATGGCAATCAAAAAAACACAGCGATTTCCCAATAGATGCAGGAAATCAATGATCTGTAAGCAACAACTTGAAATTTAGGAAGTTGACTTCTATTCTGCTTAGAAATATGGGAATCGGCAGAAACAATTCAAGGCGCTTGGTTTTGTTTTTACTTTTCCTTCTCTTCCAAATGCAAGGGCCCAAATCTGAGGTTTACTTTCTGCTTCTCAGCCTAGAATATCTGGCTATTGTTCATGTCAACTCCCATGTCACGTGACTTTTAACTCCTGGCCTCTGTCAGGTAGACATTGTCATTATTTTCATTATTCTTTGACACTCCAGATAAAGCAGATTAGGAATCTGTTTATTTAATTGTCATCAGGAGACGTTGTATTTGCCTTTTGTCTAAAATGGGGCCATTTAAGCAGAGGCTTGCTGGGGTTTGGAGGTGATCATTGGAACCCTAGAACGCCAACCATGTATAGCACTTTCCATTGCATTCTTCCTTCTTTTTTTCTTCCTTCTTATCATCCTAACTTCCTACTTCATTTTGTCTTTCTTTTTTATTATTTCCTCCCAGCTTCTTGTTTAAATCTGACGTTATTCTCAGATATTCTGAAGCTACCCAGCTGGCCTCTCTCCGTCACCTGCAAACCTAGAATATCTTAAAGCTGGAGAAACAAAGACAGACATGTAAATAAAAATCTATCTGTTTGGGCACCAGGGCATCCAAATCTATTTGTGTCATTAGTTCGCCTTTGTGTTTTGTAAACCCAAACTAGTTATTTACTTCCCAAGTTTTGGCAATGGTCTCTGAAAAGTTCTCTGCCTCAGTTTCCCCTATGTGGAAAAATATCCATCATTTACTCCATCATTCTCCTGAAACTGTTAACAGATTTAATAATTTAAGCTACTATGTTAAAAAGGTACTATATTTTTAAAGCCAAAATAAAGCTGGTGTGACTGTAAATTTGGCATTATTAAAAGCATGTTATTCAACATGCTTTTAATAATGTATGCTACATAGGTGGTTAAAATAATTTAAAATGAGTTTTTATTGTAAATTAGAATATAGAAACATTTAAACCCTAACTTCGAGTAAAAATTGACCTATTTGACGGATTTTCTCATTTAGCAAATGTCTACTTTTCTGTAACATAAAGATAAAAGGAACTATTTGTACTTATGCTTAGGTAAAACTAAAAATATATAGATTTGATACATAGAAATGCACTTAGTAAAAAGTGAACATTTTCTCTATTAAAATAAAACAACTAATAACTCTTGATATTACATTTAAACATGTTATTAGAAAAAGGGCATCTCAAAGCCCTGCATGTCTTTCTCTTCTTCTTCTTCGCCTTTGAATAACTCCAGCAGGAAACCTCAACATTTTATTTGATTATTTAAGAGTTCCCTTTGGAGTGGAAGTAGATAGAGCTTGATATCACTATGTATAAATAAATAATTTGAAGGTTTTCTATGTCCAGATAAAATTCTAAAATCTGATAAGTAGGTTTCATTTTATCTCTTGTTATTTTAGTGGTGGGAAGGGTAGTTTTTTTCTTCCCCTCAGTGGCCTGTAGTCCTCCCAAGATTGCTGCCCCTGGGCTCTCCTGTGGCTTGAGGGTTGTATTTAGGATCTCATCAGCCCTTTTAATCTGACTGCCATTCTGCATTTTAATCTCTGCTCCTCAGTCCTCTCATAGATAGGGAAGTACTACAGCATCTCCCCTTTCTCTCCACCTCTTAAAACCACACTCAGTCCACAACAGCACAGGAATTATAAAATGCCAGATTATAGATCTGCTTCATTATGAAAATGTTTGGTGATACTTTTCTTCTGACAGTCAACAATGTAAGATTCAGGAAACAACTTATAATTGTGTATGCCATTTAATATTGTGATGTTTGCTAGTGATGTCTGCATGCTTTATAAAAAGGTAAATGGAATTCATCAGTTCATTTCTTAATTTTTTTAAAACAAATATTTGCTTAACACCTAAAATATGCCAGGAATTGGGCTAGGCATTAAAATACAAAGATGAATAAACATGTTCTCTGCCTTCAGAAACTCACAGTCCAGTCAAGAGGCAGTCATGTAAATAAATTATTATAACAGCGTATGACAAAAAATAATTAATGTATAAAATTACATTTGGGTACAGAGAATGGAAGGTCAGGAATGGTCAAGTTGGATATCACACAGAAGATAATGTTTGAACAGTTTTTGAAGGAAGAATATGAGATAATAGAAGGAAGCCATTTCAGGCAAAGGCGTATTCTAAGGCCCAGAAGCAAACAACAGCAACATGAGTGTTACATAGCTGTCAGTAGTTTGGCATATAAGGAATATAAGGTGACAGTTGGCATATTGCTGAATTTGGACATTATAAATTTCTGGGAGGAAGTAATGTGATTTGTTTTCAGTATCAGAATCTCCTCAACTTGGCTTGTCCCTGAAGCCCCAGGGTAATGCAGAAGGAGAAAGGTATGGCTCCTAGAATCTTAGAAAAACCCATCAGATTCATGATGCTTTCCAGAAATAGGTAATGTGATCATTCAAGCCCAGTTCAAAGGAGTGCCTTTCACAAGTAAGGAAAAAGTAAAGGCAATTTTTTCTAAGACAAAATAAAATGTATATTATCCTTGCATAGCCCTATCAGAGCATAGAACAGAATTTGTAGGAGTTTAGAGAAATGTAATACCTAACAGAGTTCATCATCAACAACTATACCACAAGCGAAATCATTCTTTTAAAGATCCTCTTCTCTTATCATACCTTGTATTCTTCTGGAGCATTCCTACTGTGACACTGACCTCACAAAGAACTCCAATACTTTATCCTTACTGCTTCATTTCTATCTACCAACCCCCTCAGGAATTCACTTCCCTCCTTCAGTTGCTCTTGTTCCAGAGCCCTTCTTTACAATGACTATTTTGCAAATGTCCTCAGTTCTCTGAGCTTTATCCTTCCATCACATCCACTTTGCAAATCCCAGTGATGAATCTAACAATGCATTTTCTCTGAGTAGCATCCACAGAACAAAGCACAGCTGGACAAAAATCTTACAATAGAGAAGACTGGGATCATGGTTCATTCATGGTCACCAGCCTCAAATGGTCATTCAACAGAGACAAAAGTGATTGCCCACTCATCACCACAGTGACTATTCAACACCTTCTCCATGCCCCTTCAATTGTCCCACCCCCTTTTGTTCGCAGCAGATAACCCAACGTTATGGTTCACTGAGAATATAGAAACGATATAATAAATACTATATAATCTTCTCATGACTAAATCTGCGTCTGCAGTCATCTCCTTCTTCCCTGTTATTACACAGAAGGAAGTAACCCTTCTTTCAAAATTCCTTTTCAGTGTTTCATGCAACGTTTTAAAAAATTTAACCCCAGCTCAACGCTATTACTTCCCAAGGCAATCTTGCTTATATTCCCACCATGCCAGCTCTTTCTTGGATTACCAATGATTTATATCATCAAACCAGTTCTTGTATTACTCAGCCTCTTAGTTACATTCAAAATCCTTTGCCACTCTTCCCTTCCTGAAAAAGTCTCTTTGCTTCTGCAATAGCACATGCTCCTGGTCATGTTTCTGTTCCTTTGGTCCTTCCTTCGTGGATCCAAAGCAGAGCCTGAGATGAGGATTTGTATGCAAGCAGTTGATTTGAGAGGTGATCCAAGGGCACAAGTGTTCCTAGACTTTGTAGAGTAAGATAGGCAAAGAGGCTAAAACAATAGAAATGTGTTATCAAGGGCAACATGGTAGGAAAGAGGGGCAAAGAGATTAATTCCTCTCAGGCCTCCTGAGAAGTATATAGAATGCTTCCCCTTAATTGTCTAAAAGACTTTGCTGTTTCTTCCTTCTTTACCTATCATTTAATTTTTGTGTTCCTCAGAACTCAGTCCTGGGCCATCTTCTCTTCAATATCCCTTCCCGGTAATCTCAGACATTCTTATGCTATCAATAGCATAAAAATATTTATAATCCCTAGATTTTTATCTACAATGTAGATTGCTAATCCCAGTACAGCTTTCTACATGATATCTCCATCTGGAGGCTCACCAGGCAACTCAAATTTAGAATTCTCTTGATCTTTCCCCACTTCTGGCCCAAATCTGCCTCTTTAATTTTCCACATCTTAATAAGTGGCACTTCCATTTGCTCAGTTATACAAATGCAAACCTGGAAGTCATTTGACACCCCCCCTTCTTCTCCCTACCTGCATCCAATCCATCACCAAGTTCTGTTAATCCTACTACCAAATTATGTCCCAAATTTGTCCAATTTTTATTATCTCATTCCTCATCTAGACTACTGCAAGAGTCTGCTTCCATTTTTGCTTTCCACCAATCAACTCTGCACAGAGTAGACAAAATGATCTTTCAAAGGCATAAGTCAAATTTTATTACTCCACTGCCTAAAAGATTTGTCTTCATATTATCTTTAAGTAGATAACAATTTGTATGAGTTTTCTTGGGACAATTCCTGATTTGTGCCAGCCTAACTATTAGCAGTGTTCACTTTCATTATCCAAAGGGCCCCATTTTGGACAATAAATCATATGATCACCCTACTCTTAAATACAAATTCCTGTAATTAGACTTACTCCAAACTCATCTCATGTTATTACACACTAGCCAACTTGCAAGCACCAACTATTTTCTGCTTCAGGTTCCTCGCACATGCTGTTCCCTCTGTGTACAGTATACTCTCTTGGAGCCTCCACCTGGGCAACTCCTACTCTTTCATCAAGAATCCATTTAAGGCCACCTTCTGAAACAGCTTTTTTTCCATTTTGTCATATAAATATTTCCACTAGGATGTTTCCTTTTTTTTATCCTCTCAATTTCATTTGTAATGTAATTATAAATTTATTTGTACATTCATTTGTTAGTACATACCTTCCCCATTATATAGTGAGCATGAAGGCAAGAAAACACATCCTCCACTTAGTAATGTATATTCCAGCACAGCCCTGGACCCCACTGTGGGTGTTCTCTAACATTGTTAAAAGAATGGAGAACAGAGTAGAGAGAGATACCAATTGAGGCCTTTTAATACACCCATTTTCTAAATCTGAATAAATACAAAACCTCTTCTTACTCTGACCTACTAGAGTGCAATGAAGATGTTGAAAGAAAACACCAGCATACGAGGTGCACATAAAATTTTCTAGTACTTTGTGAAAATGAACACAATCATTTAAGCACAATGGAGACAAGTTCCACACAGGCAATAGTTTAAAATGCCTTGATCAATAGGGGAGATTTATTATTTTATTAGCTCTCTCAAAACAATAAATTTAAAAAAAACATACTTAATGAAAAATTCAGATTAAAACAAAAAAGCGTTCATATGAGAATACATACCAAATTAGTTCTCTGATTAAGGATCATAGATTGATGAAGTCTTAGAGCCAGAAGTCCCTGGACATGAGCTAGTCCAGTTCTATCTTCTTGCAGGAAAGGAGCTGAGACACAAGGACTGGAGATAAAGTTAGAAGGTCCACCATAATGAATTGTCTCCCAAATTTCTTCATAATGAGACAGGCCTGTTACAAAAATATTTATTTTATAGTGACTGATACAAAATCTTAATAATACATAATATGTACTTCTTTAGAAATGAAAATAAATATACTAGGCCTATAAGAAGATGACCTTTAAGTAATCTTTTATACTAAGTACTATCTTCTACCCATCGGTCTCATATGAGGGAGAAATTAAGATGTTGTGGTAAAAAAATACACATTCAGATTTGTAGAACCCAGCTGAAAGGTGGATTATTAAATTACATTTCAAAGCATTTGTTCAGTGAAATAATGTATCAACTATTGTCATATAGTTAATTAATTACTTTATTTTCTTTAATTAAAATGTGTTCTTGGTTAGTTTTCTCCCCTTTGATGGCTTTTACTTTTCACTTTATGAAGAAAATATCTCTATGTAAGTGATTCTGACAATGAATTCATAAATCTCTCACTAAGTTTTGAGCTTTCAAAAACTGACACGTATTTCACAGAGGGGTACTTGCTTTAAACAGTTTGGCTCTAGCATCATATACCAGATACTTTCTTTGCCATGTGAAAAATCACATATCCTTTACAGAAAGCTCACCCCATTTGTCTTTCCAAAACAAAAGAGTCACCAATCTATCTCCCCACCCCAAATAGAAAGGTCATATTGTAAGAAATGTGATTTCTATAGACGACCAGCATCACTGCTATATGGCAACGTGAAAGGCTACAATGGCAGGATTAACTCAAGGGCATAAGAAACACTGCTCTATGCCAATATAAATATCCCATTGTAACTTCTGAGAGTGTTCTGAGAGGCCAAACATTTTCCATACAGACATTCTATGCCCTAACAAATTCTTCTCCATATTCTTCTGACCAAATCCAGATTTAGTGACTCACAGATCTTATGGTCAGCCAACTCTTATGCTGTATCCTAAATTTAATAAATATTAAAATGATGTTACATGGTTAAATATGAATGTTAAAGAATGCAAGAACTTTTAGTGCATATTAAAAAGAGTAAATTTCCATTCAATAAAAATACCTGTCAAAGAGCCTCAATAATACAACAAATGAATGGAATGGAGAGATAGATATGGAAGAAATTATTTCCTCATCAAGACTCTCCAATATGTGACATTTTTCAAGCTGGAAAACTTACCACACAGAATATTCTCCACCCCAGAAATGTAAGCCAGTATTTAGCAGTTATGTGAACAATGACTTTGAAGGCTGCTAAGAGCCCCATGTGAGGTTTTCATTACAAAGACCTTATTTCAGATATGTCAGGTCTAACTTGGAAATTGTAATTATTTCTATAGAAGTTCAGGGATTGACTTCTTTTCTTGGGTATTTTGGCTTCCCTTGTTTAGGGGGGAAAGTGACTAATGATGCCCTGGAAATGATTAACTTAAAAAGAAACAGCTAAGAGTATTTGATCCTCCTTTGATGAAGTGTGAACACTAGATCATTTTCCCCCAAAATGGAACCGGACTAAGCTAGCTCTGAGGGAAGGAAAAGGGTGTAAGTAAAAAGGAATGCATTTGTTACTGTTCCTTTATCTCAGAGAAGCTATTTCAAGTGATCACTGGTGGAAACTGCTGATAGTCAATCTCGTATTTTCACTCCCCGTTTGACATCAATGTTGTCAATACGACATAATCGTCTCTGTCAAAAGCATCATTCATTTCCAAACTGCGGAGTTATTTACAGTCGTGTCTTCACTCAATGTAACACTACCACTCAACACTCAGCTGTCCCTTCTCTGTTTTAAGTAAACATTTGGGCAGACTTTTAAAGAAGCTCTATTTTAGGTTAGGCTAACAACCTGAAAATGAACCCAAAGAGAAAAACTTCTTCTCTTGTCCAAATACCATTTGGACAAATGGATAAAGTTTTTCACAAAAACTGGCACTTCAAATTGAGTTCTGTTTGGTAAGAGACATGGTGCTGAAAAGTAACATTTATAATGACAGCAATATGGATCCCCAATAAAGAAGACTGGGTTGTATTTTGTTCTAATTATAATCATTTAAATTTGTGTGTGCATTCTTTAAAATTTGGAAATCAATTATAATAATGTAGCTTCTAGTTAAGCACCTACTCTAAATCTAAATCTCTTTGCAAAACATGGCTGATGTGGGTGTTTGAATACAATTAAATAGAAAATGTTGTGAGGAAAACTCAGTCTTATGTTTCTAAACACCCGAATGAACAACTACTTATTTCATGGCTTCTATGCACTCAGTATGGTGCTAGCTGTATAGCATATGAAAAAATGATGGCAATATGAAGGAAACAAGGGTAAATGGAAATCAGGCTGTGTTTTTAAAATAAATTTGATTTGTCTTTTCCATATACTCTTTCAGAGAACAAATCTTAAAACTCTTGGTATATCCAGAACTATTTCCCAGAGGCAACTACTTATGTCTTTTCACTAGCAGAGGATATGATAATGGTAAAAAGAGGTGGATGGAATTTTGAAAATTGAAAGCAGGATTAAAGCTAATTTGACAGACAAACAGAATTTTGGTGGTCTAATGACTTTCAGAAGCTATTTATTTTCAGAGGTTTTCCTAAGAAAAGTATAAATATCACTATCAATCTGTGTGGGATCCCATCTTCTTGATATAAAATGCATCAAGCATATAACCTTAAAAATAAATCAGGCATTCTAAATATATTTTTGTTATCTGAACAAACTGGAATGGGTTATTTTGGAACCAGTGCATTTGAAAATAATAATAGCTACTTCTTACTTTGAGCCTACAGTATGTCAGACACTTTGCATAAATGAGCTCATTTAGGCCTCCCTCCAGAACATGGATGTGTTATCATCACTTTCATTTTACGTATTAGGCATCCAAGATGGACAGGGTTTCAGGGCTTTTCTTGAGGTTCTATAGTTAATATTAATAGTGGTTTAGCTAACATTACCATCAACATAAATACTATGACTTTTTCATGGGCTTTCTCTTCTAATTCTCACAGAATTTAGAGGTTGGGACTGTTAATATCCTCATTTTAAAGATCAAGAAACCAATTAAATCTTAGACATAACAACTAGTGTTATAAAAGATCTTACTTTGCTAGTTCATGATTGGGCTGAGATGTGAACACAGGTTTTTTTACTCCAGAGTCAGTGCTTTTCTCAACTAGACATGCCCATCTCTCCAAAACCAAAATTGGAATTTGAATCTATATCATTTGTTTTTTGTAAGTGAACAAGTTCCATTTTACCTCACTATCCTAGTAGAAGTTAAGGACATCAAAATGTAGCTTATTGTCTCTATTTCTCTGTCTTGCAATTTCCTTTTGCCTCCCTCTTCCTTATCCCATGCTTATCCAGGCCTACCCAGGACCCTTGGACTCTAATGAGAATTCTTCCTTTAATTTTGTTTATCACATGGTTTCTGGGCCAATGCTAATGTTTGTTTTTCATTTTATTGTGTTTTCCAATATTTTCCCAGCTTTTCCTATAGCACTCTAATACCAAGAGACCAGGCTCCTAAGAATGCAGACCATTCTTCATGCTGAATACCACACTGTAATTTTCTCCAATTCATTTCTATATCATGGTTTGTTGGTTGGAGACAAAGTACAGCACTACCGGATACGCTCTATATCTGATTATGTCCTTGGCCTCAAGCCCTCTTTTATTACCAAAATTGTTTGCATTGACTATATTCCCATCGTGTTTCTTCTCAAACTCTTGCCTTTTTCCTCCCATTTTCCATTCATTTTTTTACTGTTTTATTTTCCTTTCTATTTCCACATGTGCATGCCCCTCTAGTATTCCATTTTGCTCAATCCCCATGCATCCTCTTCATGCTTTCTATACACTCCCATCACCGCTATTTTCTTGCCCGCATCAGAATAAAAAAGATTTTGAGTCCATTTTGGGGTTGCATACACACCGTTGAGACAAGCAGAAACAATATATCCAACTACAGAACAACTCATACATAATGATAGTTGTGAGTTGTTTTTAATAAACACATCTTTTACCATGATTGTTCCTGTCTTTGTGCAGGTGTCTGTAATTGTATGTTTTATGCTTCCAGTTTACGTTCCTACTTCTTATATTCCTGATTAGCATTAAAAAACTAAAAAGTCCAGTTAATAAGCATTAGTTATTGAATTGTCACCTCCTCATTCTAGTCACTGACAATAATTTGGAAATAGCAAACATCTCATCTGATTATTAGGCCATCAATTTACCGTGACCTGGGGCCACTTCTAAGTGATTAATGGTGTGTGAGCTTGTTGCAGTATTAAAAAGATCACCCTGAACCTTAACTCTAAGCATAACAACATCTTTAGAGGCTTACAACAGTTTTGTTTATTTCTAGATATCTACAATCAAATAGTCACATAAGTAAATCTCTATTATTTCTTAATTTTGAAAAATAGGCTTAAATTAATTATGTAAAATTTAATATCTATAGTTATTGTGAAAATCTGTGTTCTTCTAAAATTTGTTAGCCAGTGATGAGCAGCCTGGGACACACACACACACACACACACACACACACACACACACACACACACAGACGTACTTATATGATTCCAAATGAGAAAATGAAAGCATCCCTTTTAGGGATATTTTACTTCCAGGTATTACAATTCTATGGGATATTTCAGAACCCTTCTTGAGTTATAAATTTCTTCTGAATAGTAATTTACAGTCTACATTGTATCTCACTTACTTCCCGCAAGGTAGCTAGGGCAAGTAATACTAGAAATGGAATGGTATTGGGGACAATTAAATGGTTTTCCAAGGTCAGGTACTAATCTGGGACTTGAACCTGGTCTTCTGATTCCTAGCTCATGGTTCTTTCTATTTTACATAGTTACTTAGATATTAGATCAGATATGTACTACCTAAAGTGAAAATTAAGCTTTAATTCTTTAAACAGAATAAGGTTTTAAAAACTTATTCTGTCATACTCTATTTGTGATGAAGGAAAGGAGCATTCTGATTAATTTTGTTTTCTGATTTCTATTTCCAAGAATTCAAACCTGGAAAAAATACATTTAATATCATGAGAGAATTTAAACTAACATTAATTCAAAGAGCACTTCAAAGTCTCGTAGGACTTTAGGGTTTTAATTTCTTCCATTAATTTCTATTGTTTCATAGAGATAATGTCAGCTAAGAGATTTTCAGCACCAAAGCATTTTTTTTTTCCTATCTGGCATTTGTGTTGATACAAATAAACCACAAAGTAATAAGTTGTTGCTGTTGTTGTTTTTCAGAGCAGAAACATTTTAAATGCTTGCACATTTTGACACACAAAAAAAGCTTTTAATTATGTGAGTGTACTATTTCTAAGTAAGGGCTTCTTTCTCATTAAAATGATGGTTGCAAATATTTTGAAAATACACTTTACTATGCTTTCAGATGGAATATTTATTTTAGATATATGCAGTAATCATCAGTTTCACTTGAAAATCAGGCCTATAAATATAATATACATTTTTTTCCCTGAATGTCATACATATTGAGTGAGGAAGCTAAGAAAGATGAGGAAGATAGAGGCTAAAATGAATCATAAAATAGAGGAATGAAACTAACCTCAATAAAAGTGTGTTTTATGTGTGTGTTAGTTCCCTACTGATGCTTATTAAACTACCAGCAATGTAGTGACTTAAAGTAGCATAAATTTATTATCCTACAATGCAGGAGGTCAAAAGTCTAAAATGGGTCTTATGGGGCTAAAAATCAAGGTGTCAAAAGAGCTGAGTTTCTCTGGAGGCTCTATCAGAGAATTCATTCCTTGCTTTGTCTAGCTTCTCGAGACTGCCTGCATTCCTTGGTTTGTGGCCACATTACTCTGACCTCTGCTTCCATTGTTACATCTCCTTCTCTGACTCTAACCCTCCTGCCTCCCGTTTATAACGACCCTTGTGATTATAATGTGTCCATGCAGATAATCCAGGATAGGCTCCCCATCTCAAGGTCCTTAACTTAATTACATTCACAAAGTCCTTTTTTCCACGTAGGTTTTGGAGATTAGGGTGTGGACATCTTTGGGAGGTCATTCTGCCCTTCACAATGTGCATAAAATATTATAACTTTTAAATCAACATAGAGATAATGACATATTTGAAAAAAATACTCTTATGTGTAATTGATTCCTTTAAATGGATATTGGGATCTGTGTAGAAAAAGTATGGGATGTTGATGTTACCTGTCAGTTGTTTTGAAATACACTTAATATTTGATTAGTAAATCCAATACCTGAAAGCAGTCTTCCAATGTGGGAGTGTGTTTTTCCTCTTTTAGAGTAGCATGCAAAAATTTAAATTTTGAAAAAGTGTTTTAAGCCAAACTTGTACTGTGGAATATGTTTAAAAAATAGTTTTCATTTAAAATTGGCTTTCATGAGTCTCCTGCCAATAGTCTCTATAAGATTAGCTGTGACATCATTAGTAAAATAAGCAGTAAGGAAGGCCAGAGTGTATTATTAAACTGGTTTCCAAACAAATGGTGTCCTAGTGAATGAGGAGTTAAGGAAATTTTGTGCCACCAAAATTAATTGAGGTAAAGGCAGAGGGTAGTTTTTGTGACTCTTGTGCAAGCACTATCTCATCCTATGTTTTTGAAGTTACTTTTAATAACACCTAGAAATTGGGCAAATTAAAATGACATCCTTTAATACTTTGAATCAAATAACTTTACTTTAAAGATATGAGAAAAAGACAACAGGTTATTATTATTATTTCATCCTAATTCTTAAATATGACTTTCTAGAAATTACTAGATTTGTCTTTTATGGTAATTCTATTCTTTGAATATTTAAAATTTTGTCTTATCTTTATGTATTTGTCCCCTGGTTCTACTAATTGCAGCCTAGAATCAAGAAAATGCCATCTATAAATATATATTATTCCAGTGATGTGTTGGAGCCTGCTTGTACCAGATCCTGAGAATTGATTTTGTGTGTATCTCCTCCCAGCTCTGAGTTCACTGACCTAATACTAGTAGCTTGAAATGGGCCATGGTGGGAGTATTTACACCACAGAATCAGCAAATGCTACAAATAAGAGCGTTTTCTCTCCCAGAAAGCTGATTATTAAACATTTAATAGCATTTCTCTGCACAAAGAATCAGTGCTAATTGGGTTAAGGATTTAAAGAACATTCGAATTAATCATGACAACTTGGAAGGTAATGTGATTTCTATTAAGTGATGTAACATGGCATGTTTTGAACTGTTTAAACTTTCTCACTTGTGAGATCTGTGATGCTGGATTATAGTTCATTAATATTGTCACACAATTAAAAGGCAAAGATAATGTAGGAAAGTAAATTTCTACTTTGTAATACATAATATTGATTTCAAGTACCCCCTAATATAATGCACTGAGAACACACCACTTCTGGTGTATTCTTGTCAAAAATACATAACCTTAACTATGAGAAAACATCAGACAAACCCAATTGTAGAACATTTTACCCAAAAAATGATCAATACTCTTTAAGCGTCAAGGTATGAAAAGACAAAGAAGAACAGAGGAATTGTTGTGTACTAGAGGAGATTAAGGAGACGTGACACCAAATGCAAGGTAGGATTCTGTATTAGATTGTGAACAAGCAAAAAGAAATTAATGGGGAAATGGGCAAAATCTGAATGAAGTCTACAGATTAATAAATAATATTGTGTGAATGTTAATTTTCTGTCTGCAGTAGTTAATCTACATTTATGTGAGATAATAACGTCAGAGGAGGCTGGTGAAAGTATATACAAAACATTTTATACTCTTTTGCAACTTTTAAGTCTAAGGTTATATCAAAATACAAAGTTAAAAAATGTTTCTTTAAAAGAACATGTGCTTTGGAAGTAGGCAAATGTGGATTTGAATCTTGGTTTTACAAAGATTTACTGTGTGACTTTGGACAGAGTATTTAAAGTACTTTTTAATGAGATAATGCTTCCTAAACTTTCTAACACAGTGCCTGAAACACAGTATGCATTGAATAAGCAATATTTAATGAAGTTTTACTGATGTTGAAGAAAATGTAAGAAAACTGTTACTATTTTCTTTTGACAATTTTAAGTTTCTGAATGTCCTGACATGGGTCTTCCAAGTCCTTGGATATATACATGATTGCAAAAAATCAAAAGTTTGTGTTTCCAGCTCATGCATCTCTCTCTCTATATATATATAATATAGATGTATAATATATATATATGTATATATACAAACAGCACAATCAAAAATTGAGCAGAAGACCTAAATAGACATTTCTTCAAAGAAGACATACAGATGGACAAAAAGCACATGAAAAGATAGATGCTCAACATAATTAATTTTTAGAGAAATACAAATCAAAACTGTAATGAGGTATCACTTCACACCCATCATCAAAATGTCTACAAACAATAAATGCTAGAGAGTATGTGGAGAAAAGGGAACCCTCCTATACTGTTGGTGGGAATGTAGACTGGTACAGCCACTATGGAGAACAGTATGAAGGTTCCTTAAAAAACTAAAAATAGAACTACCATATGATAACAGCAGTCCTGCTCCTGGACACATATCCAGAGAAAACCATAATTTGAAAAGATACATGCACCCCAATGTTAATTGCAGCACTACTTACAATAGCCAAGACATGGAAGCAACCTAAATGTCCATTGCCAGAATGGATAAAGAAGATGTGGTACATATATTTATAATGGAATATTACTCAGCCATAAAAAAGAATGAAATAATGTCATTTGCAGCAACAAAGATGGACCTAGAGATTATCGTATTAAGTGAAGTAAGTCAGACAAAGAAAGACAAATATCATAGGATATCACTTATATGTGGAATCTAAAAAAAAAAAAATGATACAAATGAGCTTATTTACAAAACAGAAACAGACTCACAGACTTAGAAGACAAACTTATGGTTACGTCTCCAAAGGGGAAAGGTAGGGGAGAGATAAATTAGGAGCTTGGGATTAACATACACACATTACTATATATGTTGATAAAATAGATAATCAACTAGGACCTACTGCACAGCATAGGGAACTCTGCTCAATATTCCATAATAACCTATAGGGGAAAAGACTCTGAAGATGAATGGATATATGTATATGTAAACTGAATCACTTATCTGTACACCTGAAACTAACACAATATTGTAAATCAACTATACTCCAATATAAAGTAAAAATTAAATTTAAAAAAAAGGTATGTGTTTCCAAAAGATGGCATTAAAACTTCCATAGAACTTCTTTTGCAGAAGTGCCACAGCCTTGGGCCTAAAAGAAGGAAAAGAGGGTGAAGAGTCCTAGTGCTAGATTGAACTGGACTAAGGTAGTATGAGCTATACTTTGAGATCTGGTAATGTAAACAGAGTGTCATGGCCTTGTCATTAAACTGTGAAGACACAGATCTCATAGTTTCTGAATTGGATAATAACACAGTTGCCTGCCAACTCCTGTATGCAATCTCCAATATTGTGCAATCATATCTTCCTGCACAAATGCCAACTATATGGCAGCTTAATTTTAATCATGTAAATCTGGAAGTGAGATGTGCTTCTAGGTTTACCAGAGATTTCCCCTGGTGACAAATAATTTATACTTTCTAATAAGTTTTAGCCTTGTGGGCTAAAGTCCAAATGTTCCAAGAAATGCTGCCCAAGACCCATGCTCACTATTGCTCTCTGTATGAATGTATTTATACACACATATATACATAAATATACACATACATATATATAAAATGTTTATATGTGTATGTATATATATATTATATACAGTTATATCTACATATGTGTGTGTGTATATATATTAAAAATCTGTGTATATATATATATATTTATACACATATACACATATACTTCTCAGTCTTATCCAAATATAAGCCCCATTTGTGACAGCTAAGCCAAAGCCAAATTAAGGGGATGACATCATCAAAGCATATGTTAAAACTTCTCTTGTAATTAATAAAAAATTAATTTTAAAAAAGTAAGAAAGGTGGCCTTTGTTTTATTATGCTAAATTCTCAGTATCATATACATATTTATTTATTTGGATTGATCACAACTTCCAAATAGATTGACTAACCAACGTGAAGCCATGTGTTGCTTTTGAAATGTGTATAAATTATTTTAATAAAAATTTCACCTGTAGAAAAAACCGTCTACTCCCATTCTCTGTAACCTCATTCTTAAGCAAACTTTACATCTTTTAGATATCAGCCTAAAAACAGAACAACAAGCAAATGGCCCAATAACATCAGTAATATGAAAACATAAAATATAAAATCATGAAAATTCTTCTCAAGAATTCTTGGCAAGAATTCTTGCCAAGAAGAAACTGAGAAACGGTACTTATGAACTGTCTTAACTGATATCAGAAAGCCCCTTGCATGTGGTTACGTCGAAAAATATAGGTTTCTAAGAAACACAGGTTTCTAATTCTCAGTTCAGAACGTTTTTCACCCAGCCATTCTCCACCCAGGCATGTGGAAAGCATTCTATGAAGTGAGTAGCAGGTTTTAAGAACAGCTTTCAGCTGCAAAATCCAGACTTTGCTATTCATCTTCGTGGCAAGGAAGGAAAGACCACTCTCAAGTACTTCCAGGGGCTTTATAGGTTCTCTTGCTTCAACTTAGTATTTCTAGTCTTCATAAAACAGGAGCACTGAGGATGACATAGTGAAGTAGTCAGTTTATTCCAAATGCTGAAGTGCTTACTCTGCCTTACATTTTACAAGTTTACAGTTTTGAAGTCATTTGAACTCCTCCTTGGCTCAGTGGTGCAATATTTTTTTTAAGTTATTTCTGACTGTAACAGACACTTTTAGACCTGCAGTGATGAGCAAACCCCAGAGGCAAAATACAATAAAGATTTAAGGGGCTGTTCCGTGCAGCACTGTAGCTGCTTTGTGTAGGAGAGGAACAGAAGTGGGAGGGCTGGCCTGGTGTGTGATTATTTCTGACAACTCTGTAGTTTGTTTAATTTTCAATTTATGCTAGCACTTTGGGGCATTGGAAAGTATGGTCCAAAGAAAGATAAGCTTTCATCTAAGATTGTGAAAGGTTTTTTTTTGTTTTTATGCTGTTATTCTTTTTCGATTTGGTAAACAAATTGTGTTTGAAAGATATAAAATATCCAGAAACCAAACTCAAATTACCTCCATTATACCCATACCAGCCCCTTGAGATTGGCTTTCTTTGCATGTGGGAAAAGATGAAACACACTGCATTCTATATTCCAATTATTTTCACTGAATACAGAAAACCCAGCTTATGCTACTGTTTATTCTATATGATAAAGGAAGTGTAATCTATTTCTTATCATAAAACTCTGAGTTTACTGCAATATTATCAGAGATATGTTTGCTGTCTCTGAAGACATCCATCTTGGAAGTGTTTGTGTTATCCTTGTTGGTATTTTACTTTACTAGATCTATAAACTGGATTATAAACAATTCAGTTTAGCTTTCATTAGAGAACCATAGAATTTTACTGGGTCCCAGGCTCAGCCAAATATTCTTTTATGGATATGTTTAGCAGATTCCTTTCCTAGTGAAAGCAATTAATGTGAAATTTCTTATACTCTTTCTTCAAGAGTAATACTGGTAAAAAAAGAAGGAAGGAAGGAAGGAAGGAAGGAAGGAAGGAAGGAAGGAAGGAAGGAAGGAAGGGAGGAAATATATTTTCATATTTTATATATGAACATATACTATT
Source organism: Neophocaena asiaeorientalis asiaeorientalis (assembly GCF_003031525.2). Classification (NCBI taxonomy): domain Eukaryota; kingdom Metazoa; phylum Chordata; class Mammalia; order Artiodactyla; family Phocoenidae; genus Neophocaena; species Neophocaena asiaeorientalis. The sequence goes on from NW_020175821.1 coordinate 7,571,166, forward strand.
TATAATATATACTCATTTATATATATACTCATATATACATACATACATATACACACACATACACACCAGTTGGCATACTTACTTATCCATATGTGTATATACCTATTACATATATCCTTTTATCATATTTATTGATAATCACATGGATTGTGGTACCCTGACAATTGGCTGCCTTTATCAGACTACTGAAGAATTTGCTAAGGTGACAATTCACTGGCAAATATGAATGTAGGGGCCAGGAGCTGAAGGAGCTCTGAAATCACAGAGGAACCTTTGTCTGTCACACTCATTCTCCTCTAAATCTTCAACTTTTCCTTGTTCCTTAGCTCCTTCCTCTTGTTAGCCCAGAGGAATAAATTCTGGCCTACCTGTCTTTACAAAAAAATATATTTTCTCCTTGCCACATTGGTATCCTACTAATTGCAAGGATTTCTGCCTATTTCTTTTCTTATAATCAAGCTTCTGGAAAGAATAGTCATCATTTGCTGTCTCTAATTTCTCACCTCCTTTCCACCCTTAACTTTGTAATCTGATTTCTGGCCCCATCAATTTTTGAAACTAGTTAATTTTCAAACTGGCTTCTACTATCACGTATATATTAACGAGTCCCAAAGGGTTTCATATAGAAACCCACAGGTCAATGATCATTCCTCATCCAACTTGACCTATCAGCAGCATTTGACAAAGGTATCACTTCCTCTTTCTTGGAATACTTTTTTCACTTTGCTTTTGGAATGTTATACTCCCCTGGGTTTCCTCCTGCCTCTTTAGTTGTTTCTTCCCATTCTTCTTCACAGGTTACTTCTCACCTCCCAGATGTCTCAACTGTCAAGTGTCCCAGGGCTCACGCTGGACTTTGTCTCTTTACATCTACACTAGCCTTGGTGATCTCATCCTATAACAAGGTTTTAAATATCATCATAAATATCATGGGTGACTATCAATTTATATTTCTAGTTTGGATCTCTCATCTGAATGCCGGACTCATATACCAACTATTAAACATCTCCATTTGGGTATCTGATACTCGTTTCAATTTGACATTTTCAAAACCAAGTTTTCTATCTTCTTCACTCCCTACACCATCTCAGTTAATGGCAACTCTGTCTTTCCATTTGCTCATGCCAAAACCTTGGAGTCAGCGTTACATCTTCTAGTGCCCTCACACTCCATATCTAACCCATGAGCAAATACTGTTGGTTCTTCCTCAGAATAAATCCAGAAGCTCACTTACTTCTTTCCTTTTCCACCTCTACCACCCTGTCTAACTACCATCATCTCTCTCCAGGATTATCACAATGGCCTCCCAACTGATTTTTTTGCTTCCAGCCCTTGTTCCATTTAGTCTATTCTCAACACAACAGCCAAAGTAATCCTGTTAAAATGTGAGTCGGATCACATCATGCTGCCGCTCAAAACTCTATAATGGTCTCTCAGTCAGCATAAAAGCCAGAGCATTTACAATGTCCTACAAGATCCTGTATAATCTGGCTTGCTCTTCGCTTCCTCTTGCTGATCTCTCCCTCACTCTGCTCTAGCCTCACTGCTCATCTTCTTTTCTCTCAAACTTGCCAGGCGTGTTCCAGGCTTGGGGCCTTTGCACTTGCTATTCCTTCTTCCCTTGATATCCACTCTTCCCTTGATATCCACATAACTCACTCTCCTGACTCCTTTATAAATGTCATCTCATTGAGGTCTTTACTGGACACCTACTCAAAACTGTAATGCCACCATCCCTGTTACCTTCTTTATTTTCTCATTAACACTGAATGTTACTCACATTCTATATATTTTAATATTTTCACTTGTTATCTCTCCCCCTACCTCACCTTATTCCCACTAGAATATAAACTCCATGAGGGCAGGGATTTTGAGCTGTATCCTATGTCTACAGCTGTAACCTGTAGAATAATTCATTTGCCTGACATGTAAACGAATAAACAAATATAGGAATGAAATCTCTTGTTTCCCAGACGTATAATTTCAACTAGATATTTGGCATCCCAATATATGGCTCACTGCTGCCTCAAACATAAATCTACAACTAAGCTCACCACTTCACCCATGTGCTGAAACCTCAGTTCTACCACTTCCAGTTAAAACATTTCATTGAATCTTCAATATCTTTTCCTGTAGAGATCAAAATATACTCAATATTTGTTCCTTCCTTGCCTTCAATCTCTACTCTGCTTTTCATCCTACCACCCTAAATATCTGTTCATAGTCTCCTTCTGCTGGATGGTACTTGTCTTCTGAATGTCCATTAAATGATGGTATTTCCTGCTCGTCCTTGAAAATTCTGTCCAGAGTTCTCCTCAGGAAATCTTTCCCTGCTAACTCCTCCTTCACCCTATCACCTCACTCTCACATCTCTGTACACACAATGACTGAGCAACCTGGGTAAGCACTAACAGGATATTTACCACATTGTATCAAGAGTATCTTCTCACCACTCAGCCTCCCCGTAGACTATAAACTGTGCAAGGGCAATAACCACATCTGAATCACCCAAGCCTTAGCAGAGAACCAGGCCCATGTTACGTGCTCAATAAATTATGGTAGAATGACAAATAAGTGAGCAAATAGATGAAGGAATAAATGAATGCAGTAAGATCACAAAGAATATTAGCAACAATGGATTAGTATTTTCTTGTATACCCTGAGAGCTTTGCATGTTTTTATTGGAGCATTTAGCAATACGGCTTACAGATGAAAGTAAAAGATTCATGATAACATAAAATATGTCTTTACTACCTACACTAGCTAGAAAACAAATAAACTAACATAGTTTGACCTGAAATTATCCAGTGAAATTCTTATGTCTATTTTTGCAATTTTCTGCATAAAGTGGCCTCACGGCTTTCATAGCAAATTTATAATGAATGTAGAAATGTAATGCAGGCCAACTTGGAGTCTTTTGTGTTTCGCCATTAAATGGAGTTTAAGATGGTCTTAAATTCTGGCCAGTGTCATAGAATTATTTGCTTTCTTCCCCTTTGCCTTTTGTTCTCTAGATTTCACATGAGAAAGTCCAGTATTTAATCAAATTACCTTTATGAACTGTATTTTCATTTAAATGACACAGAGATCAAAAGAGGAAATAGTTCTGGAGATATGCTGCCCTTCCATAATCCACATTAACACCTGTGGAAATCCTACAGAAAACTATTAATAATTGAGTCTGACATGGGCAGTAAAACTCACAGTATGCTCTTATTAGGCTCCTTATTCATGTTGATTCCAAGCACTGTATTCCATTTTCTGTGAATATTATTATTAACTTTCATAATGTGCAACATTCATATATGCATGCTTTAAAGAAAATATAAAAATATAGATGCTATGAATCAAGGGCTAAACAGAAAGCTATTTGGAATTTCATTATTAAAAAAGAGGATAGAAAAGAAAAAAAAATTCCCATTATTTTATATAAATAGCATACCAGTATGATTTAGGGAATGGTTACATTTATTGACCATGCTTATCACTATATTAATTAAGTTCAAATGCAATCATACATTTTTCCCTCCATGATGTGAGATGCATAGTTTGTGCCTTGACTTTGTTATTTAGGTTTGGGGCTTTGTTTCTGCTGAGTTAGCTTTTAAAAACTGTTTTGAGGAAAACAATATTGACTAAAAATTCTTAATGTGACGTTATCTATGGTACCTTGAAATATTAAGTTGCCTTAAGAATCTGAAGACATCCTAACTTTTGTCTGTATCATGTGAAAGATGAGTTGTGTGAAAAATAAACTATAATGTGCCATTTATAGCGTGATGAGAATTATTCTCAAAGATAATTTTTCTAATTTTTGAGTGGTATCAGCTGCCTAAGCAAGGCCAAGGGTATTAATTATAGAGAAGATGCTAGGGAGGAATACTTATGTACCTTTCATTGTTATAGAACCTCATTTGGGAGTTAATATCAGGGCTGTCTCCAGTACCATTCATCTGACACTTGGTAAATGAGTTGTCAGTAATGGTGAAAATATATTAATACTGCAGATCACTTGAAATGGGTGCCCTTATGGGTTTTACCAGAAAATTCTCCCTTTGGTTAACTCAATATCTTTTCTGACACATTTTCGTTGCACTGAAATGTCAGAGTTATGAATACTGATAGACCTTCTCTTAAAGTGCCCCTCAAGTTCACTGCCATTTGCTCATTAGGTTTGCTTTTTATTGCATGTCAGAAAGTGCCTCTTTTTAAGCACCTACTAATAAATGGGAATTGATGAGAACTATATCTCCAGAGCAGGCGGTAAATTCAAAGGTCCTAAATGAGGACGTCTGTGAGGCATCTAAGACCAGGGCATGTGCCCGTGGATCTTGATCTGGCTTACAGCGGATAGTTGATTTGATGTTAAGATTAAAGAGGCATGCATTCCTAAGCAGTGCTTTAAGTCCCAAAATGGAAATAGTTCCTTTTCCCATTGATAAAATAATATAATAAGCTATCCTTTTAAATATGTCTCCAGAATCATTTTCAAAGGTAATTTATTTAAATGAGTATGAATTGTAACTTTGCAGAAAGTGTTAATACACTATTTCCAACTCTAACATAAAATGTGTAAGGTGAAGGTGGCAAGGGGTAGATGAAGATGCAGAGATAAAGAAAATGGTGGTGGTTACTAAAGGTGGAGACAGAGGCAGGAGGTGAATGCATATGCTCACTCAGTCATCTTAAGAATCTGGGGTTGAGGCTGTGGCAGAGGAGGCAAGGGGACGGGAGAGAGAGTGATGCCTCTGTCTCAGGTATAGGGCTCTCTTGGACTGAGCATGGTGTGGAGATCCAACCCTGTGCTACTTAGCTCTGGGAAACTTCTGAAAAGCAAGAGTATCTCTAGAAAATAGGTCTTTACTCCATGAAGTTGTTGATGAGCTGGCCTTGGTAAGCTCCTATTAAATGGAAAAAATTGTGAATTAGGCTTGCTGCTGAGATGAGATATAGGGAAAATGTTGGTTGTGTGAGTTCCAACTGTGGCAGGTAATAGCTTGCTGACTCAAAAAGAAGGCAGGAAATCAGTAAGTCAGAAAGGTATAACTATCCAGCAACAAACCATTGGTAAGAGAAGAGAAACCTAGAACCTGACAGTTTTTCAGATATTCCGAATCAGTGTTTCCCAATGATCTATTTACCACCTTCAAGGCTTAGGCATATCCACAAGTATTTTTAAATTAATATTTTTACTTAAATCAACCTAGTTACTTTTTTACCTAGCCTTGTTCTGTGTGATAATATATGTGGTATATCTTTTATCTTTTTAATATATATTAAAATAAATACATAACTGTTAAAATTAAAAATTTAGGAATCTCTGGTCTACCTTAAAATTTCTCATGTTTTGCTTTTGGTACAAGTCCTGTGCTTTGGGAACTCTATTCTAAATATGAAGAGTGAAATGTCTGTCACAGATTTTGGAGGAGGACCTGACCAGCAGGGACCAGGGGAAGGGACTTAATATTATTTGTTTGCAATTTAGATCCTGCATCAGAAGGATTTAAAGGCAACTTAAGACATGTATGCAAAAAGAATGTTAAGGTAAAAAATGTAAATATCAGAAACTTGTAGAAAAAGAAAGCAAATATACTGCCCCTCCAGGTTAAAATAGTTACTTTGTTGAGTACTAAACTTAGTTCTGTGGCTTCTGGAAAGGTCAACATTATATCCAACTTGCTCATGGTCTCTATGACCTCTGTTGACCCTTGTTACCTAAGGGAGATACCCATATGGTAAAGTAGAGTATTCTTTTTCTATGTTAAGAAACTTCTAAGTTCCTAGAATTTCTATTGAAAATCCACATACCCAGCCATCAGCTTCAAACCTGACAGATTTCACTAACAGGAAGAGTGGGAGAGCTGGATCTGTCAAGGTGAGTGGTACTCACGGGAGTCAGTGAGGCTTGACAAGGGGCTTGCCTGGCAGAGGTGAGAGTGCATCTGAGGTTCGATGTTATGAATCTGTGGGCAGCCAGGACTGCTGACTTCTGTGCCAACTATTCCAGTTGCTTTTGTTCTGTAAGAAATCACTTTAAAGCTTAGTAGAATTAAAATAAAAATTAGTGTATCTTAAGGTCTGTGAATTAACAGGTCTCATCTGAGCAGTTTCCACTTGGGGTCTCTCATGCACTTACAGGCAGCTGTCAGATTGGTCTGGGGGTAATCTGAAACTTAACTGGGCTGGGCGTTGAAAATGGCACTCTCCATGGGTAGCTATTAATACTGGCTGTCAGAGACCTTCAAGATGGTGGAGGAGTAAGATGTGGAGATCACCTTCCTCCCCACAGTACATCAAAAATGCATCTACATGTGTAACAACAACACCTTCTGAATGCTGGCAGAAGACCTCAGACTTCCCAAAAGGCAAGAAACTCCCCACGTACCTGCGTAGGACAAAAGAAAAAAGAAAAAACAGAAACAAAAGAATAGGGACAGGATCTGCACCTCTGGGAGGGAACTGTGGAGGAGGAAAAATTTCCACACAGTAGGAAGTCCCTTCACTGGCAGAGATGGGGGATGGGGGGGGAAGCTTTGGAGCCATGGAGGAGAGCGCAGCAACAGGGGTGCAGAGGGCGAAGTGGAGAGATTCCCACACAGAGGATCAGTGCCGACCAGCACTTACCAGCCTGAAAGGCTTGTCTGCTCACCGGCTGGGGTGGATGGGGGCTGAGAGCTGAGGCTCAGGCTTTAGAGGTCAGATCCCAGGGAGAGGACTGGGGTTGGCCGCGTGAACACAGCCTGAAGGGGGCTAGTGCAGCACAGCTAACCTGGAGGGAGTCTGGGAAAAGGTCTGGACCTGACGGAGAGGCAAGAGACCTTTGTAAGGAGAGGGGATTCTGACTCCATGTGCCCACAGAAGGCAGAGCACTGCCTAAACGAGCTCCAGAGATGGGCAAAAGCTGTGGCTATCAGCCTGGACCCCCCAGAGACGGGCACGAACTGCTAACGCTGCTGCTGCTGCCACCAAGAATCCTATGTGCAAGCGCAGGTCACTATCTACAACACCTGCCCCCCCCCAGGAGTCTGCGCAGCCCACCACTGCCAGGCTCTCGTGATCCAGGGACAAGTTCCCTGGGGGGAACACACACCACGCCTCAGGATGTTGCAATGTCATGCCGGCCTCTGCCACCTCAGGCTTGCCCCGTGTTCCAATTATGACTACCCTACCCCTCCTTCCCGCCGGCCTGAGTAAGCAAGAGAGCCCTAATCAGCCGCTGCTTTAGCCCCCTCCTGTCTGGGAGGGGAAAAGACTCTGAGGGCAGCCTAGATGCAGAGGCAGGGCCAAAACCAAAGCTGAACCCTAGGAGCTGTGTGAACAAAGAAGAGAAAGGGAAATTTCTCTGTGCAGCCTCAGGAGCAGCAGATTAAATCCCCACAATCAACTTAATAAACCCTGCATCTGAAGAACACCTGAGTAGACAACGAATGTTCCCAAAATTGAGGTGGTAGACTTTGGGAGCAACTGTAGACTTGGGGTTTGCTTTCTGCATCTAATTTTTTCTGGTTTTATGTTTATCTTAGTTTAGTATTTAGTGATTATTATCTTTGGTGGACTTGTTTATTGGTTTGGTTGCTCTCTTTCTTTAAATATATATATATTTTTTTTCCTTTTTCTTTTTGTGAGTGTGTATGTGTATGCTTCTTTGTGTGATTTTGTCTGTATAGGTTTGATTTTACCATTTGTCCTAAGGTTCTGTCTGCTTGTTTTTTGTTTTTGTTTCTGTTTTGTTTTATTTTTCTCTCTTCCTTTCCTTCTGAGCTGTGTGGCTGGCAGGCTCTTGGTGTTCCAGCCGGGTGTCAGGCCTGAGCCTCTGAGGTGGGAGAGCTGAGTTCAGGACACTGGACCACCAGAAACCTCCTGGCCCCACGTAATAACAATCAGTGAGAGTGCTCCCTGAGATCTTCATCTCAACACTAAGACCCAGCTCCAACCAACAGCGAGCAAGCTCCAGTGCTGGACGCCCCATGCTAAACAACTAGCAAGACAGGAACACAACGCCACCCACTAGCAGAGAGACTGCCTAAAGTCATCCTAAGTTCACAGACACTCCAAAACACACCACCAGACACAGCCCTGTCCACCAGAAGGACAAGATACAGCCCCACCTACCAGAACACAGGCACCAGTCCCCTCCACCAGGAAACCTACACAACCCACTGAATCAACCTCAGCCACTGGGGGCAAACACCAAAAATAACAGGAACTATGAACCTTTAGCCTGCGAAAAGCAGACCCCAAATACAGTAAGTTAAACAAAATGAGAAAACAGCAAAATACACAGCAGATGAAGGATCAAGGTAAAAACCCACCAGACCAAACAAATGAAGAGGAAATAGGGGAAGCAGAGTCAAGATGGCAGTGTGGGAAGACGTGGAGTTAACATCTCTGCACAAGTAGGGTGCCTGCAGGCCACTGGTGGCGAACTCTGATGCCCAAGGAGACGGGAGGAACCACAAAAGAAACTGTTAGGATGTAGGGGGACTGAGGGGGGAGGAGAAGTGGAGGTCACACAGGATCGGCACCCCTGAAGCCAGGGAGATCAGGAGAGGCAGGTGGGAGGGACTCTCCAGGAAGAGCGGGAGAGGAATGGAGGGCGATTGCCTGGCCTACTTGGGCCAGGGAGCCTGCTGAGCTCCCAGGCCAGTAGCCCCACCAAAGCCCCAACCAGGCTGCATGGGTCCCTGGGAGCATAACAGGGAGGCCGGGGAGATCTGGAGAGGCAGGTGAGAGAGGTCCTCCAGGAGGAGTGGGAAAGGAGTAGAGGGCGAATGCTCCAACCACTCAGGACCAGGAGCCTGCTGATCTCCCAGGCTGATACCCTCCCCCCCCAAACCTGCCTTCAGGCCATGTGTGTCCCTGGGGGCATAGGAGGGAGGCTAGGGAGATCAGGAGAGGCAGGAAGAGGGGCCCTCCCAGACCAGAGGAGCAGGAGAGGAGAAGAGGAAATTTACCCCACCCGCTCAAGCCCAGGAAGCCTGCTGGGTTCCCAGGTGAGGTCCCCTGCCCTCTGAGACCAGGGGTGGGGGGCACACCTTGGCCCCTTCTGTTCCTTGAGCCTAAGTCCCACCCACCACAGCCCCCAGGGCCTTATCCAGCCCTGTGGGTCCTGAGCATTGGCCCTGGCAACCGCCCAAACCTCGCCCTTGCTTAGGCCCTGCCCTCAAGAGCTATGGCTTTCCCCCTCCCTTTTTTTTTTCCTCCTTTATTACTATTGTGGTACTGTTGTACCTTCCACTTGTTGATTCATCTATATTTTTATTTTTATATTCTTCCTAACATATCTGTTAGTTTCCTAGTCTAATTTTATTTTCTACTTTGTTATTTTTTTCTGTCCCAGGCAGCTTGCAGGATGTTGGTTCATGAGCCAGGGGTTGGGCCAAAGCTCCTGCAGTGAGAGCTCTGAGTCCAAACCACGGGAGTAGCAGAGAACCTCACAATGGAGGGAATATTCATCAGGGTGAGGTCTCATGTAGTTCCTCATCTCAGCACGAAGACCCAGCTCTACCCAAAAGCCTACAAACTCCAGTGTTGGAAGCCTCAGGCCAAACAACCAGTAAGAGAAAGGAACACAATCTCACTCATAAAAAAAAGATGGCAAAAAAATATGTCATAGATGAAGGAGCAAGTAAAAACCTATAACACCAAATAAATGAAGAGGAAATAGGCAATCTACCTGAAATAGAATTCACAGTAATGATAGTAAAGATGATGCAGAATCTCGTAAATAGAATGGAAGCATGGATTGAAAAAATACAACAAATGTTTAACAAAGGTATAGAAGAACTAAAGAACAAAAACAACAGAGATGAACAACACAATAACTGAAATGAAAAATACACTAGAAGGAATCAATAGCAGAATAACTGAGAACAGATAAGTGACCTGGAAAACAAAATGGTATAAATAACTGCCACAGAGCAGAATAAAGAAAAAAGAATGAAAAGAATTGAAGACAATCTCAGAGACCTCTGGGACAACACTGAACACACCAACATTCGAATTATAGGGGTCCCAGAAGAAGAAGAGAAAAATAAAGTGTCTGAGAAAATATTTTAAGAGATTACAGTTGAAAACGTCCCTAACATGAGAAAGGAAATCGTCACCCAAGTCCAGGAAGCACAGAGAGTCCCATACAGGATATCCCATACAGGATAAAACCTAGAAAAAACACACCAAGACACATATTAATCAAACTAACAAAAATTAAATTCAAAGAAAAAATATTAAAAACAGCAAGGGAAAAACAAACAATAACATACAAAGGAATCCCCATAAGGTTATCAGCTGATTTTTCTGTGGAAACTCAGCAGGCCAGAAGGGAGTGGCAGGATATACTTAAAGTGATGAAAGAGAAAAACGTACAACCAAGATTACTCTACCCAGCAAGTATCTCATTCAGATTCAATGGAGAAGTCAAAAGCTTTTCAGACAAGCAAAACCTAAAAGACTTCAGCACCAACAAACCAGCTTTACAACAAATGCTAAAGAAACTTCTCTAAGCAGGAAACACAAGAAAAAGACCCACAAAAACAAACACAAAACAATTAAGAAAATGGTAATAGCAACATACATATCAATAATAACCTCGAATAGAAATGGATTAAATGCCCCAACCAAAAGACACAGACTGGCTGAATGCATATAAAAACAAAACCCATATATATGATGTCTACAAGAGACCCACTTCAGACCCAGGGACACATACAGACTGAAAGTGAAAGGATGGAAAGAGATATTCTATGCAAATGGAAATCAAAAGAAAGCTGGAGTAGCAATACTAGTATAAGATAAAATATACTTTAAAATAAAGATTGTTACAAGAGATAAGGAGGGACACTACATAATAATCAAAGGATCAATCCAAGAAGAAGATATAACAATTATAAATGTTTATGTACCCAGAATAGGAGCACCTCAGTACATAAGACAAATGCTAACAACCATGAAAGGAGAAATCCACAGTAACACAATAATAGTAGGAGACTTTAACACCCCACTTACACCAATGGACAGATCATCCAAACAGAAAATAAGTAAGGAAACACAAGCTTTAAATGACACAACAGACCAGGTAGATCTAACTGATATTTACAGAACATTCCACCTAAAAGTGGCAAACTACACTTTCTTCTCAACTGCACATGGAATATTCTGGAGGATAGATTACATCTTGGGTCACAAATCAAGCCTCAGGAAAATTTAACAAAATTGAAATCATATCAAGCAACTTTTCTGACAACAATGCTATGAGATTGGAAATCAATTAGAGGAAAAAAATTGTAAAAAACACAATAACATGGAGGCTAAACAGTGCACTACTAAATAACCAAGAATTCACTGAAGAAATCAAAGAAGAAATTAAAGAATAAATAGAAATAAATGACAATGAATACTCGATGACCCAAAACCTATGGGACGCAGCAAAAGCAGTTCTAAGAGGGAAGTTTATAGCAATACAATCTCACCTCATGAAGCAAGAAAAATCTCAAATAAACAATCTAATCTTCTGCTTAAAACAACTAGAGAAAGAAGAACAAAGAAAACCCAAAGTCAGTAGAAGGAAAGAAATGATAAAGATCAGAGCAGAAATAAATGAAATAGGAATGAAGAAAACAATAGCAAAGATCAATAAAACTACAAGCTGGTTCTTTGAGAAGATAAACAAAATTGATAAACCTTTAGCCAGACTCATCAAGGAAAAAAGGGAGAGGACCCAAATCAATAAAATTAGAAATGAAAATGGAGAAATCACAACTGACACTGCAGAAACACAAAGGATTATAAGAGACTACTACAAACAACTATATGCCAACAAAATGGACAACCATGGAGAAATGGACAAATTCGTAGAAAGGTACAATTTTCCAAGACTGAACAAGGAAGAATTAGAAAATATAAACAGACATATCACAAGTAATGAAATTGAAACTAATTAAAAATCTTCCAACAAACAAATGACCAGATGGCTTCACAGGTGAACCTTATCAAATATTTAGAGAAGAGATAACACTGATTCTTCTCAAACTCTTCCAAAAATTGCAGAGAGAGAAACACTCCCAAATTCATTCTTCAAAGCCACCATCACCCTGATACCAAAACCAGAAAAAGACATCACAAAAAAAGAAAATTATGACCAATATCACTGATGAACATAGATGCAAATATCCTGAACAAAATATAAGCAAACAGAATCCAAAAGAACATTAAAATGATCATACACCATGATCAAGTGGGATTTATCCCAGGGATGCAAGGATTCTTCAATATATGCAAATCAATCAATGTGATACACCACATTAACAAATTAAGGATTAAAAACCGATGATTATCTCAATAGTAGCAGAAAAGCCTTCTGACAAAATTCAACAATGATTTATGATAAAAACACTCCAGAAAATGGCCATAGAGGGAACCTACCTCAACATAATACAGGCCATATATGACAAACCCACAGCAAGCATCATACTCAATGGTCAAAAACTGAAAGCATTTCCACTAAGATCAGGAAGAAGACAAGGACGTCCACTCTCACCACTCTTATTCAACATAGTTTTGGAACTCCTAGCCATAGCAATCAGAGAAGAAAAAGAAATAAAAGGAATACAAATTAGAAAAGAAGAAGTAAAACTGTCACTGTTTGCAGATGACATCATACTATACATACAAAATCCTAAAGATGTCACCAGAAAACTACTAGAACAATCAATGAATATGGTAAGGTTGAAGGATACAAAATTAATGCACAGAAATCTCTGGCATTCCTATACACCAACAACAAAAAATGAGAAAGACAAATTAAGGAAACTCTCTCATTTACCACTGCAACAAAAAGAATAAAATAACTAGGAATAAACCTGCTTAAAGAGGCAAAAGACTTGTACTCAGAAAACTATAAAACACTGATGAAAGAAATCAATGATGACATAAACAAATGGAGAAATATACCATGTTCTTGGATTGGAAGAATCAGTATTGTGAAAATGACTACACTACACAAAGCAATCTACAAATTCAATGTAATCCCTATCAAACTACCAATGGCATTCTTCACAGAACTAGAACAAAACATTTTACAATTTGTATGGAAACACAAAAGACCCCGAATAGCCAAAGCAATCATGAGAAAGAAAAACGGAGTTGGAGAAATCATGCTCCTCAACTTCAAACTATACCACAAAGCTACAGTAATCAAGACAGTATGCTACTGGTACAAAAACAGAAATATAGAACAATGGTACAAGATAGAATTCCCAGAGATAAACCCACATCCAAAAGGGCACCTATTTTATGACAAAGGGGGCAAGAACATTCAATGGGAAAAAGACAGACTCTTCAATAAGTGGTTCTGGGAAAACTGGACAGCTACATGTAAAAGAATGAAATTAGAACACTACCTAACACCATACACAAAAGTAAACTCCAAATGGATTACAGACTTAAATGTAAGACCAGACACTATACAACTCTTAGAGGAAAACATAGGAGAAACACTCTTTGACATAAACCACAGAAAGATCTTTTTTGACCCACCTCCTAGAGTAATGGAAATAAAAACAAAAATAAACAAATGGGACTTAATTAAACATAAAACTTTTGCACAGGAAAGGAAACTATAAACAAAACAAAAAGACAGTCCTCAGAATAGGAGAAAATATTTGCAAATAAAACAACAGACAAAGGATTAATCTCCAAAATGCACAAACAGCTCATGGAGCTCAATATCAAAAAACCCAAAAAATCCAGTTAAAAAATGGGCAGAAGACCTAAATAGACATTTCACTAAGGAAGACATACAGATGGCCAAGAGGCACATGAAAAGATGCTCAACATCGTTAATTATTAGAGAAATGCAAATCAAAACTGCAATTAGGTATCACCTCACGTGGGTTAGAATTGTCATTATCAAAAAATCTAGAAACAGTAAATGCTGGAAAGGGTGTGGTGAAAAGGGAACCCTCTTGCACTGTTGGTGGGAATGTAAATTGATACAGCCACTATGGAGAACAGTATGGAGGTTCCTTAAAAAACTACAGATAGAACTACCATATGACCCAGCAATCCCACTACTGGGCATATACCCTGAGAAAATGATAATTCAAAAAGAGACATGTACCACAATGTTCACTGCAGTACTATTTACAATAGCCAGGACATGGAACCTACCTAAATGTCCATCGACAGAGGAATGGATAAGGAAGATGTGGCACACATATACAATGGAATATTACTCAGCCATAAAAAGAAACGAAATTGAGTTATTTGTAGTGAAGTGGATGGACCTAGAGCCTGTCATCCAGAATGAAGTAAGTCAGAAAGAGAAAAACAAATGCTATATGCTAAGACATATGTATGGAATGTCAAAAAAAAAAAAAAAGGTTCTGATGAACCTATGGGCAGAATAGGAATAAAGACACAGAACTACTAGAGAATGGACTTGAGGATATGGGGAGGGGGAAGGGTAAGCTGGGACGAAGTGAGAGAGTGGCATAGACATATATACACTACCAAATGTAAAATAGATAGCTAGTGGGAAGCAGCCACATAGCACAGGGAGATCAGCTCGGTGCTTTGTGACCACCTAGAGGGGTGGGATAGGGAGGTTGGGAGGGAGACACAAGAGGGAGGAGATATGGGGATATATGTATATGTATAGCTGATTCACTTTGTTATACAGCAGCAACTAACACAACATTGTAAAGCAATTATACATCAATAAAGATGTTAAAAACAAATACTGGCTGTTAGCTGGAAGCTTAGCAGGGCTGAAACATCTAGACGTGCCTTTGTCATGTGACTCCTGCTTCTCACAGTGCAGAGACTGACTTCTGAGAGAAATGTCTCAACAGTAGATGCTCCAAAAAGCAGGAATCAGAAGCTGCCAGGCTACTTAAGTGTTATGCTCAGAACTGGCACAACACCACTTCCTTTGTGCCCTACTGAAGATAACAATCATAGAATTCATTCCGATTCAAAGAGGTTGGAGAAATAAACTCTTAATGGAGAAATGGAAAGGTCACAATGTAGAAGAGTATGTGAAATGGGAAATATTATGTGACTATCTTCAGAAAATACAATCTACTATATCCTCCAAGAGGCTTCTGCACTCTTAATTAAAAGAAAATCACAAACACAAGAGTAATCTGGGTTGGGGGATAGTATTTTAGGTATTGTGTAAAGTTGTGTAGGCAGTGAACTGTAAGTTGTGGTGACCTTGGCCTGAAAAGGAATTCATTATGTAATATTGTGAGAAGAAAGAGCCCTAGATTAAAATTCTCCTGGCTCTACACTTTGTTAACTATGTAGCCCTGGGATAGTAACTAGACCTTAATATCTCTGTATTACTAACAACAATTCAGAGTTGAATGATCTATGAGAGGCTTTCCCATTCTTAATAATTAGGAAGCTATGAACTTAATGGTCACTTGCCTGCTGTGGATCAGAGGGAATGATATGATGAATGAACTGCTCATAAATTAAAAGAACACATTTGGAGCAGGGTTGGCTTTTCTGGGAATCAATAGCTGACACTAAATACTGTAGAGAAAGTTATTGATGGCATTGATTGCTAGATTATTCCTTTGGCTCTGTAGTCCTAGGAAGGCATTTCCTAGTGATCTTCTATAACGGAAAAACTTTTAAGTTGTTTTTTCCTTTTCTATGTTTTTCACTCTAATCTAAACTCTAGTAAATAATCTCTGGTCTGCTATCAGGGGTAGAAGTTTATTAATTTATTTTTAATCAGAATAATCACTTCTTAATATTGGTTTATAAATCCATATTTTCATTCATTGAATGTCTTCAAGTAGGAAGAGGATAGACCCAAGTCTATCACTGTGGATTGCTACATGTGAATTCGTACTTAATATTAAATGAGATAATGCATATCTCTGCCAAACTATACGTGAGAGCTGAGCCTAATAGCATGTAAAAGAGGACCAAGCCAGTTCACAGTCTCTCTGCTTTCAAGAATAAATGTGAGCAGCACATAGACATAAAACCTGTGCTCTACGCAGGTGCTATGGGAACTTGAAGCTGTAGTGAATGAGATGTGTTCTCTCCAGTGAATAACCCAAGCAAGGGCTGGAAAGCAAATGTAAAATGTCAGACATCTTCTGGATAGAGTTCATAGAGGATCTTAGCACAGGATATGTGTCTTGCTAGTTTTTTGCATAATGAGAAGTTTAAACAATAGGACCAACTTGTATTTTCTATGACAACAACCACTTCCTGGATTTCTGGGGCTTCCCAAGTAAAACTGGTATCAATCTATCTCACTCCAGTCATGAAAAATTGCCTCCTCTCTGAAAACTGTCCCTCATTTACCTTTGCATATAAAATGGCAGAACAGCTTGTGGCATATTCCAAATTTTCTACTTAAATTGTACAGAAATACAACTGTATAATATCAACCAAACATTCATTGAGTGACTATTAGATACAAGGCATTGTATTTGAAGGCTATCAAAGGGTTTACTCATTCAATTCTTTTTTTTTTTTTGCATATTTAACAAATATTTTGAGCGCCTATTCAGTGCCAGGCTCTGTTCACTATGACAGAAGTTATTGGTTGTCTACCTAATAGACATATGCTTCATCCCATCACACACACCCTTCCACAGAGGCAGCCTAGTATTAATTTTTAAAGTACCACCTCTGAGGCCAGACCACCTGGGTTACAATCCTGGTGTCACCACTAAATAACTGTGTGGCTTTAGGTTATTTAATGTCTCTGTAAATCATAGATAATAGTGCTAACTACCTCATATCCTTGTGGTGGTGATTAAATAAGTTAATATACTATAATCAGTGGAAAAGGGCCTAGCACATCGTAAATGCCATGTAACAGTTAGCTATTACTATTGCCACTATTACTAAAACTACTACTACTACGACCAATACCGCAAACACTACTAACAAACTCTTGATTTTTTGAGTATTGGTGGCTGCGTCCTTCAAAGGAGGCCGAGTCCTAGTCCAAAGATGCACATTGATCTTAGTTGGAATTGGTCATGTAAATTCCATTCCTATTTTCATGGTTGTTTTAGAAATAGGCACGTGATGCCATTCTGTCCAGTGAAATGTGAGGCCATTATTGTTTGAGCGTGAAAGCTTGAAACTGCTTTGGAATGCAGGAAACTAGCTTAAGGATGAACACCTACATTCTGAGAATGGCAGAGAAAAAGATGACGATTTCATTGAGCTCCTGAGTCAACAAACCCCCAAAACAATTATACTGGACTTATTGTTAGATAATAAAGATAATAATAGCTTTGTATAAGCCATTTTCAGTTGAGTTTTCTGCAACTTACTGTTGAACGTATCAGATGAAATGATGTATCATTCCTAATCATGATGATTCATGACATCATTGAAGTTCCTTATTTATTTAAAGAAATATGAGAATCATATCCAAGGCTTTCTCATAAGGAAGAATGGAAGACCACTGGCAGAGGATGGAAAGTGTATCCTATTTACCCTAACTCAGATGTGGTGATATTTATTTTAACATCTACAAAAATTACAGTAAAGATAAGTAGAAAAAGGTATTAGTTTGATTCCATTGGTCTTTCCACATAAGAGCAATAATCCTCTAGGTCACTCTCATTCTGCACAGTGACATAACACTGCGTAAGGGGAAACATCACCATGGGTCTGTTCTGTAATATGTGTGGTAGTTGATTAAGTGTAATTAATCTATTAGGAAGTACCAGTAACAAG
Organism: Neophocaena asiaeorientalis asiaeorientalis; assembly: GCF_003031525.2. NCBI lineage: Eukaryota > Metazoa > Chordata > Mammalia > Artiodactyla > Phocoenidae > Neophocaena > Neophocaena asiaeorientalis. Next base: position 7,588,887 of record NW_020175821.1, read on the forward strand.
AAAAGTTAATTTGAGCCAGTTTCTCAGGTTAAACAGGAGCTACTTAGATAGGCTCTCTCATGCCCTGTTTCAAAGATTCTGACTCAGTAGATTAAAATATGTCTATGGGCAACACTTGAAGAAACACCAGTTTGAACATAGATTCAAAGATATGTAAAAATAGATTATTGGTCTTCAGTTTAAACAAATATCATTTGCTAACAGAAGAGGAAAAATAGAAATGAATGTTTTAACTCTTCAGTGAGATCATCTTAATACATACTCTAAATTAGTTTATAACCTGTAAATAAAAGGTTAATTTTGGTTGAAAAGAGTAAAATGACTTCATTTACTACATTTCTGTCAACTCTAACCCAATGCCCTAAATACTTTACTGAAGAGAATTTGATATCTAGTAGTTCCACCTTGAGAAACTACCTAGAATCACAGAGGAAAATTACACAGAAGTAATTCTCACATTTGTAGGAAGAAAGCACACGTTAAATATCTATATCACCCATTTAGGATCCAGACAGTGCCTTGAAAAAACCAAGGTACAGGGCTTCCCTGGTGGCGCAGTCGTTGAGAGTCCGCCTGCTGATGCAGGGGACACGGGTTCGTGCCCTGGTCTGGGAAGATCCCACATGCCGCGGAGCGGCTGGGCCCGTGAGCCATGGCCGCTGAGCCTGCGCGTCCGGAGCCTGTGCTCCTCAACGGGAGAGGCCACAGCAGTGAGAGGCCCGCGTACCGCAAAAAAAAAAAAAAAAAAAAAAAAAAAAAAAAGTTACAATTAACCCATAGATATATGACCATTTAAAGTTTCGTACCTGATGGATCTATCCGTCTGAATAATCAGATCACACATCTGTGTTATTGAGTTCTTGTTCTTACATTCTAATCCCGTTACCTTCATAATTTATGTATCTGAGATGTCATCTGCCTGTTTGCCGTCAGATCCATTCCCTACCCTCTGCTACTCTAGCTGTGTTCCAGGGAATTACTTTTCCCAGTATCACTTACTGACTTCTAACTAGGTTCAGCTGATAGGAGGCACCAAAAGGAATTTGGAGGGTGCATAAAAGGAAAAATCAATGTATTTTTCTGTCTCCATCTGTATTTGTCTCTGTTTCACCCTCTCCCTTTCCCTTAGGTGACATCTATGATAGCAACTGGGCTTCTGTTCCAAATCAGGTCAGATGTTTCTGCCTTACTGGTTTCAGCTATCATCAGGCATACCTAACATGGTTTCTGCTTCTGAATGTGGTCCCAGAGACTGGGAACTAATACTGTCTTTTCCCTTTAACCCTCCAGCCTAGTGGTGATAGTGGCTTTTTGCTGTTGCTAATTATCTGGGTTACCATACTGTCATCTTTTTGGTTTCTCAGCATTCCCTGTATTAAAATTTCCCTTGCCTGGAGTGGTTACTGTTTTCTTGAGTGATATGTTATCCTTGGCTCTTATTCTGAACTATGCAAATTATAGACATTTTTTGTAACATTCTAGATTTAACTTGACTTCTACCAGTTATCCTACTTTTCCAGTCATTGACTATTATACCATCTTCACTTGTATTCAGAAGTGACCTACGTGCCCCTGATTTCATGTATTCCCCAAACAAGATCAACCTGGTTGAAACACAGCCTAGTTTAAAATCAGTGTGTGATTAATTAGTTGTATCATTTAACCTGTGAATTAATGTGACAGACCAAGAGGGTATCAGAACTTATATAAAAGCCATGTAATGGACTTCTAATGTCATTTTCTTAACTGTATATGATGGAGCTTTCATGGAGAGACTTTCAGATACAAACAGTAGAGAAAACTTTTAATATGAAATGTCCCACCTAAGAAAAGCCACAACAGAAGGCATATAAAGGAAACTATTGTAGGACAGATGAAAGGCAACAGGGCAAGAGAATTATGTAATAGCAGAGCTAAAAGTTGGGCAAATTTAAATTTCTGAAAAGGTATGCAGTGTGTTAAAGTTATCATTGTTAGAGAAATGTAGAAATTGGAAAAGGAAATTCACACATAACAATATACAGTCCAAAGTATTGCCATATCATCTTTAATTTTTGCAGCCTTTCATTTAATGCACATAAGCCTCTGAACGTTCCAATACTTAAGGGCAACCAATAACAAAGGAGAGTTGTGTGGGGGACCACATCTTTTATTTTTACTCCCTTTGAGAAAATGTGCTCAGCTTAAAGGCTAGTTGCTGCCAGCCTTCAGTCTGCCCCACAGAGAGGAGTTTTCAGCAGTTCAACAGAAAATTTTATCAGGTAAAGGTGATATTTTAGTTAATGATTTCCCTGCTTCAATTCCGCATATACTGTTTTGTCTTTGAAACATGCCAAGAGATATATGTAAGCTGTCTGGTACATAGTGCTTTAACCTGTGTTGCTTCAAATCCATAGCAAAGCAATTTTATGTAGTAGGAGTAGCATTCTCTTACGTCTGCTATTGCTTTCTACAAGCAAATGGGTTCATCAGACACTATTAGCTCTAGCTATAGTATTTGAGATGGATTAGCAAAACTACTCCGAGCTGTGGATTTCCTGAAGTCAGTGTTAACTATCTATCATGTATCATGGTGGAAGAAACTCCTTAGATAAAGAAAAACTTAGTTTCATTGTCTGACAAGTAATCTTTAAGGAGGTGATTAGCCTCATTTTTCCCCCTTATGTTTGGAAGGATCTGATACCTTAAAATTTTTGGAGATAGCTCTGGGAGATGGCTGAGTGCAAGAGCCACAGAGTCAAGAACCTGACAGGGTATGATTGGGAATCCTGGGTTTGTTTACTAAACCAATTTCTTAACTTTAAAAGTGACAATAAGAGTAATGGGCCTTAAGATGTGTTATGAATTTCCCATAGGAATATGTACACAAAATCAAACTCTGCTTTACAATATGGCAATTTCTTGAACATCTCTATTTCCACCACTACATTTTTGTACCCAAGGTAAAATCCTCTCCAGACCAGAAGGATGCCACTTAAGGGAAAGAACAAAAAGAAAGAAAGAAAAAGAAAAATCCACTTTCTAGAGTAAATAATTTTCTTTTGAAAACAAAAGTTTGTGGTGTTTACCTATAATAAAAGCATAATGGTAAAGTTTGAACATGTTCATATCGCCTCCTTGCATTTTTAAATTTCAATTTTTGGCAATCATCAGGGAATAAGACACTTTTAGATCCATCATAATGACCCCACTATCCCCCCCAAAGAACAACTCACAATTTTTCTAGGCATTTCTGATGCAAAATAGTTTGAAGATGTATGTCCTGGCAGGGTCTAAAAGTCAAAATGGAATTGCTCCTTACATGCTGTGGCATGTACCTTGGAGACCTGGGTTCAGATTCTATACTTCTACTTACTAGCTGTGTGACTTGTTAAGATATTTTATCTAAGTTTATCTTCTCATCTGAACAGTGGAGGTTATTCCTACCTCACAAGGTTGTTTGGGTAATGAAATGAGATAATATAAGGAAAGTGATAGGTCGTAGTTGATGGTCACTTACAAATCTCATCTACATGTCGTTTCCCTCTTAATTACCTATTTTAATTACAAAAATCTAAATGCTATGATCCAAACCATTTGCCCTGAAACATATAATTACCAATGCAAAGTCAAGGCTACCACTAGCCTATAAATGAAGAACTTGGTAATTGCTCCTTCTCCTGCCCTAGCCATCAGTTACCTCATTACACAAAGCTTCTCCAAGGTACATATCCATAACCTAGGACAAAACCTAGGACATCTACTCACAAATGTACTACAAAGAACAGAGCTAATTTTAATGTTCAACCAAGGCAGTAGCAAAAGGCCAGAATCCCTGTTCCTTTCCTAAATAGTGTGCCTTGTAGCATCCTATAATATCATCTTATAGGTAGTTGCCTATCCATGTGTGCGTACCACTGGCTTTGAACCAGTATGTGTGTATACAACTAATTTTGTCTTTAGATTGAATCCTTCCTGATCTTGTTCTAATAGGCTGAAACCAGATAAATAAATGATGAACAAAGCTGATTATAAATGTGTGGATGCCTGTAGCCTATTGCACATTGGGGCACGGGGGTGCAGATTGCTTATACATAAAGGAAGGAATTCACCTGAAAGAGCATGAAAATGGATTACTAAAACGTATTAGAATTACAAGATTTCAGACCCAGTAGTTTTGTTTTTTAATGGTTTAATGGATGGGGGATCTTACACGTCTGAAGCAAGGTCCTGAAGCAACAACCCAATGTGTTCAGCTGATCGCAGGGCAGGACATGGCAGCAAGCTTCCCTTCGGGGGCAGGGGGAGGCTACCAGTTATAGGGGGAATTGAGGGCAGGTTGGCTCATTGGTTACCAGCAGAGGAGCACATCCCTCACCGACGCTTTGATAAGCTATAAAGTGGTTAAAGTTAGAAAAATCATTAGCTGGGGCCTGGGGTAAGCATGTAGGAAGGGCAGTTAGGTGAGTAGGATATAAGTGAAGCAAGCACTGGTTGAGCTTTGCAGACAGAGTAGTTCTCATTTATTTATTTACACAGCCAAAATGGTAGGCATGTCTTTGTTACTTCTTAAAGCACATAGGAAAATGAGAAGAAAGATGAAGAGGAAAGGACTTCTAGAATCTTTCTATATTTTTCTGAGCTCACTAGCATAAATAGCCTAACTCACTCATCCATAGATGAGACTTTCTCTTGCAGAATTTGCATGCATCCTGAGGTATGACTGGAAATTATGAGTTGACAATGAGACTTTAAACTTTGACTAATGTCCTTTGGTTTTGTTATTGTTTTTGTTATTTGTCTTGTTATTGTTTTTGTCCTAAGTTTCAAAGATATAGTTGGAAGATACATCTCTAGAGCTTTCAGTCTTGGAATTCCAAGGAAATATTTAAAAATTGTTTTACCATTCTTGAGGAATAATAATAACATTGATGTAGGCACCATGAATAGAATCATTTATTGATAGAATATTGTAGACATGAGGAAATTTTATTTATTCTTCTAACATATCTTATCCTGAAGTGCTATCTTTATGATGACAATGTTATTAAAACATGAAATATTTGGGGGTTTGTTTTCCTGATATATGCATGTATGCATATGTGCAGGAGGGAGTGGGCAGGTGATATATGAGAAGAGGGCCTGCTGATTAAGGAACCATACCTGATGTCAAATGACCAGTATACCTGATCCTCCCTATCTGCTCCTCATACCCCAACTTAACCAGTTGCCATGGCATTGGTAGACATAGTTCAAGATAATCAAAGATTTCCCATTGGTCTGTCACTATGATGTGTTTAAAATTCAAGTCTCTCTAGGTCACATTTAATAGCCTAAATAAAGACAAAAAAAAAAAAGATGAAGTTTTACTGCTGTTTAAAATAAATCAAAGTAAATGAAAAAAAATTGTCAAAATAACAATATTGTCCTAATATAAACCTACAGTACATGGGAATCTGAGTCAGGGCAGTGCAATAATCTTAACACAGCAGTGCAGGGCCCACCAGTTACACACATATGGCCCACCAGCCTATTTGCTTTTGCTGACCCTGTGAAGGCAACACACATGCCACAACTGGTTGGAAGATCAGAGTTGAAGGCAGAGACCTGAAATTTAGATTTTGTTAAAGAGAGCGTTTCCTGAAACATACTTACCTCTCAGGCTTACATCAGGTTTTACATTTTATAAGGCATAATTTGAAATTTTCTGGCACACCCAGACATGGGGCCAGAAGACAATGAAGTTATTCATTACTTTTGGCATGAATCCATCTGTGCCTAGAAGAATCTTAAATTGTCATTGATTTTATAACATTTTCAGCTTGAAAACACATACATCTATGTAAGTCAATGAGTTCTTTTTGTACTCCTGTATTCTATTCCAAACAAAGCCACAAAAGTAAACTTTTGGCAAAAATGGTTCAGGTTCAGCAAAATACCAAATAGGATTTGCCAAACGTTATTTTCCCTTACATTTTAAGGCCCTCCCTGCTCATTCTGGGGAAAACACAACCCACGTATCTCTGATTCATTTATATTTAATAAAGTGAAATATTTTGTCAGTGGTCTGCTGTCCAAAAGGGCTTTGGAGGTTCTTGAACAGTCTTCTCCTTGTCTTTCATGTCTCCACTGATCTGATTCCAAAAGACATTTTCTAACTAGTGATGCTTAAATAGTAAAAGATTCCTTTTAGTTTGAAACCTGGTAAAATGTGCACTTTTTATCAAAGTTCTCATGACCTGATCTTTTAAATATAGTTTTCAAATATTTAACACAACCTTACTGAGTTATATGGTTTTTTTTTTTCTTTCTTTCTCTTTGTGGTACACGGGCCTCTCACTGCTGTGGCCTTTCCTGCTGCGGAGCACAGGCTCCGGACGTGCAGGCTCAGCGGCCATGGCTCATGGGTCTAGCCACTCCGCGGCACGTGGGATCCTCCCGGACTGGGGCACGAACCCGTGTCCCCTGTATTGGCAGGCGGACTCTCAACCACTGCGCCACCAGGGAAGCCCCAGTTACATGTTTTCTTTTCTTTTTTATATGTTAAAACAAAAAAAAAAAAAAAAAGAACTCTGAATATGGTAAAGTACTTCGCAGCTTGCCAGTTTGTGTCAGAATGAAGATTAAATAATCACCACCTTGTTCTTTTTGCTATTTGACTCTACTTTAGATAATTTAATGTAGATTAATACAGTCTCTTTTTCTGTAAGCAGCACCCAAACCATGATGTGTCTTTTCCCATATTTAATATTAATATATATTATTTAATATGGAAGAGTTGGCTTTTCCTGACCACTCTTACCACCACAGTCATACACACCCAATCCCTATTATCCATATTTGATTTTCATTTGAAAATAATGCAATACATCTGCTGCAATCATGGAAAAAACAAAAAAAAATGTAAATTCTGGGAAAGTCAGACATGTTGATGACAGTCTGCAGCCTGATACGTTTGAAAAGACTATGCAAGATGCAAAGGAAATTTCATGAAATAATAAAACACAAAAGAGTGCTATACGTGAAGAACAGCCATGGAGCAACAGAGTTGGAGTGCTACAGCATGATGACAGAGAGTATTTTCCAGAGAAGTAGATTCCCTAACCTCAATCTTGAAGTCAAATGGACGAACAAAACGCAGTCAAAATATTTTTCTCTCTAAGCTGAATATCTCATATTATTATTAAATTATTTTATTTCATCACGTTATCTATAAACATTCAATCAGCTGGATTCCAAGCTCTCCTATAGGAGTGGGTTCCAGTTTTGAAAATCATCAATAAACCATAGGACCTTTGGAAGAGGATATAGACAGACACATTGAGAATCACTTCATAACGGAACCGACTGGAGAACATAGCACATTATTGGGTAATTGCATAGGTGTTGCTGTGTTTAAAACCTTCCTCTACCATTTACTATCTGTTCTCTTTGGATAAGTTACCTAACCTATCTGTGCCTCAGTTTACTCAAATAAATGAGATTATAAGTAGCACTTACTTGATATAGCTGTTGTAGAATTTAGTAAAGTACTTCCTGTAGAGCAAGTATATCTCTCATAAATAGCTCATCCATATCCCTCTCTACATCTTTCCAGAGCCCATTGCCTGCTGCTTTGTCAATACTTGCTCAACTGAATCTTCAAAACCAGGCTCACATGTACTTCCTCCATGAAGAGCTCTGCAATCTAGTTTAACTCCAATCTCTTCTACTCAATCTTACCTCAGGAATCCAGTAGTGATTAAACTATTGTTTTGGGAATTTATTGTTTTGAATGATATCAGCACTTTATCTGCTGATTTCTGTCTCTCCAATTAGAAAGCCAGCTCTTGAGAGTAGAAATATTTTATATATATGTATTTGTGTGTGTGTGGTACGCGGGCCTCTCACTGTTGTGGCCTCTCCCGTTGCGGAGCACAGGCTCCAGACGCGCAGGCCCAGTGGCCATGGCTCACGGGCCCAGCCACTCCACGGCATGTGGGATCTTTCCAGACTGGGGCACGAACCCGTGTCCCCTGCATCGGCAGGTGGACTCTCAACCACTGCGCCACCAGGGAAGCCCAGAAATATTTTATATTTTTATTTTGTTTTTTGCTCCATCTTATCTTCTTCTCTATACCACATATACGTACAGCAATATTCAAAATAATCTCTTTAGTTCATTCATTTCTTTAATGAAGGAAATGTTACTTAAGAAAGGATTTTTTTACTTAATTTTTTAAAACTGGTAAATACATGCAACTTAAAATGTAACCATTTTTAAGTGTACAGTTCAGTAGCATTAAGTATATTCACCCTGTTGTGCAACCAATATCCAGATCCTTTTTGTCTTGTAAAACTGAAATTCTATACCCAGCAAAACAACTCCCCATTTCTCTCTCCTCCCAGTTCTTGGCAATCACCATTCTATTTTCTGTTTCTTTGAGTTGGACTACTCTAGGTACCTCATATAAGTGGGATCATACAGTATTTGTATTTTTGTGACTGGGTTATTTCACTTAGTATAACATCCTCAAGGTTCATCCATGTTGTACCATATGTCAGAAAATCTTTCCTTTTTAAGGCTCAATAATATTCCATTTTGGGTGTATACTAAATTTTGTTTACCCACTTTTTCTGTTGATACACTTTTGCTTACTTCCACATTTTGGCTATTGTGAATAATACTGCTAAGAACATGGGTATGCACTTATATCTTTAAGATCCAGCTTTCAATTCTTTTGAATATATACCTGGAAATAGATTGCTGTAAAAGAATTTTGATATCTAATAAATGACGATATTTTTACTGCAGTTAAAAAATGATTGATACCTTATTTATTAATTCCATAAATAGTTATTGAATATCAGATACTGCACCAGGTCCAGGAGAAAGGGGGGCATGCAAAGATCAACAAGTCATGGTCTGTACCTTAGGAAGCTCATTCACATGATTTCAACTTCCTGTTGTATTAACAATAATAAAATGTATATGAGTCCTAAGAAGGGAGGAAAGGCTTCATCCAGGAGGTAATCTTTGGGCTGATTCTCAGGTCAAAAGTAGAAATTTACTAGGTAGAGGATAAAGGAAAGGCATTCTAGGGAAAAGAAACAACAGGTACAAAAACACTAGCTGTGGGGAGGGGCCGGGAAGATGGCGGAAGAGTAAGACGTGGAGATCACCTTCCTCCCCACAGATACATCAGAAATACATCCACACGTGGAACTGCTCCTACAGAACACCTACTGAACGCTGGGATAAGACCTCAGACCTCACAAAAGGCAAGAAACTACCCCATGTACCTGGATAGGGCAAAAGAAAAAAGGATAAACAGAGACAAAAGAATAGGGACGGAACGTGCACCAGTGGGAGGGAGCTGTGAAGGAGGAAATGTTTCCACACACTAGGAAATCCCTTCACGGGTGGAGACCGCGGGTGGCGGAGGGAGGAAGGTTCGGAGCCACAGAGAGCGCAGCAACAGGGGTGCGGAGGGCAAAGTGGAGAGATTCCCGCACAGGGGATCAGGGCCGACCAGCACTCACCGGGCTGAGAGGCTTGTCTGCTCACCCGCCGGGGCGGGCGGGGCTGAGAGTTGAGGCTCGGGCTTCGGTCGGAGCGCTGGGACAGGACTGGGGTTGGCGGGGTGAACACAGCCTAAAGGGGGTTAGTGCGCCAAGGCTAGACAGGAGGGAGTCCAGGAAAAGTCTGCAGCTGCAGAAGAGGCAAGAGACTTTTTCTTACCTCTTTGTTTCCTGGTGTGCGAGGAGAGGGGATTAAGAGCGCTGCTTAAAGGAGCTCCAGAGACGGGAGCGAGCCGCGGCTAAAAGCGCGGACCCCAGAGACGGGCATGAGACGCAAAGTCTGCTGCTGCTGCCACCAAAAAGCCTGTGTGTGAGCACAGGTCACTCTCCACACCTCCCTTCCGGGGAGCCTGTGCAGCCCACCAGTGCCAGGGTCCCGGGATCCAGGGACAACTTCCCTGGGAGAACGCACGCTGGCCTCTGCTGCTGCAGGCTCGCCTCACATTACATACCATTTCCTGCTCCCCACCTGAGTGAGCCAGAGCCCCCGAATCAGTGGCTCCTTTAACCCCATCCTGTCTGAGTGAAGAACAGATGCCCTCAGGTGACTTACATGCAGAGGCAGGGCCAGATCGAAAGCTGAACCCGGGAGCTGTGCGAACAAAGAAGAAAAAGGACAATCTCTCCCAGCAGCCTCAGGAGCAGCAGATTAAAGCTCCACAATCAACTTGATGTACCCTGCATCTGCAGAATACCTGAATAGACAACACATCATCCCAAATTGAGGAGGTAGACTTTGGTAGCAAAGATATATTATTTTTTCCCCTTTTTCTTTTTGTGAGTGTGTATGTGTATGCTTCTGTGTGAGATTTTGTCTGTATAGCTTTGCTTTCACCATTTGTCCTAGGGTTCTGTACACGCATTTCTTTTTTTTTTTTTACTTAAAAATTTTTTTTCTTAATAATTATTTTTTATTTTAATAACTTTATTTTATCTTACTTTATTTTACTTTATCCTTTCTTTCTTTCTTTCTTTCCTTCTTTCCTACTTTCTTTCTTTTCTTCGTTCCTTCTTTCCTTCTCTCTTTCCCTTTCTTCTTTCTTTCTTCTTTCTTTCTTTCTTTCTTTCTTTCTTTCTCTCTTTCTCTCTTTCTCTCTTTCACTCTTTCTCTCTTTCTCTCTTTCTCTTCTCTCTTTCTCTCTTTCACTCTTTCTCTCTTTCTCTCTTTCTCTCTTTCTCTCTTTCTTTCTTTCTTTCTACTTTTCTCCCTTTTATTCTGACCCGTGTGGATGAAAGGCTCTTGGTGCTCCAGCCAGGAGTCAGTGCTGTGCCTCTGAGGTGGGAGACCCAACTTCAGGACACTGGTCCACAAGAGAACTCCCAGCTCCATGTAATATGAAATGGCGAAAATCTCCCAGAGATCTCGATCTCAACAACAAGACCGAGCTTCACTCAATGACCAGCAAGCTACAGTGCTGGACATCCCATGCCAAACAACTAGCAAGACAGGAACACAACCCCACCCATTAGAAGAGAGACTGCCTAAATTCATAATAAGGCCACAAACACCCCAAAACACACCACCAGACGTGCACCTGCCCACCAGAAAGACAAGATCCAGCCTCATCCACCAGAACACAGGCACTCGTCCCCTCCACCAGGAAGCCTACACAACCCACTGAACCAACGCTAGCTACTGGGGACAGACATCAAAAACAATGGGAACTATGAACCTGCAGCCTGCAAAAAGGAGACCCCAAACACAGTAAGATAAGCAAAATGAGAAGACAGAAAAACACACAGCAGATGAAGGAGCAAGGTAAAAACCCCACCAGACGTAACAAATGAAGAGGAAATAGGCAGTCTACCTGAAAAAGAATTCAGAATAATGATAGTAAAGATGATCCAAAATCCTGGAAATAGAATAGGGAAAATACAAGAAACGTTTAACAAGGACCTAGAAGAACTAAAGAGCAAACAAACAGTGATGAACAACAAAATAAATGAAATTAAAAATTCTCTTGAAGGGATCAATAGCAAAATAACTGAGGCAGAAGAACGGATAAGTGACCTGGAAGATAAAATAGTGGAAATAACTACTGCAGAACAGAAAAAAGAAAAAAAGAATGAAAAGAACTGAGGACAGACTCAGAGACCTCTGGGACAACATTAAATGCACCAACATTTGAATTATAGGGGTTCCAGAAGAAGAAGAGAAAAAGAAAGGGACTGAGAAAATATTTGAAGAGATTATATTGAAAACTTCCCTAATATGGGAAAGGAAATAGTTAATCAAGTCCAGGAAGCACAGAGAGTCCCATACAGGATAAATCCAAGGACAAATACGCCAAGACACATATTAATCAAACTGTCAAAAATTGAATACAAAGAAAACATATTAAAAGCAGCAAGGGAAAAACAACAAATAACACACAAGGGAATCCCCGTAAGGTTAACAGCTGATCTTTCAGCAGAAACTACAAGCTAGAAGAGAGTGGCAGGACATATTTAAAGTGCTGAAGGAAAAACACCTAAAACCAGGATTGCTCTACCCAGCAAGGATCTCATTCAGATTTGATGGAGAAATTAAAAGCTTACAGACATGCAAAGGCAGAGAGAGTTCACTCCAACCAAACCAGCTATACAACAAATGCTAAAGGAACTTCTCCAGGCAAGAAACACAAGAGAAGGAAAAGACCTACAATAATGAACCCAAAACAATTAAGAAAAAGGGAACAGGAACATACATATCGATAATTACCTTACTTGTAAATGGATGAAATGCTCCCGCCAAAAGACACAGACTGGCTGAATGGATACAAAAACAAGACCCATATATATGCTGCCTACAAGAGACCCACTTCAGACCTAGGGACACATACAGACTGAAAGTGAGGGAATGGAACAAGATATTCCATGCAAATGGAAATCAAAAGAAAGCTGGAGTAGCAATTCTCATATCAGACAAAATAGACTTTAAAGTAAAGACTATTAGAAGAGACAAAGAAGGACACTACATAATGATCAAGGGATCGATCCAAGAAGAAAATATAACAATTGTAAATATTTATGCACCCAACATAGGAGCACCTCAATAACTAAAGCAAATACTAATAGTCATAAAAGAGGAAATCGACAGTAACATATTCATAGTAGGGGACTTTAACACCCCACTTTCACCAATGGACAAATCATCCAAAATGAAAATAAATAAAGAAACACAAGCTTTCAATGATACATTAAACAAGATGGATTTAATTGATATTTATAGGACATTCCATACAACAACAGAATACACATTTTTCTCAAGTGCTCATGGAACATTCTCCAGGATAGATCATATCTTGGGTCACAAATCAAGCCTTGGTAAATTTAAGAAAATTGAAATTGTATCAAGTATCTTTTCTGACTGCAATGCAATGAGACTAGATATCAATTACAGGAAAATATCTGTCAAAAATACAAACACATGGAGGCTAAACAATACACTACTTAATAATGAAATGATCACTGAAGAAATCAAAGGGGAAATCAAAAAATACCTAGAAGCAAATGACAATGGAGACACAATGACCCAAAACTTATGGGATGCAGCAAAAGCAGTTCTAAGAGGGAAGTTTATAGCAATACAATCCTACCTTAAGAAACAGGAAACATCTCAAATAAACAACCTAACCTTGCACCTAAAGCAATTAGAGAAAGAAGAACAAAAAATCCCCCAAAGTTAGCAGAAGGAAAGAAATCATAAAGATTCGAACAAAAATAAATGAAAAAGAAATGAAGGAAACGATAGCAAAGATCAATAAAACTAAAAGCTGGTTCTTTGACAAGATAAACAATATCGATAAACCATTAGCCAGACACATCAAGAAAAAAAGGGCGAAGACTCAAATCAAAGAATTAGAAATGAAAAAGGAGAAGCAACAACTGACACTGCTGAAATACAAAAGATCATGAGAGAATTCTACAAACCAAATGGACAAACTGGAAGAAATGGAGAAGTTCTTAGAAATGCACAACCTGCCAAGACTGAACCAGGAAGAAATAGAAAATATGAACAGACCAATTACAAGCACTGAAATTGAGACTGTGATTAAAAATCTTCCAACAAACAAACGCCCAGGACCAGATGGCTTCACAGGCGAATTCTATCAAACATTTAGAGAACTAACACCTATCCTTCTCAAACTCTTCCAAAATATAGAAGAGGGAGGAACACTCCCAAACTCATTCTGCAAGGCCACCATCACCCTGATACCAAAACTAGACAAAGATGTCACAAAGAAAGAAAACTACAGGCCAATATCACTGATGAACATAGATGCAAAAATCCTCAACAAAATACTAGCAAACAGAATCCAACAGCACATTAAAAGGATCATACACCATAATCAAGTGGGGTTTATTCTAGGAATACAAGGATCCTTCCATATATGCAAATCAATCAACGTGATACACCATATTAACAAACTGAAGGAGAAAAACCATATCATCATCTCAATAGATGCAGAATTTGTAGTGAGGTGGATGGACCTAGAGTCTGTCATACAGAGTGAAGTTAGCCAGAAAGAGAAAAACAAATACTGTATGCTATCACATATGTATGGAATATAAGGAAAACAAACAAACAAACAAAAAAAGTTCATGAAGAACCTAGGGGTAAGATGGGAATAAAGATCCCAGACCTACTAGAGAATGGACTAGAGGATATGGGGAGGGGGAAGGGTAAGCTGTGACAAAGTGAGAGAGTAGCATGGACATATATACACTACAAAACATAAAATAGATAGCTAGTGGGAAGCAGCCACATAACACAGGGAGATTAGCTCAGTGGTTTTTGACCACCTAGAGGGGTGGGACAGGGAGGGTGGGAGGGAGGGAGACACAAGAGGGAAGAGATATGGGAACATATGTATATGTATAACTGATTCACTTTGTTATAAAGCAGAAACTAACACACCATTGTAAAGCAATTATACTCCAGTAAAGATGTTAAAAAAAACCCCAAAACACAAAACAAAAGAAACAAAAATAAAACACTGGCTGTGAAACAGCACACCACGTTGAGGAAATCTTGAGGTTGGTATGGATGGAACATAGACCATGTGGTGGGGACAGGGGACTAAAAAACGAGGCTGAGGCCAAATGTAACTGTGATTGTGAAGGACACTGGATGACAAAGTAAGAGTTCAAAATTTAAGTTCTAGGCAAAGGAGCTCCAAGAGGAGTCAGTTAGGAGAGAATGCTGATTTGAATTGCTTCTGGGAAGATCAAGAGCAGTATGAAGATGATGCCAGAGATAGTGGATAAGAGAGCATTGAAACAGTGCAGGCAAAAAAATAATAAGGTCCATCTTTCTGTTTGGTTATTTTTGGTGAAAGTGACTACTGAAAAGGGTTTGGAGGCAGAAAACCAGAGACTGAGGCCTTGCTTTCCACTTAACCTTTTCACTATTAGCTGTCACTTAACCTTCTCTGAGTTTTCAGATCCTATCTATAAAATATGAACAATAATACCTGGAGAATTATGAGGATCGAGCAAAGGCATGCATATGAATGCACTTTGTAAAGTGCCAACATTCTGTGCAAATGTAAAGTAATATCAATATTATCATTATATACTCATCAACCTGATAATTTATTCAAAACAATGCATTATTTTAAGTGTATTTTCCAACTAACAAGGTATCCTATTTTCAGTAATAAAACAGGTTGAATAAATCAAATCTCATTAAATAGAAGTCAATTTTTTCCAGTCTCTTGCATTTAATATAAATGATGTAAAATAGTGTGGTAGAAAATAAAATGGGTCTAATTATTTCTGATCTACTTGAATTCTTTTTTGCCCATGTTTTCTCCAAGTTACATGATCCTTTTACTATCAGTGAAGACTGCAAGTTTTAGATGTGTATATAACCCCCAAAAGTTCTTGTTTAACCTCGCAGTTTTCTTAGCCACACACACACAAAGATAGAAATAGGGAACATTTGTCAAGATGATTTGATACTGTGCAGATGGGCATTATATAAATGCAGATACTGTTGGGATATTTAAAGTACTGTCAATGAAAAGGAGGACATTTTAGTTTCGAACTGACATAGACTCTAGACACAATGATGATAATAGGAGTTAGCAAGACTGTCCATTTATTCCATGCATTAGCATCTCTGAGTTGTACATTTCCCAGCTACACCATGAGAGGAAGTCATGGCAGGCCTTGAAGGTTCTTTCCCCCCCCGAGAAGAGATAGAAAGAAAATAGCAATTATTTTTTGAATCTATAATAAATTTGCTAAGAATTTGACTTGGAAAAGTAAAAATGGGATTGTGACTACCCTTCCTCTCATTCGTGAGGAGTCAGGAGGATAACTGTTAGAATGATTTGGATAGAAATTTTTAACTAAGCAAAAGGGTTACATGTCAATCAGAAAGTAAGTAATAGGTTGTTTGCATTGATTGGGTCATGTGTCAATATTTTTGGCACCTGTAGTTTGAGCAAGACAGTAATCCTTGATTTACAGAGTAAATTACTTAGCATTTCAGATATGACTTCAATTTAGGAGAGTAAGTGGTAATGAAGTTCAAAAGGTGGCATGTTGTACCTCATATTCAGTGATGGCTGTAAGTGTTTACTTAAGGGTCTACCATTAGAATCCTGCATAGATTTCTTTTACCGACTCTGTCTCTGGTTTAGTAGAGCTGCTATCTACTATGCTATCAACTCCAAATCAAAAACTTTCCTGCTGCCTCGGTTTCCTTTGCCATAACTGTATAATATTTTTCTTTCAAACACTGTAAGCTGATTATCAATTTTTTTTTTTTACAAGCTGGTAGAGGTAGATAAGTCAAACTTAAGCAAAACCTAGAGCTCAGGCATAGCCATCCAGGAAAGGAGTGATAAATAAGAGACCACATGTAATAGCTGCTGGTCCAAGTCAGCAGGGCATCTTCAACAACAACGTGATCTTAAGACACACCAAATGAATGAATGAATGATAAGTGACCTTGGGCATCTAGAAGTTAATTAGTAGAGAAAACAAACAAACAAACAAAATACACTTTCTTTAAGCCATTCCATACTTCTGACAGTTTCAACTTCCTTGGTTAGTTTCTTTATTGTTTTCCATAGCGTATAAAAGCACCTGGCTGATATGCAGAAAAAGAGAGAAAGAACATTTATGGATGTATTTTTCTTTGTGTTAAGAGGCTATATATTTGTCATAGCAATATTCCCTATAAGCTATTTTTTAAACACAG
This sequence comes from Neophocaena asiaeorientalis asiaeorientalis, assembly GCF_003031525.2. Classification (NCBI taxonomy): domain Eukaryota; kingdom Metazoa; phylum Chordata; class Mammalia; order Artiodactyla; family Phocoenidae; genus Neophocaena; species Neophocaena asiaeorientalis. Next base: position 7,605,622 of record NW_020175821.1, read on the forward strand.
ATGAGAAGAGTTTAGATTGTGGTGCCAAAATTAGAATAAGATGTGATGTCACCTGCAAGGAGGAGGCTGCCTCCCAGGTAGGCATGGGAGTATATGCTTTTGTCTTTTTTTCCACCCAGACTCCAACCCGACTTGAGCCTCCCTTTGGGAAGCAGCCCCTTCGCTTGTGTGCATTTGTGTTAGGAGTTGGTGTCCACTGCCTTCTGTAGGAGCTATGGTGTCCAGACGATCCCCTTCCCTGCCTCAGCATACTCAAGGAGACACACCTGACTCATGCTCAGCAGATTAGACACCCTTTTCTGGGAGGTGAATGTAACGGGGTGCAATGAGAAACACCAGCCACTTCCTGCTTCAGAATCTGTGCTTCAGTTCTTGGTTCCCAGTCCTCCAGAATTCCTCTCTTCTTGCCTGTTTCTCCACCTGATCCTCCAGGTCCCCACTGATTTGGTAGTCCCAGAGATTTCCAGGTAATCAGGAAATTCCTTCCGGCGCAATATAGACAGCCATTTCTGATGCTTGCAGCTATGAACCCTGATTAATACAGGTAGAGTTAACAGACACGAATCTTGCTTAGAGTGATATTTGGGTACTCAGGTTCCTTGTTGTAAGTATAGCATGAACTCAACTTGATGAGATTCTCTCTGGCACTAGACGAGTGACCTACTTAGTCCACTGAGATCCATTAGATCTGACAATCAGCAAACAAGCACTAAGGGTCACAGATGTTACACCAGAACACAGAACTGCAGGAAAGGCTAAAATGAAAGGCAGATTCCACTGTTAAACCAGTGGATGGAATGACCCACTGTGATTCTTTCACTAGGATAGGATAGAATCATAGAAGACTTTCAAACTTTAGGCTGCATAAGAATCACTTTGGAAGCTTGCTTAAAAAATGCAATGTTCCACTACTTTATATATAAAATAGATAACTAATAAGGACCTACTATATAGCACAGGGAGCTCTACTCAATACCCTGTAATGACCTATATAGGAAAATAATCTAAAAAAGAGTGGATATATGTATATGTATAACTGATTCACTTTGCTGTACACCCAAAACTAACACAACATTGTAAATCAACTATATCCAATAAAAAATTATTTTTAAAATCCCATGTCCCAATCATCCTCTCAGAAATACTAACCTAAGTGATATGATATGAGTCCTACTTCATTTAAAGAATATTCCTTTCTCCCTTCCCAAGTTTCCTACAATTTCTATTAGGAAATTGAGAAAATTGGGAGGAAGAGAGAAATAAATATTGTCTATAAAAGGACTCTATTACTTAAGAAATGTAACAAATCAACATACAGTAGTGTTGTATCCAAAGTGTACTTAACCTGCTAGGATTCAATTATGTAGGCTTAGAAAAAGGAAACAAAACAAATAGAGAGAAAAACTATAAACAGTGTAAGCGATTCTTTAGAATAGGGCATGTGTCGTCAGCCAGGCTCGGCATCACTGCACCTCTCAAAGTGACCATTTCACCAACTGCAGGTGATTCTAGTGTCTATACATGTGGACATTTCTATCAATATGGTCCCCAAACATGCATCAATTACTTTATCAGGTATTCAACCAAGCAAGCAACAATCTGTCCCAAGCTGTCAGAAAAAAATACCACATTGGATTTATCAAGAGACTTTCTTAGGAATCTTCAGGGTAATTTTACTAGCAGTGATTTTAAGCTACATAATAAGCTCAGAACTTGAACCCCTAGCAAGATGACTCTGCTCTTATTTAGCCCAGCACTGACAGAGGCAATATAGTGTAAATCAGAGGTTAAATGCCTTCATTCTAGAGCCAGATTGATTGAGTTCAAGTTCTTGCTCTGGCATTTATTAACTGTGTGACTTGGAGCAAGTTGCTTACCCTTCCATGTTCAGCTTCCTCATCTGTAAAATAGTCTCTCTTTCGTGGCTGTAAGTAAGGCCACAGTCGCAAGATTCCACACGTGTGCTGAAAAATTCAGCCAAGTCTTTCAGGTACCGAATTATGAGAGTAAGAATCATGACTTGGATTAAAACTGGGAGCCTTCCCTGACCACCAGCCTAGATTGGGTCCCCCAGTGGTATACTCTCAAGGCATCCTCTGATTCTCTATGATAATACTTAAAACAATTTTATTTAAATAATATTTAGAGTCTATCACTCCTCTGTCCATGATATCATTCAGTCCCAATGCCCCCAGAATGTAAACTCCATTTACATTCATCCACTTCCATATCCACTTCTATATCACCAATATTTAACATAGTGCTGTGAGCAATTCAGGCACACTCAATAAATATTTCCTGAATAAATGAACGTGTGAATGACAATCATATACATGTACAGATTTTAGATATTTTTAAAGTGTAGGCTATGAGTAAGGAATGGGACCAATATCTGTTTCTATATTGTCAGTTTTAAAGTCAGCCATTTCTCCACCATACTAAGTGTTCACTCAATTCATCTGAATTCAACAACACATCTTTAGCACTACCATGTGCTACAGTGCTCAGGATACAAAGATGTTCTCAATGAATTTATCCTCCCACACATTCCCTTTTCCCATCAAACACACGGGAGGGGGAACTTCATGTTATTCCTTCATTAAACAAGCCTTTTTCGAGTGATTGTTGTGTGCTCTGTCTGTGCCTTCTTTCAATGGTATAGACAAGGACATGTACTCTCTTTGTCATGTATTGTGTGACTTTGCCTGTGAATAATTATTGATTTGCTGCATGAGTATAAATGGGTCCCCTGGTTGAGCCACCTGGGTCTGAGGCAATGATATGTTCATGTCTACAGGACAGATAACATTGCAGTTAAAGACCTCAAAATCTCACTTACTCAAATGTATTTCTTACTCTCCCAAGTTCTTTGCAAGTTCAATGGCTCTCCAGGGCAGCTCTCTTCCAAGTATCAGAGATCTGATCATTTCCATCTTGTGTCTCTGCTATCTCAACATTTAGCTTGCAAGGCTGCTATGTCAGGGGAGTAGAGACAATGAAGAACTCACATTGCTCTTCTATTCTTTACTCCAGAGAGACATTCTATCTAGAGTCCATTGATCAGAAAGAGTCACATGTCCCTACCTAACTATAATGGATCCAGGAAGGAGAGGAGAACCAGATATGGTTAAATGCTGAAAGTTTCCACCATATTGTTGTGTCATATTCTTATCAGAAGCAATCTCAATCAGTGGAGTGAACGCTGAGATAATAGTAGACCACTAAAGCTGGACTAGATATTAGGGAGTATCTTCCATTCCCCTGTTTTATAATAAAGGAGACTGAGGCTGAAAGATCATCCATGGCTTCAGAACTACTTAGAGGAAATACCAGAAGTGGAAATTAGGTGTCCATGATGTCTATCCAGTATATTCTTCTCACTGCATAATGATCCTCTCAAAACACAGTCCACGTGGCATTCTATGTGGCTTCCCTATCAGTAGAAGGCTGCAGAATGAGATAAAAAACAGAGCCTTTATGGTTCAACCAGAGCCAAGTGTCTCATGTCAGTTGATTAAATGGATTAGAGCTGTCTATCTAATTTCAGTAGAAATTCCATTTCCTTAGACTTTCCATTTTCCATACACTATGTTATTTTCAGTGAGAATTTCAGTAGGCAGGAACTAAATTTGTTGAGCCCTGAGGCTTGGATTTTAAATTTTTATTAAGCATGTATGTTTCCCTCCCACATCAAGCAGATAGTTAAATTCTGGTTTGGAAATTTTGCTGGCATTTATTGGGCATATATGAACTGGATTGTATCTTGCAGCACAGTGAGCTTGTTTTATAGGTTATTCTTCTCTACTTATAATTTTTACTGGTGTTGAAAATAGGTTTAAAATTGGGCAGTTTAATGCCCATAATAGCTGAAAACTCATTTGGTACAGGGGAAGATTTTAAAGAGACTATATTTAAAGTTACCTGATCTAGAGTTCAGTTTATAAGTGGCCAAAGTGTACATAATGTCTGTCTCTCTTCTTTCCCCAGAGTCTCTTCTTCTCACATATTTGTACCAAACATGCTTCTCTACTCAGAGGCCCTTTTCACTCTGACATAAGCGGTGACAAAGAAGGTGATGGTGGCAAACATCTTCTTGGCAGGAGATGGAAACTCATGGTCCCTCAGACAGACATCAACCAAACCCCAAAGTGCCCCCTGACACAAGTGTGCCCTCTGATGTGCTTACAAAGTCCTTTTAGGGACACAGTAGCCAGAAGCACATCTTCAGGCCATTTCAAGTTCTGGTCAACAGCCACTTCTGGACATTTCCTAGGAAACATCTCTGTCCTCTGGCACTCCTTCAGCACAGCCTCTCCCACTGTACCTAGCAGGCCGAATAGTTCTGACACCACACCATTTTCTTTCTAAGGTCACACTCACAGTAGCATGGGAGGAAGGAAGGAAGGAAGGGAGGAAAGAAGGAAATTATATTTAAAATAGGATTAGGTCTCATTTTCTTCATCCCTTTCAAGTTAAGTTCTTTAGCCCAGTGCCCTCCAGCTGTGCATGGAGATCAGTGACTTTTTCAGATTCAGTGCCAATGATCAGTCAGCAAATTGTCTGGCAAGCAGTGCCAAGACACCAGGCAATTGGCTGGTACCCTCTGAGGAATGTACACTTTCCCTCCCCTTCTCTGTAACCCAGTTAGCTACATGAGTTGCCATGACTCTCTCCAGTCCAATCCAATGTCCAAAGTGGGCCTTATAGCATACAATTCAATATGTTCCTATTTAGCAGTAGGAAAGCTCATGATAGATTTTATCACAATGTTCTATTAATTATTGGGAGTAGAACAGGTAAGGTTTGTCAGGGCAACTAGATCATACTACTCAGGAGAATGTCCCTTTACATAGCCCCACAGGAGCACAGCATTTCTCTTTAAGACACCATATTTATCCTTGATACCCTTACCTATCACCAGACACTAAATTATGAGACATTGGTCAAGTCCCTGAACTTCCCTCAGTTTCACCCCTCTGAACTACTGAGTGGAGATCTTAAGGTACTTGTTCTTCTTTCTCACATGGTATGTAAGGATAAAAATGAGACATAGTTATAAAATGCTTTGAACCATTATAAAATAACATATGATAATTACATGCTCATTTGTTGCTTGTGAGGGTATTAAACAATACAACCACTGAGAACTGACTTGGAGTATTACTGCATTCGTTGGAATTATATCTGGCTGGCTGTGACAGAAAGTCTAAAATAACAAAGGCTTATACAAGAAATAAGTTCACATTTCTCCAATAAAGTCTCAGGGAATAAAGTCTGTTGCTGGTAAGGCAGCTCCAGGAAGTTACCCAGGTTCCTACTGGTTCTGACTTCCTTACAGCAGGGCCCTTATTCTCTTAGTCCAAAATGGCCCCTAGACCTTTAGTCAACATATCTGTAATTCTGATACGAGAAACAAGGAAGGGAACAAAGCAAAGGAAATGTCAATGGATATACGGCAGCTATGTTTTAAGGTCATATACTGAAAACTGTCAAACAACATTTCCACTTACGTATCATTAGCCAATATTTAGTTAAATTGTCAAACTTAGCAGCAAGGAAGGGTAGGAAATGTTTCTTCCAGACAACCATGTATCTAACTGAAAATCAAGGAAGCATGAGTTTCAGGGTTGGCAACTAGCAGTTTTTGCTCCACCTAATAAAATTGAACCTGCATGTACCTTATGATCCAGAAAGTCCATATCTGGGTGCATGCCTTAGAGAATCTTTATCACACGGCAAGACTGACAAATGGGCAGAAATTTTCATTGTGGCACGATGTCAAGTAGCTAAACTGCCTATCACGAGGGGAATGGAGAAATAAACTGTGGTCTATTCTCGCTATGGAACACCGTACACCAACATTCACGATTTAAAATAATTAATCTTATTTACTTAAATCAATCTAGATATATCTTGAACAACTTTTGGGGAAAATAGCAAGCTACAAAATATATATGAAGTATGATACTGTTTATACAAATTTTAAAAACACATGAAGCAAAACTATGTATTGTTTGTGGACAAAAATACATTTATAGAAAATGTTTAAAACATGTCTGGAAATGGTATGAACGTCAGAGTAACTACCCCAAGAGAGAAGGGGCGGAAGGATGGGAGAGTGGGCTTTAACTGTATTCTATAACATCTTCTTTAAAAACAAGCAAAAACAAAGAAAGTTCTGAAGCAAAATGGCAAATTCTTAACTTCTATTAAATCTGGGCTATGAGTATTTTGATATCTGCTTTGTTATTGTTATCATGTTTGAAACATTTCATGATTATAAACAGAACATTTAGTTATAGGATATTAGGCACAGCACAGGGTGGTGGTATTGATGGCAATTGCTGTTTCTTGGAGCACACAGAAATTTCTTATGGCAGAGATAGATTTGTGTATAAGTCTGTGATGGTTAAGAAACGTTCTTGGCTCATATAGAAATTTCTTATTGCATTACTTCGGCAGCCGTGCAGTAGGTATCAGTTGAATAAATACAATGGACAGTGAAGGTCTGTCCAGTGGTATACATATACTGACTTCCAAAAATCATGGCTCTCAGTAAGTAGTTGTTGAATGAATAATAAATGTCAGCACATGTTATAACCTCTAAAAATCAAGGAGGGAAGCTTAGAGGTTTTTCCCTAATTGGTTAGGGAAATTAATGGCCCTAGAGGCCAATAATTTCAAGAAAGCATAGTTTTGTTATTGTTTTTTGTTTTAATAGACTTTTTGGAGCAGTTTTAGTTTTACAGAAAAATCATGTAGAAAGCACAGAGAGTTCCCATATACCCATTTGTCCCTTCACACACACCTTGCATTAATGTGGTATATTTGTTATAATTGATGAGCCAATACTGATACGTTATTATTAATTGAAGTCCATAGTTTACATTAGGGTTTGCTCTTTGTGTTACACAATGTACAGGTTTCGACAAATGTATAAAGTCATGTATGCACCATTACTGTATCATACAGAATAGTTTTGCCACCCTGAGAATTCTCTGTGCTTCACCTATTCATCCTCCTACCCTTCGCCTGAAGTCCTGGCAACCACTGATCTTTTTGATGTCTCTCTGGTTTTACCTTTTCCAGAATGTCATGAAGTTGGAATCATGTAGTATGTATCCTTTTTTAGACTGGCTTCTTTCACTTAGCAATATGCTTTAAAGATTCATCCATGTATTTTCCACTCTTCATAGTTCATTTCTTTCATTGCTATTGTAATGTACTGTATTGTAACATTTATACTTAAATATAAAATGTATGTTTATTTTATTTTAATGAATAATGGTCCATTGTATATATGTTTCATAGTTTATCCATTCACCTACTGAAGGACATCTTGGTAGTTTCCAATTTTTTGCAATAATGGATAAAGTTGCTATAAATTTTTTTTTTTTTGCGGTACACGGGCCTCTCACTGTTCTGACCTCTCCCGTTGCGGAGCACAGGCTCTGGACGCGCAGGCTCAGCAGCCATGGCTCACGGGCCCAGCCGCCCTGCGGCATGGGGGATCTTCCCGGACCGGGGCACGAACCCGTGTCCCCTGCATTGGCAGGCGGACTCTCAACCACTGTGCCACCAGGGAAGCCCAAGTTGCTATAAATATTAATGTGCAAGTTTTCGTGTGGACATAAGTTTTCAACTCACTTGGGTAAATGCACAGGAGCACGGTTGCAGATTATATGGTAAGCTTATGTTTGTAATAAACTGCCAAGCTGTCTTCCAAAGTGGCTCTACCATTCTGCATTCCCACCAGCAATGAATGAGAGTTCATGTTGCTCCACATCCTTGTCAGCATTTGATATTGTCAGTGTTTTGTAATTAGCTATTTTAGTAGTGTATCTAGTAGTGTATCTCATTGTTGTTTTAAGTTAAATTCCCTGAAGACATATAATGTTGAGCATCTTTCATAGGCTTATTTTTTCCATCTCTATATCTTCTTTGGTGCTGTACTGTTCACCTCTTTTACCCATTTTGTAAAAAATGGATTGTTTGTTTTCTTATTGTTGAGTTCTAAGATTTCTTCATATATTTCGGATATAAGTCCTTTATCAGATATGTATTTTGCAAATAATTTTCTCCCAGTTTGTGGCTTGTCTTTATTCTCTTAAGAAAGCACTAGTTGTCATAGAGACAGTTGCCTCAATAACTTTACCCAGTGTATTCCTAATGTCCTCTGTGAGCCCAAGCGTGCCTGGCTCTTTGCTTCCAGTGCCTGATTTCTGTTCCTCTACACCCATTTTGCCTCATAGCACTGACATTAGGAGGGCAGGTGGGAAAGCAAAACATCAAGTATTATACCAGTTTCTCTGAATTCATCATATGAAAGACATTGATTTAAAATTGACTAGTAGTTATCCAAAGGCTCTGTACAATCTATTCCAGAGGATGGGGCAGAGACTTGTACCTATAAGAAGGTACAGTTTACTAATTTTTTCTCTCTTGTACTATATTAAAAGCTTCTAATCCCATTGCTAGAGATACTTCCCTTTTGCAATCCTGTGCCACCCCTTCCCACCCTTCAGAAAGGTGGGAATTCAGGGAGACGATGCATTTACAGTTAACTCTCACTAGGAGAACACAAGCTTGTGGAGAAACTTCATCAGTAACTATTGTTAAAGAAAACTCTTCTGCTAGCTCTACTGGAGATTATTGAAATACATAATAATCATTTATTGACATAAAAGCCTATACCTACAGAAACAAATTGCTTTCTTTAAAAGTCGTGGCAATCAAACATCCTCTGATTAAACCCTAGATTAAAAACCTTTCCACTGATTACTAGCCTGCTTATAAATTTCAGTTTCCAAATGCCATGGGACTATGTTCTTGGTCTTGGGTATAGTATTTCTTCCAATAGACTCCTATATGCACAAAAAGGTTCATGCAAGTTTAGAGGTTCCATTACAGATCCCCAAAGAGGATTTATTTTCCTTGTTTTTTCCTGGTTTCAGGCACAGTAACTAGAGTTCTCAAAGGAAATTCCATTGTCATGCTAAAATTTGAAATGGCAAATTAAAAATTTTTTTTATTATTTAATAACAGCATAAGTTATTTTCAAAGGGGAAACAAGGTAGGTGTTATATTTAAAAAGGAATGAAGATACTGAAAAAAATAAATATCGCTTAGTTTCCAATTCTTGAGGGCATGGTTTCCAAAATGCCTCATTTGTATGTCATTTGAATGTCCAAAATTGACTCCTTTCATAGATGGAGTAGACACCCTCTGAGACTTGCTTAGAGAATCTTCTGAGTAGCCTCCAAACTAAAACTATTTTCTTCACTGACTTGTCTCTGTGCCCAAAATCCCTACCAGGTATGTTTTCCCTTTGTGCCTCTACATTCCTTATAAGAATTCTCCTACTCCCTGCTGCTCACAAAGCAACAAAGTTGATAATGTACATTATAATATTGGAGCAAATAATATATTAGATTATCAATAGTTTATTATTTTTGTCATTTCATAGTATTCCATTGTATTATGTTCCACAATCTGTTCATCCATTTACCAGTTGATGACTATTTGAATTTTTTCCACTTGGGACTATTATGTATAAAGCTGCTATGAACAATTCACATACAAGTCTTTGTATGAAGGTATGCTTTCATTCCTCTTGGATAAATAACCAGAAGTGAGATTGCTGGATCATATGGTAAATGCATCTTTAATCTTATAGGAAATGGCCAAACTGTTTTCCAAGTGGTTTACTATTGTACATTCCCCCCAGCAATGTATGAGGGTTCTAGTTTCTCCTCATCCTCAAGGCAAGTAACTTATAGAGGAGGATAGAAAGAATAACAGAAGGAGATAGAGGGATTGGTACAATATGAAGCCCTTGTCAGGATCTCCCTGTATTAGGAGATACCTCCCAACAGCTGCCCTTCTCTCTCATCTACCTCACTCACCTCTACCTGCAGATGCTCAGAAATGGGTATTGCCCTAGTAGGAATTGTCCCTGGATGAGACAAAGGTCTGCCTTAGATTATCAAGGTTGTTTTGTAGCCTATCTACCTGTTGCCTTTCCCCTGCCTTTTCAGATTTCTCAGTCCTCCTGACCCTTTTGCCTTGAAGCCTTTACCTCTTTTGATCTTAGTTAGTTGTGCCCTCCTGGTTGTCACCTATCCAGTGGGCCTGTTTTACCTTCCTTCTTCATTGCTGCCTGGACTTGGGGTCCTTATGCATGAACCTACTTTGCTCAGCCTGGTGGCTTTACTCTTCAACTCTTTTTGCAAAATGTCCTAAGCTAACTTGCTCACATGTATTTTGACCTTTTTGGTATAGAATTATAGTTACTATATATAATTACAGTCATAGCTTCTTCAATAAGAGCACGTTTCTGACCAAAGCTCCCAGATGTGTTGACATTTATTAAACATTTACTAGCAAGCAGGCATAGAACATTTTCTACAGTTTGTTCCATAAGTTCAAAGAAACAAATTCTCTGTGTCTTAAGTGTGCCTGCCACACCTTGTATGAGAGATGGTCATCATCTAGTCACCCCCGAAAACTGAATTTCTGATTAGATCAGTGCATCGCATGTGACTCAAACTAAGAAGTACCTACATACATCACACATGTTGCTTGTTTTTTTTTTCTTTTTGCAGAATTATTTTAAAGTAAATTATAGATATCATAACAACTCTTGAATCCTGCCTTTGAAATAACATTTATTGAGTACCTACCACATACCAGGCGGCCTGCTAGGTGTTTTAAAATTGCATTTATATTCTTTAATTAGAAAATTATATAATAACTCAGTGAAGCAGGTATCATTGTATGTCCCTGTTTTGCAAATAAGAATGGTAATTTACCCAAAGTCATTTGAAGTGACAGAGCTCTAGTTCAAATCTAAGTCTACCTACCCCCAAAGTGATATTTCAGCCATCTTTCAGCTTAAGCAATATAAACCTGGCTTTTTTTAGTATCCACTCAAAGATGTAACTAACTCACTGTTTATTAATCTTTCTTATACTTCCTGGTTAATGAATACCTACCTTGGAGAATGTGATGAAAGCACTTGCATCTCTCCTATCAGAATGAACGTACATGGCTTATTTTGTCAATAACTTCAAGAAATTTGTGAAAACTTCACCTTTCCTCCCTAAACCCACATGAATCTCAGATTAAGAATCCCTGCAATAAGGAACATGAAGGGTTTCCCTGCTTTAGGACTGTAATCTACACTATTTGCTCTGGTTCCTCTGTTTGCACTTCTGAACACGTTACTTGTTTCTCAGGTACAGAAGCCATTTACCCTTTCTGTAATGGTGCTCCTATTTCTTTGGTTTAAAATGCCCCTAGACACAGGCAGTCAGTCTTCAGATATTAGCAGCAGAAACCCCTTCTTGGTGACTATACTTTGCACTTACAAGGTATCGTTTTCCCTGAATTCATACCTCAGAAACTGTACTTAATGAGTACAAAGCCACTGTGCAAATAGGGTCTTTAACACAAAGACCACATCCCTGCCCATTCAGAGGTCAACTGCTGCCTGACAGGTTACTTCAGAGAACTGGCCATGAAAAAGCATGACTTTTATCACCTCAGCACAACAGCACACCTGTATTTTTCTGTTGCCCTCCAGGTTCTTCAATGCTTTTGACATTATATGAACTTTCCTAGGTTTGGCATGTTGTCAGGGCTCTGTGTCATGTGACCAAGGGCCTTCTCTAAAAAGAATGCACAAATCACTCATTAGCATAATTTAAACATTAATTATGAAAACAGTCCCCCAAATGCCATGAAAGCAAATAAACCGCTGAGCAACTACCAAGCAAACTATTTGACTGCTGAGGTTCAGAAAAACAATAGAATGATTAGCAAAAATGCATTACTAGGCTTAGTTATATTTCACACAATATTTGATAATCCATAGGGCCCACATCTGTTTGCCCATAAATAAGATATACAATTAATGGTTTTCTTTTATTTCTTTTTTTTTTTTTTTTTTTTTTTTGCAGTACGCGGGGCTCCCACCGCTGTGGCCCCTCCCGTTGCGGAGCACAGGCTCCGGACACGCAGGCTCAGTGGCCATGGCTCACGGGCCCAGCCGCTCCGCGGCATGTGGGATTCTCCCGGACCGGGGCACGAACCCGTGTACCCTGCATAGGCAGGCGGACTCTCAACCACTGCACCACCAGGGAAGCCCAATGGTTCTCTTTTATCTGACACATCATAGTGAATCTGTGAGAACATCACTTAACCTCTCCAATCCATCTTTCAACTACTGTATACTTACATATAAGAATGAACAGAAATGTAACTTTCTTGATTTTATTCTGTGAATATGTACTTTTGTGTTGCCTCTGATAAAGTGAAAAGTATATATTCAAATACAGAAAAATTGCTATTGTCGTACATCAAGAAAGGTTCTGAAGCTTATTAAAATATAATAAACTACCAAATTTGGCATTTTTGGTACTTGTTGAATCCATTCCAAGGTATTTCATTATTTGGAATTACTAGAAGAACCTCATCACAGGCTAGCTTTTCCAATAACTCAACCTTGAGGCATGAGTAGAAATTATAGCATGAAAATGAAGCTATAATGCAAACTGAATATATGTGAGTTTTATCCTAGGCAGAAAATAACCTAGTGCTATAACTTATCTCTGTTTTTTAAAAAAAAGTGCTTTTAAATCATTCAACACTGATTCTTAAAAGAAGCTATTATCTATAATGTGACCATCAAACAAGTTTTGGTAAAACCAGATATAGGCAACACTGTGAGAAGCTGCATTTTCCTAAGAAACTATCTTTTTCTTCCCTCTCTAATATTCATAGCATTTTGATTTTAGTTTTTAATCTCATTTACAAAATTTAAGATTCAATGGGTCAATTAATTTTTCTCATATATAAAATGGGGGCAATAATAGTAACTACAGGCACACTTTGAGACATTGCAGGGTTGGTTCCAGACCACTGCAATAAAGCAAATATCGAAATAAAGTGAGTCACACAAATATTTTGGTTTCCCAGTGCATGTAAAAGTTATGTTTATATTATACTGTAGTCTTTTAAGTGTGCACTATGTTTTAAAAAAAAGTATATGCCTTAATTTTAATATACTTTATTGCTAAAAAATGCTAACCATCACTGAGCCTGCTACGGGTTGTAATCTTTTTGCAATTGTAACATCAAAGATCACTGATCACAGGTCACCACAACAAATATAACAATGAAAAAGCTTGAAACATTGTGAGAATTACCAAAATGTGACAGAGAGATATGAAGTGAGCAAATGTTATTAGAAAAATGGTGCCAACAGACTTGCAGTGTTGCCACAAACCTCCAATTTGTAAAAAACTCATTATCTGCGAAGCACAGTAAAGTGAAACAATAAAACCAGGTATGTCTGTACTCAACTGGCTTCTTGAGAAAATTAAATATAATAATGCATGGAAAGATCCTGGCATGGAAGACTTCTAGGTTCAGCTCCAACATGGAAACAGCTTGGATGTTGTCACTCCTGTCTCTATAATAAGAAAATGCTGGACAAATAAAAAATCAACAACTTTTTTGGATTCATAAGAGAAATGAGGTCACAAGGCAAACCAGCACCCACAATCTGGAAAGACAAACAAATCTAGGGGGTCACAGCCAAGATCTGCTTACCTGGAACAGAACAGCTGGAGTCATAAACTAGTAAGAACACTTAAATGATAATTTTGATGAATTGTTGAAGGCTGAGTCTGGACTAACATGAGAGTGAGAAACTCTCAGGGGCTGCAGTCTTAGGAAGGCCCCCACACTCTCATGGGTTTTACCTCCAGGAATCTCACAAAGTTCTCATGGTGAAAATCAGCAAAAGATCTCCTAGTTCGTGGCTCTGGCTTTGGCGGGAGTTAGAGAAAAGTAGTCACGCTGCAGTAAACCCAGACCTTCTCCATAACAAAGGCCTACCCTCAAAGAGAGAAGACTTTGTCAGAGCCTTATCTCAGCTGGGGGATATTCCCCCAATAGCCTTCCTGTCTCACCTAAGATTAAAAAGAAAAATCTACAGGGGTCAGGGCTTCAAAGAAATAGGAATGCGAAGCCAAAGAAGTGAATGGGGGAGGAGGAGAAAGCTACACCATGGAGAAATACTTGTGAAGATTGCTTCCCAGAGACACAGGCTCTCTAAAAGACTAAGATTTATTCACGAGATTATAGAACACTTCCCTTCCCCCATACCTGACCATCACATTAACAAGACTCCTATTGATACATAATAGTGATATATTATAGCTAAAGAGCTGCAAGCTGCAGACTCCCTCTGGGAAGGAGTATTTAGGGAAGCCTAAAGTCAAGAAAGGAAACAAAAACTAGCACAATGGAGGAATTTAAACCCTCTATTATCTATAGCCACAGCAAATATTAAACATAGTCCAACTACTGGACGGATTTATATATCTCCTCACACTCAATCCTCTTTACCTCAGTTCCTATTACTCAATACATTTTCTCTTTCAACAGAAATTACAAGGCTAGTGGGAATGAAAAAGTTACAGACATTTTGGAAGACAACTTGGCAGCTTTTATAAAGCTAAACATAGAATTACCATATAATCCAGCAATCACACTTGTATATATTTACCCAACTGATTTGAAAACTATGTCCACACATAAACCCGCATATAAACACTTACAGAAGCTTTACTCATAATCGCCCAAAACTGGATGCAACCATGATGTCCTTTAGAGGAAAATAGATAAATAAACTATGGCACATCCATATAATGGAATATTATTCATACACTAAAAAGAATGAGCTATCAAGCCACAGAAAGACATGGATTACATAAATATATATTACTAAGTGAAGGAAGCCACTCTGCAAAGGCTAAATACCTTAAGATCTCAATTGCACGATATTCTATAAAAGGCAAAACTGTAGAGATGGTAAACAAGATCAGTGATCACAGGGGTTCAGAGCAGGGGTATTAGTAAGTGGCACACAGGTGAATTTTTTTAGGGCAGTCAAATTGTTCTGGATGACACTGTAATTATGGGTACACAACAAGATGTATTTGTCAAAACTCATAGAAATTTGCAGCACAGAAGCAAACCTTAATATATAAACATTAAAAAAAAACATTTAGAATGTTGGAGGTTTCCAGGATGAATTGTAGAATGTGACAAAATAATCTAACTGTATTACAAATATATGTAACAACCTCACTGAAGGAGGTAGGGTGGAAACGTCTTTACCTTTGTAACTATGGAAATGAGTAGAGTCTGCATGACTAAAGGCAATAGAAACTGCACATAAGTACTGTACTCTAGTTGATTAAGTTGCTTCCCATAGAGGCATGGGTTAACAATTCTGCAACCACTACTTAGAAGCAAGAGGTTGAGGCTAGAATGATCCATGATGTAATGGATTCGAGTTAGAAACAGCAGTATGAATTAATATTTAGTTTAATATAGATATTGATGGTTACATGTAGAAATATTTATAAATATGTGTATATACAGATGTTAGTATACACATATGTTTCCTTGCTATGTCAGCTAAGAGAGGGAAAACCGACAACACCCCAGTAGCAACGAGCACATCTAGCACCCAGATCTTGATTTCTAATTCTCCATTGAAAGGAACCAGGGATCCTAGAGAAATTGCTCAGTTTAAGACTGAGGCAGGAAATGTACAAGATGAAGCTGAAGCATCTTGTAGTGTCAGAAAGTAAGCAAGTGCTCAGAAAAGAAAAGAAACCCACAATAATCAGGGCATGTTAAAGGGACTTGGGAGCCAATCAACAGAGCTCCCTATTGCCAAAGTTGGAACAATTTAAGCAGGAAAATAAATAATGTTAGATTATAATAAAAAATATAAAGCAAATACCATGAGTCCATATTGATATAACAAATCATTTGGATAAATAAATAAGTTGGGGAGAGCAGACAAATCCCTCATGTAGAAAAATTCTAAATAATTTATGTATCTACTCCACCCTCAAGGAGGTAGCACATAACTCCTTACTTGTTAAATGTGGGCTATACATAGTGACCTCCTTCCAAAGAACAGTATGGAAGGGGTTAGGGAGAGAGGGAAATTGTAACTTTACAGTTGAGAGAACATGACACACACTACCTCAGCTAGGTGGTCAAGATTAACATTGATAATGATGTCATCTTGACAGCATGAACACTTGATCTGACATGATGAGAATGATACTTTATTCTGTAAAGTATCTTCCTATTAACTTATTAAAGTATGTCTGTTATCTTCCTCCCCAAACCCATAACTTCAGTCTAACCATGAGAAACATCAGAAAAATACAAATAGAAGAACACTGTACAATCTATACCTGACCATACTCCTTACAACCATAAAGATCAACAAAAACAAGGAGTTTAAGAAACTGTCACACCAAGAGGAGATAGGACAACTAAATGTAATGTGTTATTCGGGATAGGATCCTGG
Organism: Neophocaena asiaeorientalis asiaeorientalis; assembly: GCF_003031525.2. Lineage (NCBI taxonomy): Eukaryota > Metazoa > Chordata > Mammalia > Artiodactyla > Phocoenidae > Neophocaena > Neophocaena asiaeorientalis. Next base: position 7,622,027 of record NW_020175821.1, read on the forward strand.
AATAGAAAAATGACATTAGATAAAACTAAAGGATATCTGAATAAACAATGAATTTTAGTTAATATGTATAAATATTGGCTCATTAAATGTGATAAATGTACCATATTAATGTATATGTACCAGATGTAGCATTACATGTACATATAATTAATTATTAATAGGTGGAATTGGGTGCAGGGTATATGTGAACTCTCTGTACTATCTCCTTAATCTTTCTACACACCTAATATTATTCTAAAACTAGAAGTTTATTTTTTAAAAAAGGACGTGACATGGGTCCTTCCTCATAAGAAGCACTTGATAAAGGTCCACTGTTATCATCTACATAATAAATACTACGTTTTCAGGGATCTCTGTGGTCAAAGAGTAGTCAGATAATTATTAGATATTTGAATAGACCATTGACTGTAATTAACCTGAATAATTTGGAAATTAAAAGGAATTGCTGAACCATGAATTAGCCAGATTACCCGTCTCCCATTTTGCTTATGAGTCAACCATAGAATAAATAGTCAAAATATGAGGTAGAAAAAAGCAAACCTTAAGTGATTTCCCTCTTACCACCCAAAGGAAAAGTTAGTGCCATTTACATTTCAGTAGTGAACTCCTACAGATCTAAAGACCCTTAAGATACAAGCAGGCATCCAATGCTACTAAGGCTCAGAGAGGCTCTGGAAAAATATGAGAAGGGATAAGGTATGTGAATAATAATGATAGACTATTTCATTGGAAGAGTAATTGAATTGTCTGCTTTAAAAAATTTACTCCTATGCCTTGGCATTCATTTCTTATCTCATCTTGCAGTAGATCCTTTTGAGAACTTCTTAGTTGTCGAAGAAATTGTCAATTGACCATTCATTTACAATCAGGGCCACACAGCAGGGGGGAAAATGCTGAAGTTTTATTTTTAGTTCACTTTACAAATTTAAGAGAATCACTCAAACTCCTATAATTCTGGGTGAACCACATAGACATAACCTCACCTCTGAATTCACTGAACCTTATCCTACCTTCATGTGTGTTCTCTTCTAGATGGGTTACAATTGTTGATGTTTGCCTCCATCACCTCTGGTATCTTTTTGGATAAATAAGAAGTTAAAAAAGTCATGAGGGGGCTTCCTGGTGGCGCAGTGGTTGAGAGTCCGCCTGCTGATGCGGGGGACGCGGGTTCGTGCCCCGGTCCGGGAAGATCCCACATGCCGTGGAGCGGGTGGGCCCGTGAGCCACGGCCGCTGGGCCTGCGCGTCCGGAGCCTGTGCTCCGCAACGGGAGAGGCCACAACAGTGAGAGGCCCGTGTACCGCAAAAAAAAAAAAAAAAAAAAGTCATGAGGACCTCTGGATTTAAAGGTTTCATTACATTGTAAATAGAAAAGCAGGCACACAACCTTGTCTCTGCCATTGCCTGACAAGGTCCATCTTATTTTAAAATTTTATGAATTAATGAAAACCACTGTCTGTTTAATTTTTTTTAAGTAAATTCTAAATTTATCTACCAAAGATGAAGCTTAGTGTATAAAAGGATCTGGTTTTGAATACTCCAAAAAGGAATGTGCCTACCATTAAGTCCCTCTGAATCTCCCTTTCATCAGGATGTACACACGAGAGTGTGCACTCAATGGCTACACTGGCCAATAAAATGTCCACATCAGCCTGAATTATGAAGCTGGTCAAGTTAGTCATGGGAAGGCTCTATTTGTCAGCACACAGGTCCCATTCTTTTTTTTTTGCGTACATGGGCCTCTCACCGTTGTGGCCTCTCCCGCTGTGGAGCACAGGCTCCGGACGCACAGGCCCAGCGGCCATGGCTCACGGGCCCAGCCGCTCCGCGGCATGTGGGATCCTCCCGGAGGTCCGAACCCGTGTCCCCTGCATCGACAGGCGGACCCCCAACCACTGCGCCACCAGGGAAGCCCAGGTCCCATTCTTAGAAGCACTTGCTTTAAACATGATGTCAATAAATCCTCTCCAAAGTGTAAATTTATACTAGATTAAAGTATATTAACACCCTTTTTAGGAGTATTTGCATTTTGATAGCAATGCCTAAAGATTAAGAAAAAAATTCCATAAAATTGAAAGGTGTACCTCTCTAATAGTGGAATTTTAGACTCTGTCAGATGATGGAGAGAGAGAAAAGGAAAAATGCTTAGAAAAGGTTTTTGCTCAAAACCTCTTGAATCACAGCAGACAGGCAACCTCCTATTCTCTGTCTCCCAATTATTTCTCTCTTTACATGGCCTCTTGCTACATGAAATACTTGACTTTATCTACATTATATTTATTTTATAGAGTTTTAACAACATTGAATGACATTTTCAGAACAAAATTCATATATAATCCCATGTCGAACATAGTTTTTGCAAGTGTTTTTACATAGCTATATTTCAGTGTAATCAGCTTTACTGATTGTGTTTTATTCTTGCCAATGTATTCATTCATTCAACAAACATTTGTTAAATGTGTACTACGTGCCAGGCACCATTCTAGGTGTTAGAATATATCATTAATCAAAACAAAAAAAAATTACTGATTGCATGCAGCTTACATTCTTTTGGAAGAAAGAAAGATATAAACAATAAACATAATACCTAAAAAATTGTATATGCCATTTTTAAAAATAATAAAGTGGGGTAAGAAGGGTTGGCAGTGAAGATTGAGGAGACGGATAAAATTTTAAATATTATATCTGGGGTAGGCATCCTTAAAAAGTGATATTAGAGCAAAGACTTGCAGGAGGTGAGTTAGACGTTGTAGATACTTAGGGAAAGAGACTTCCAGACAGAGCAAATAGTCAGCGCCAATGACCTCTTGGTTGGGGCTGTGTCTTGCATGTCTGAGGAGCAGCAGAGAGGCCAGTGTGGCTGGGGCAGAATGAGTGACAGAGAGGCTACAAAAAGATGATGTCTGAGAGCTATTGAAGGCTAGAAAATGTAAGGCCTTGTAAGCTATTGTAATGGCTTTGGCTTAACTATTCTGTGACGTTGGACAAGTGGTTAACCATTGTAAAGCTCAGTCTAATCTGTGCAGTAAGGAACAACCAACTGAAAAGAGAAGTATAGCTAATAAACCAGCAATGGAGAGGAAATGGAAAAATAAAAATTAATTAATATTTTCTTAAAAAGCCCCAAAAGGGGAACAAAAAAGGTGGGACAAAGAGAAAACAAATAGTAAGATAGTACATTTAAACCCAACCATAAGGTAATAATAATTACATTACGTGTAAATAGTCTAAATACTTCAATTAAAGAGCAGATTGTCTTGATGAATAAAAAACCAAGACCCAACTGTATATGTCTATCAGAATCACACTTTGAATATAAACTACAGAGTGGTTAAAAGTAAAAGAATGGGAAAAGATGCTAAGTTTGATTAAAAGAAAGTTGGAGTAGTTACACTAATATCAGACAAAATAGATTTCAGAGTAAGGATTGGGGCAGATACAGTTAGGATTGCTGTGTTTTATCGATGTATTGACCCCTTTGTCAAACATCCACATCCATTCTTGATAAAAATGATCAATAAATTAAACATAGAAAAGGACTTCTCCAATTTGTTAAAAGGTCTGTTTGAAAAACTCACATTTAGCAACATAGCTATTGGTGAAAGACCTTGTAAGATTAAGAACAAGGAAAGGATTCCCCCTCTCACTGCTTCTATTCACATTATACTGAAGGTACTTGCTGATAAGGAAAGAAGAAAAAAAGAAAAGGCAGACAGATTAGAAAGAAATAAAAATTTCTTTGCAGAAAATATGATCATCTATATAGAATATTTTAGTCAATATAAATTTTATCTATGCATAGTAGTAACAAACAATTGGAAATTTCAATTTAAAAATACTATTTACAATATTAGGGAATATGTAAAAACTTAGGGATAAATTTTATAAAAGGTGTATAAGAATTGTACACTGAAATCTACAAAATATTGCTGAGAAAAATTAACAATGATTAATAAGTGTAGAGATATATCATTCTTAAGATTATAAGACTCCGGACTTCCCTGGTGGCACAGTGGTTAAGAATCAGCCTGCCAATGCAGGGGACACAGGTTCGAGCCCTGGTCTGGGAAGATCCCACATGCTGCGGAGCAACTAAGCCTGTGTGCCACAACTACTGAGCCTGCTCTCTAGAGCCCGCCAGCCACAACTACTGAGACCATGTGCCACAACTACTGAAGCCCACGTGCCTAGAGCCCATGCTCCTCAACAAGAGAAGCCACTGCAATGAGAAGCCCGCCTACCACAACGAAGAGTAGCCCCCATTTGATGCAACTAGAGAAAGCCGGCGCGCAAAAATGAAGACCCAACAAAGCCAAAAATAAATAAATTAATGAATTAATTAATAAACAAAACCACTCTTACTTTAAAAAAATAAAAAAGATTATAAGACTCAATACTGTCAGTATGTCAATCCTCCCCAAACTGAGGTATATATTCGATGCAGTTTAACTCAAATTCCATTAGAAACTCTCATAGATTACTAGTAGAAATGCAAAATGGTACAGCCACATTGAAAGACAATTTGGCAGTTTCTTATAAAGTTAAACATAGACTTACCACATGACCCAGTAATTGCACTCCTAGGTATTTACAAAGTGAATTGAAAATTACATTCACACAAAAATGTGTAGTAGCTTTGTTTATAATTGCCAAAAGCTAGAAGTAACCAACTCAATAATAAATAAACAATCTAATTAAAAATAGTCAAAAAAGAATAGAATTTAACCAAATAAAAGATATGGATGCCAAATAAGCACATGAAAATATACTCAATAATATTAGTCATTAGGGAAATGCAAATTAAAGCCATAATCAGATACCACTACACATCTAGTAGAAAAGCTAAAATTTCAAATACTGACATTGCTAAATTTGCAACGAACTCACGTCCATGGCTGGTGGAAATGCAAAATGATTAACTACATTGGAAAACAGATAGTGGTTTCTTAACAATGTCATCATAAACATTTGCTACAAAGATTTGTATGGACATATGTTTTCATTTCTCTTGGGTAAATTTATAGGAGTGGAATGATCTAGAGGACTTTCTAAGTAGTGAGTAATGAACTACATGGTAGCAGTAGGAAGAAAGATACTTTCCCAGAATTTCCCAGTGTTAGAAAAGAGGAGAGTTAACGATGAAGTTCAGGAAAGTGAACGGTGTTACCTGGAGCACCATGAACAGTGAGAGACTTGATGAGAAATCCTGAAAAGGGAACAGCTCTGGAGGTAGGTAAAATAAAGGGTTCTATTCTCTAATATAAATTAGAGGGGCATGGCCCTTGAAAGGGGCTGAGAGGAAGAGCTGACTTAGTTAACTTGTAGACCCACAATCTTTCCAAATCAGTTCTGGGACAATAAACAATCTCATAAATGCAATAGAAATGTAAGCACCCACAAAAGATCTGAGAATTTATCCTCCAGATCAGGATGCATGCCACTCAACATCCCCCAAACGTAATGCGGCTCCAAGAGCTCTAGTTGTTACAGGGAAGACGTTCTAGGCTGAGCTAGTCGTAGAAGCCCAAGGGCATGCAAGAGCAGTGGGTTGTGTGACAGGACTAAGCACATGAGGGAAACACCAACTTAATTGACTAGAGCATAAGGTGTGTGAAGAGGAAAATAAGATTGAGGAGAAGTAAATCGAGGCCAGACTCAGAAGGGCCCTGAATGTCCTCCTTATGATTCTAATTCTATTGTATATTTGGTGCTTAATTCTAGAATTTCACAGTTGGAAGAATAGAGAACAACATTTTGTTAAGAAATATATGATTGCATGGTGAAAACATTATTTTTTTAGGGCTCACATTGCTGTTGGCATACATTACAAGCTGAAAGTGCACTAACTAGTCTTTACTGTAGGGAATTGAATGGTGTGGCTCCATCTCCTATATGCACCAGTACCTATGGTACTACCTACAAATGATTTAAAAGAGAGAACTCAGTCCCCTGCATGCCTTTGCTCATACTGTTTCCTCTGCTAAGAATATGTGTCCCTCCATAGGAACCACATCCTATGGTTTAATGGTTAAGAGAAAAGACTTTAGAGTCAAAGGGTTCCTGGTAACATAAGAGCTCAGTAAATGTTAGCTGTTTCTATTAATAACCATCCTTTAAGCCCACATGTCAATCCCTTGATAGTTCCTCTTTCATGCCCTCCATATCTCTCTCTCCCAAGCCATAAGGATTCTTTCTTTCTTCTGAAAATCCATATCACTCTGCCAATGTCTACTCTTTAGTTGGCACTCCAATAATCTGTATACACTCATTATCCCCCTTGCTAGATGGTGAGCTCCTTGAAAGCAGGTCCATACCTGTCTGCCTTCATGTCCCTCACAGTGCCCGAGAGGATGCCTTACAGTAGATGTCATAGTAAGCATTTATTGATCATGATGTCATAAAAAGGTATCATTTAGCTTTTAAAGATATCTCCTACTCTTCGTATAAAAGCTGAAATTTGGTAACATATGAAAGGTAATGATCATTATGAAAGTGTTTTTGAAAATATCAAGGTACTAATATTTGAAACTAATCTGCCAAATAGAGACACAGATGTAGAGAACAAACTCATGGACACCAAGGGGTGAAGGGGAGGTGGGATGAACTGGGATATTGGGATTGCTATATATACACTACTATGTATAAAATAGATGACTAATGAGAACCTACTGTATAGCACAGGGAACTCTACTCAGTGTTCTGTGGTGACCTAAATGGGAAGGAAATCTTAAAAAGAGGGGCTATATGTGTACATATAACTGATTCACATTGCTGTACAGCAGAAACGAACACAACATTGTAAAGCAACTATACTCCAATAAAAAATTTTTTAAAAAATGAAACTAATCTGCCCCCTCCATACTGAGATAATCAAAAGAAATAATATATAAAGAAATCTGCACATCCATGCAGTGTATGATAGCTATACTGATCCAGCAGAGATGACAGGGAGAAGCCAGTTCATGTTGTTTTTGCTAAAGAAACATATGACGTTCATTAGCATAATTTTATGTGAGATAATTCTAAGAATCTCACATTCTTAAAGAAAGCCTTAGTTATTGTTTTCTCTTTATTCTAAATTACAAGAAGAAAAATTTATTACTAATTCCTCAATTATTTCATTATGCAGCACTAATAAAAAGTCTTGACATCTCCATTATGTTTGAAAATTTTTAATAAATAGTTTTTGACTAAAGTGATTATTTACTTAAAACAGAAAATGTAGAAGGAGCTTTAAATCATATTTTTCTGGTGCCATATAATAAAATAATTGTGCAATTAGTAATAAACAGTGTGCAAGGATGACAAATGTTTTATTTAAAACTTGGCGAACAAAAGCACATCACTTGTGTTTTTTCCAAGCGAACACAATCCTGTGGTATATTAATCAAAGGGGCTTTTTTATGCCTCTGGCAGCAGTGTTTTAAAGTAAACCCTTAATATCAGATCCCAATCCCCAGTTTCAATTTGCTTTCAATGGAAAGGACATTAGAGTTTATAAAATACTCCTTGATTACTTTTTTGAAGGCCTGAAATCTTGACATGTCCATGACTTGGTCGCACTTCATCAATATACAGTGGTTGAAAGAGCAATACCCATCGTGAACATTGCCACATCGACTTATAGAATCATGCCCTTGAGAAAAAGCCAGAGAGAAAAAAGGAGCAGCAGGCAGTGACAAAAAATGAAATAGAACTGTCATCTAGCAGTTCTTCATAGTCCGTCAAGGAAACAATTAAAGATGTACAAAGAGCCAGAGAGTGCTTGGGCAAAGGTTGTTAAACTCACACTTCAAGGGCAGGTCACTGCAGGCTGCTCAAGACTCAGTGAAAAGACCAGCCGGCACTCACTGAGGGGGCTCTGGGGCAAAGGAAATGAAGCTTTCTGTCCCAAGGCAGCTGAAGATGAGGAATTTAAAATAAATTGTAAAGTAACTCCTAAGTGTATCCTTTTTCTAGTAGCAGATATCATGGAGATTATTTTTGGTCTGGTTAGGAATTTTAGTAAGAACCTTCCTGGTGTCATTTAACCCAGGTTCAAATATCAGTCTGCACAGTTTGCAGCACCTTTACCAAATTATTTAGATTCCCTGAACCTCAGTTTCCTCCTTTTCACACATAGGAAGTATGAAATTAGAAATTGTCCTTTACCTCCTTCCTCGTTTGCACCTGCTCTATTTTTCTTATCCAGTGTTCTGCTACTCCTCTGTGTCCCCCTCATTTGAGAGTTTCCTAAATCCTAAATCCATTAGATCAGATGTACTTCACTGGCCAACTATTAGTTGATTTGAAGAACAGTAGTGGGATCTTACGGGAATCAAGAGGCATTTTCAGGGAACTTCTCCCCCAAGCCTCCCCCTTAACACACACACACACACACACACACACACACACACACACACACACACACACACACACTGCCCTGATGTCATGCATATCAGCTTTCTGGAGGAAATGTAATGGTTCCTGAGGCCTTTGTCTATTCCTCCAATTATTCTAATAGTCAGAATTTCATCTAGGAAAGGAGGAGCAAATGATGCCACATCCAAGCATTTAGAAGAGATATTTGGAGAAGGTTAGGCCTTTTTCTTCTCTTTGTATCACCCAACACAGTTCCCTATCACTCAAAATAGAATTGGGGAAGTTATCTAAAAATGGAATAAGCTCAAATATCACACTACGTAAAACACTGGTGACAACTATACCTTGTCCTTAAATCTCATTATGATTTGGGTTTAAAATAAGTAATAAGACATCTTGAATATGAAAGCCAATAGAAAAGTATAATTCAATTTATAAAAATTAAAAGTTTAGCTTCAGTCACATATAGTAATTAAATCCATAAAGTGATTATGAGAATAATGGTAATTCAAATTTTATTCTATTTTTGTTGTTAAATCAACTTTTTATGGTCATTCAAGCTCAAAATCTTTATGTGTGTGTGTGTGTGTGTGTGTGTGTGTGTGTGTGTGTGTGTGTGCTGTATGCGACCATTTATAGGCCTCTCTAGAAGACAGTTTGCTTCTGGATGTAATTTAGAGTATTCACATAATCTAAAAAAGGAGAGAAATCCGGTTTTTGAGAGTGGGGTGAGAAGAGCTTATCATGATCCTCTTTTCTAGCCATAGTCTTATAGTCATTTTAATTCTAACATGCTATTATTTATCCCAAAGATTTATTTTTCCAAATAGAGAGTACCACATTCAGAATAACTTTTGGTTTTTTATTCTAATGGAATTTTCACCTTCAGCTACCACAGTTCAGTGGGCTATTTTGGAGGTATTTCTTTCATAATTCTCATATTTAAGAAGTGTACTACAGACTTTTAATAGTAAGTATACTGTAGACTTATAGTAATAATGATTTTTTCATTTCCACTAATCTCTCATGCAGATGGGACATATTATTTTATTCTAGGCTTCCCTCATATTTCTTTGGCAAGACCATGCATACACTATTTCAACCCCAAAGATTTTATTTCTCATAACATTAGAAGATATGTTGTAGAATTCAATTTACAAACTTGGCTACAGACATAACTACAACAAATAATTACAAAAACATAATATAAAATGAGTAATTTCCTGCTGCATGGCAGATATAGAAACCTGCTGTAGAATCCCATTTTTTTGGACAGATCATCAGGGGGCCATCACCACAATTGTCACTAAATACTTTTAGCAGTGACCCAAAGCTTCTGCAGTTAAGAGAATGGCCTCTTACAAAAAAAATTGATTCTGCCCTCTGGAAATTTCCTTTTCAAAGGAGATGAGAGACAGTAGGCATGAATAGCATTTAATTCACATATTACAGTTTGGGGTTTTTTTTCTTTTTTGGGGATGGTAGTACTTTTAAATATGTTCCCTTTTTTTCATTCCCCAGTTAATGTAATCTATAAATTCTTCTTCTGCTAAAAGAATACAAAGCAAATTGTTCCTGATTGCTCACTGTGACCAGAAAGAGGGCCAGGTACATATAAGAAATAAGCAAAACTATAGAGGCATTGTTAAATTCAACAATCCCTTAATACTGAAGCTCTGTATTTGTTAATAATTTTGCCCAAATCTGCACTATGCTAGAAATTGTATGTATATGGTAATAATCATACCAATGAGGAGGAGGAGGAAATCTAATATGGGTAAGGCAGGTATTCAACATACATAGTCATATTTAATAAGAACTTTATGAGAGAGAGAGACTTTTATTGTCCCCTTTTTACAAATGAGGAAACAGGCACAGCCAGTAACCTGTGTGAGGTCCTAGTAAGTAGCAGAACCAGGATTTGAACCCTGAACTGTTTGACTCCAGAGCCTTTGCTCGCAGTTGCTGTACTTACAACTTGGAGGTATAAGAAACACACATATGGGCTTCCCTGGTGGCGCGGTGGTTGAGAGTCCGCCTGCTGATTCAGGGGACACGGGTTCGTGCCCTGGGTCCAGGAAGATCCCACATGCCGCAGAGTGGCTGGGCCCGTGAGCCATGGCCGCTGAGCCTGCGCGTCCGGAGCCTGTGCTCCGCAACGGGAGAGGCCACAACAGTGAGAGGCCCGCGTACTGCCAAAAAAAAAAAAAAAAAAAAAGAAACACACATATAGGAGAGTTCATGAATATGGCAGCAGAGCACTGCAGATTGATTCTAGGATATAGACATTGGACTAGAACAATGTATTTTCATGTTAATGGTGTAACGTAGATAGTAACTGTAAAGGTGATTTATTAAAGAAGAGAGTGATGTGAATTGGCATCATTGCAATAAAATGTTTAAAGAAGGCAGAACCTGAAAATGAGCAAAATCTAGATCAACTGAGACTGGAGTGCAGGAGTGAGAGATTGTACACAAGAGAATAATATGAGTATGTGCACATGGGTGCAAGTTGTACATGTATGTCCCTGGGAAAAGGACAGCTGCAAAATTGCCTTGAACTGTCCCAGTCAATCTCTTCCACATTTTAATTTTACCCCAAATATTGTATGGGACATACTTATGTTAAAAAATTATTATTTATCTGATATTCAAATTTATCTCAACAGCTGGTATTTTTATTTGCTAAATCTGACAACCCTATATAACACTTAAATTTACCTGATTTTCTTAATTATCTATCCTCCCCTACCCCGTATGCTAAAATATATGCTCCATTCAACCAGAAACCTCCCCAGCCTATCCTCAGTATGTAGAACATCACCTGGCATCTGTAGGTGCTCAATAGATGCTTGTGAATGAAAGAGAAATAGGCTTTTTACTACTTATTTAATTCCAACGTTGCCAAGTTTGAAAGCAAAGGGTCAAAAAATAGGAAATTTGGGGAATGAAGGATAGGCTACAGAGAGGCAGTAAATATGAAAATATAAACCTAAGTAAACTGGAAAGGAAAACATGCACAGCACATATGGAAGGGTTTGGGGGAGGAGGAGGGGGCAATCCCTTACCTGGGAGGAATATGAAAGGGAAGAAAACAGAGTTTTATTGACAGAGATAGGAAAGGATGAGGGGAACAATATCAGCTTGCTTTAATAATTTTAGTGAAAAAGGCAATGCAAAATCCTTAGAATTTTGGTTAAGGACTACAATTTTAAAAAGAGAGGGAGAGAGGCCCTCTTAAACTACGATGGAACCTGATGTAGATGAAAAATGACATGAATAGCAACAGATGTTCTCCTTATAACTCTTCTTTTTTTTTCTCGAAATACCAAGATGGATTAGAAATGTGCAAAACAAAAGAGTCAAACTAACCCAAATTCTTCTAATTCTCTAACTGCAGAAACAGGGCTGTAACCAATTTTTCTTTTTTCTTTTTTCTTTTTAGTTTAAAATGGGGAATAATTTTATCCAGACTAGTACTTCCATCTTTCAGCCTATGAAATATAATATTGTAGAGTTGCTCTTAACTAAAAAATCACATTTCTGTTGGGTACACATTTAGGCTATTTGAACAATCGTTCTGGTAGATGTATTTGGAGGTTTCATGACAAAAATTGAACAATGCAGACTTTTTCCCAATTCATTAATTTGTAAATCAAATTTCTTTAAAGTATTTTCATCATAGTTTTTCTTGTATATTTGGCACCTGCCACTCTTCATCTATAGGAGAATCTAGCATAAGATGGCATGTGATTTAGCACAAAATGGTACATTACACAATTTTAGCTTTATATGTCAACATTTTATGATGTTCAGTAAATGCCATCATGATTTCCAGATGTTTCACCACCTGAATCAGATTTAAATCATGGTAAAATCTTTGATACAGATGCTTGAGAAATAAAGAGGATCATATATGTTTGAATATGTCATATCAGCCTAAGCTCAAAAAATACCTTCTCTCCAGCCAGGTCACCAGTTTCAAAATTCACTTAAAAGTCTCCCGAGTGGGAACTGTATCCCACCCTTTCCTGTTAGTGTTAGTACAGCAACATTCACCTCCCTTTTCCCTGGGGGCCACTGATGGGATTAGTAATGCTCGAGGTCACGAGCACTACTGGTATACAGAAGTGATGACTCAATTAAATCAAGTTACCAAATAGATAACTAAAAGACAACTAAAGATAACTAAAAGACAAATTGTTCACGATAAGGTGCTCTGAAAGTTGCCTGCCCTCAATGAGAGCAAAGTTGAATTGGCAAAATGCCAGGTAAATATGACCAGGTTAACTTAGCACAATATTTAAGAAAATATTGATTTAACAGATAGTGAAAAGACATACATGTATGCATTTTGACAATAAACTGAAACAGAAAAAGAGTCAGGAATAAAGGGGAAAGATAATGGTAGAAGGAGAAAGACATGAAAAAAAAAGCGAAATGGAGAAATACATCCAGCTCCTGCCTTTGTGTGTTACAGTGTTCACAACCAAATTACAAGTTTTTTACCTTTACAAGTTGGTTTATAAATTGAAATGTGTATCTTTGTTTTATTATTGCTTCTGGTCAGTACTACCCCGAACTAGTCTATATACTAAAAATATATAACAAAATAAATTATAAAGAGTATAAAGACCATCTTTGTATCTTCCTCCTAAACCCAGAAGGGAGTCAGAAACATAGTAGGTGCTTAATAAATGTTAAATTTATTAATTAGTTAACTAAATGTTGAAATATTATTATTGGTCAGGTATAAAGCTATGATTCAAATATGTATATATTACATACAATTTCCCAAACCATATTCTATAAAATATTAATTCAGCTAGGTGTTCCACTGGGGGTGGGGAGACAGATTCTGAATTGAAATAGATTGCGGAAACATGCATAGTCATACATTCTCTCTCCAAGATATTCAATGCATATTAATGTAAAGAGTTTGAATTGTAATTTTTCTAGTTCCAAAGTGGAAAAAGTTGTCATGCAGCTAAGACACCTTAAATTAAAATATATATATACTGCCTTTGTTACAAATAAAATATAGAAGGAAGAAATTTCTATAACATCAATCTGATTTACATATAATTGTTTGACTGGTGAATATTTTATGGGTAATATGGTCACTCTATGGCATTCAAGGAACACATAAATCATGGAGCTCAGGAGTCCAGGTTGGTCATTTTTTGGCTTCAAAACATTCTATCTGATACTTAAATTTATGAATTAAAAATTTTTTAAATAGTAAAGAAAATGTGAAAGGAGAGCTCTCATGTATTAGATGTATATGTATATTACACACATATTTGGGAGAGACCAAGTATGCAACAGTCAGTCAGTCCCTCTTGGCACAGCTGGCTAATTTGGACAATGACAACAAAATATCAGATTCACCGGGTAGCACAAGTGGATGTGAGGCCATACTCAAGACCATATTAACTTAAAAAATGATGTTCTGCAAAACAGGTACAGAATAGTTCCGATCACAGTAGTAAAACATCAAGAAAGTCACTTCTCCTGCCTTATAAATTACACGAGGAAAGTCTTGCATTTAAGCTCTGCTGTTGTGACTGAGTGTGCTACTTGGATACATTCAATTATCTTTTTGACTTCTGGAAACTGGATACATTGTGGTCGACAACTATGGTTAAGCATTTAAACAAATTACAAATTATTAGTTAAATGTTCAATAGTAAGTGATTGTGGGTCATGGGACTTGACACCTCAGTGAATGAGATCAGAAAGAGACTCAACTTTAGGCTATATGTAGTACCTGACTAGAGAGATCTATATACTTTTATTTTTCTAGCCCCCATCCCCTATCCTAGTACATGTCATTAATTGTTTTGAGCAATTTTTTCAAAAAGTGTGATTCTTTTGCTGTATTAATAACAAACTTTGTCTTTTGATTTTTGTATCCCCAGGGCCCAGACCGAGGATATGTATGTATATACTAGGTGTTCAATAAATTGTTATATTTAACAGTGAATGTGAATTAACCAAAAAGCTACTTCAAACTATCTATCCCTTAATGTTAGGCAGCAGTGGTAAAAGTTCTCTGTGATTGTACATTTCTGAAAATGTCATCACAGCATCTTCCTGGATTGATTAAGCACCCTGTCCAAGTTGCTTATCTGATGTATATTAGGATTAGAGGAAATGTCTATGGAAGTTCCACAGAAGGCATCTGCAAATCCCTGCCTCTGCTTGACTATTTAGAAAGGCTTGAAACATGATATTATGTAACATCCCAGTACCTTAAGAGAGTGTTTACCAAACCTTAATCATTAGTAGACCAACATCATAATTGCTCAATCCCAGACTCCAGAGCATCTTACAATTGCAATTGCAATTCATATGGCCTAGGTGAATTGTCATGGCTCTGCCTTCCTTACACTTAACCTAAGCACTGTTATCCATAAAACACATTGAGTTCAACAAACTTTTATTAGATAAATATTTTCTATATGCCAAACATCATGTACTAAAAGTAACTATAACTGAGAGAACATTCATTCTTAGGAATTTATATTCTGGAGTAGATAAATTTTTAAAATGCAATATGTCATTAGGGGATATATGAGCTATATTTTGCCATAATAATGTGGCATAACAAAGCACCCCAATATTGAGCATCTTAAACATAATCATTTATTTCCTCCATGAGTTTGTGGGTCGTTTATTTAGGACTTGGCTGTTCAGCTGTTTTAGTCTCCAGTGAATTTGCTTACAAAGCCAAAAGTCAGCCAGCTGTGGGCTACTCTAGACTGCTGTGGTTGGGATGAGAGGGTGATTCAGTCTTACTCCATGAAACTTATCCTCCAGCAGGTATTCACAGAAAGTGCATAAGAGCAACAGTCAAACAGAAACAAGCACACACTTTTTCAAGCTTCTGCCTGCATCATATTTGCAATATACCATTGGCCAAAGAAAGTCATATAGCCAAGCCCAGTGAGAGTGAGAGAGATTAGAGTCACATGGCAAAGAGGGCAGATACAGGATGGGATGACAAATAGAGGCCATTTCTTCAGTCTACCACTGGGCATAACAGCTATGGAGAAACACAAAGCAGAGTGAAGAGATAGAAAGTGAAGTTACTAGGGAAGGGGCCAAATCAGGTGATATTTGAGCAAAGTCTTGAATTCAGTGAGGAAGAGAGCCATGTGAATAGTTTGGAAGAGAATTCTAGAAAGAGGAAAGAAAAGAAATTCCAAAGGCCTGAAACCAACTTACTTTCAGCATGATGGAGAAATACCAAGGAAGCTGAAGCAGAGTGGCAGGAGATAAAATCAGGCAAGTAGCCAAAGGAAAGACCTGGCATGGCTTGTGGGCCATGGCAAGGACGCTGGCTTTGATTTTGAGTGACAGGGAAAGTCACTGCAAGATTTTGAGCTGACAAAATCAGGACCTAACCTATGTTTTTAAAGCTTCTCTCTGATTCCCATGAGAAAGATCAACTGCAGGTAGGAAGAGTAGAAGCAGGGAGGTCAGTTAGGAGACTATGGTCTTAATTTAGCAGAGACATCACAGTGGATGGGTCATGAATGTAGTGTGAAGATGGTGAGATAACATACTGGATATTTCTAAGGTACTGCTAACAAGATTTGTTAAAAACTGTACACACACACTATATGTGTGTGTGTGTGTGTGTGTGTGTTTGTATATTCAATTACTCATTAAAATATCTACATAGTTAAAACAAAAAGTGCTCATTACTGTAGCACCTAAAGTCATCTCATGTACCATCCAAAGGTGATTATGTGAGCACTAACCTTGGGAAATAATGCCTTGCCTTCAGACAAACATTTAGACTAGTCACCTAAAACTCCTAACATGAATTAAGTGGTCAAAGACTCTTGGATTAAAAAGTCACAGACCCTTAAATTGTCTTGATCACTCAAAATAGAAAATCAAAGTAAATGACACATTTATTTTAATAGAACCTTGTAAAGGGAAATTTCTCTTGTCCTCAGTGCTTTCCATGTCTTAATGATTTCCCCATTATCACAGAAATTTCTGGCACTGACTCCTCACATCAGAGAAATTTTCTCAAAGTGTTTAATAACCTAGGTTTTATTTCCTTGGTTTATTATATTCATAACTTGTGAAGCTGCCCAAGAGTTCTTTCTTAGGGGAATAGAGGCACACACAATCCTCAAAATTATAAGTACCCACTACTGTTGGGAAAGGTGCTATGTAAATGCAAAGAGAACAGAGTACTACCACTCCCCCTAAAAATTATAAGAATCTAATTGTTTTATTCTTGTTGTCACTTTATTAAAATGAAAATTAGTTTTCACAGGGATTAAATTTTCATTTTGCTGCAGAAAAAAGTGAAATTTTCTGCAAAAATTATAAATTTCCACAGCAGCAACTTCATAAAAATGTATGATCTTGCCCCTCAGGGTGCCTGCTCGCTTATTTGAAACGAAAAGCTGTTTGTATTCATGGTTAGAAATACACACATGAGGAAAAATTAATCATGCAAATATTTACAAAGTGAGAATAGTAATTGTTGGGAGCCTCTGCAGTGAGCTGGGCATAATACCACAGATAGAAGTGCTAGAGAGAATTCCAAAGGACAACTCATTTGACAAAGCCAGGTCTGAAGTCCCATCTTATGGACTGACAATGCTATAAAAAAACATCCTGGGTGTACTTCTTATGACATTAAGGTTTTTTGGGTTTTTTTTTTTTGCTGTACGCGGGCCTCTCACTGTTGTGACCTCTCCCGTTGCGGAGCACAGGCTCCGGACGCACAGACTCAGCGGCCATGGCTCACAGGCCCAGCCGCTCCGTGGCATGTGGGATCTTCCCAGACCGGGGCACAAACCCGTGTCCCCTGCATCAGCAGGCGGACTCTCAACCACTGTGCCACCAGGGAAGCCCCGACATTAAGTTTTGACAGTCATGATGCCAAATATTATGAGAGATAAAATAATTTTCATTAAACATCTGCAAATGGTACAATGGTAGGCAAGATTTAGAAATTAGAATGGGCATTTTTTGTGGAAGGTGACTATTTGCTCTGCCAATGTTCTTCTTATCTTTATCTGAGGAATATTATTATGAGACTTCAGATTTATTTGATTTATAGTTTTCAAACGGGAAGGAGTACTATTTTTATTTTTTAAGTCACTTTAATGTTTATGGGAAATCTAATTTAAAATAAAATGCACTTGCTGTTACTTTAAAGGATAAAAAGTTGACTGGTCCCATTGGAAGAGTATTACCAAGAGCATTGGGAAGGGATTTTGACGAGTCTTGTGATAGCCCTGTGTATGACCTGGAACATGATGCTGGGTCTCCCTGGATTAAAGTCTGGAGAGCTGGACATGAGACACGCTTAAAGGCCAAACAACTCCCTTATGTATCTCTGCCTACAGATCTCTACATTCCTTCTGCTCATAAGGGATGGAAGAAGAAAGAAAGCAACTTAGTATGAGAGCAAATCAGAGGTTCCTGACAGGACTGACTACATAATGAGTAGGGACCAGTGCAAAAGGAAAATGTGAGGCTCTTTGTTCAAATATTATTAAGAAACTCAAGATGGCAGCAGCAGAGCATGAAGCAAGCACGGAGCCCTAACTGCACAGGTCACATACCCATGAAGTTAGTATTGGTTCCTAATACAAGAAACGTAGGCCTCAAATCAAGAATCTTATGTGTTTTTGGTATTCAGGCCAAGGCGCTAATAGGACATCTCTGATCTGAAAGGAAGGTACTGAGGGACTCACTCAGAGGGGTTCAAGGCCTTTGTAACAAGGCCTTTGTAACAAGTATTTAACAAGGCTTTCTGGATTGGGTGTTTTGAGAACTATAGAATCTTTGTGCTGTCCTTTAGTTTCCCATTTAAAATGGCATCTTGGAATAAGATGAAAGCCAGCTTTACATTTTCTAAACAGTAGAAGTTTTATTTTATCTTATATCTTAGAACTTGAAGGCCACAAGCAACCGCTAAGTCATTCTACATCCTCAGCTACATAGGTGGTCATGAAAGCATCAATACATGCTTAAGAGAATCATGCCAAGACCCCTCCCCTGATTTCCTCTAATCCTGGATTTTCTCATCGTCAATAATTCTGTATAAATATCTATTATCCACTTAAGGTAGATGTGCCAAAGAAGGCATGAGAAATTGCCAGAAACAAACAATAAAATTCAACCCCTCAAATATGTAAATAAAATGAAAAAATAGTCAAAAAGGAAATAGTATTTTAGGTATGGACTTTTTGTTGCTGTCATTTGGTTAAATCTTTATTTGCTTTCTGATTTTCTTTTAGTGATGATACATTATGATTTCTTAATCATTCAAACCACTAAACACTACTATCAGTATATTCCAATAATTGTAGCGATTGCTGTTTACAGTGGCCAAACTTTCTTGATGTGGTGAAGTCTGCCAATTTTTGAAGTTGGAGAGAAAAAGGTATTTTGTTCTTTTATGACACATCTGTAGTAAAAAATAAGACACAATTTCTCAATTAGGTGCTCCTTCACATATCCAATCAGCTCAGGAACATCAATATTCCCACCTAAAACCAAGATAAAGAGAAACCCTTGAGATATTCCCTCATCCTGGCATATCTTCAAGGCTGACCAGGGTGATCAAGTTGTGTTGTTAAAAATGTCGTTGAAGGAGGGTGAGGAAGAGTGCAACTTTGCCCTCACTCTCACCTCTGGTGACCCTCTGATTGTTGGTGTCAAATGGATTCTAAACAGTCAGCTCTCCATTATCTGCACTGTCAGCCCTCTGGTGTAATTCTTGCTTTCATGTTCTGCTGGAATAACTAAGCTTGATACGTGGACCCAATTAACTATCTTTTGCTTATTTTTACCTCCCTATGCAGCCTGCCACCCCAGCAGGAGGACTTCAGATCCCAACACTCAATTACCTTCTCCAACCCAGGAGAGGTGTGAAAAGTAAATAGAGTGAAGTCAGTAAAGAAAAATCAAGTTTTCTTAGGCTGATCCATCATATGAACTGTCAGTTGACTACAGTTTTTGGCACAGAGTAGGAAGCAGACAACAACTCTGTGCAAGGAGTAGAGTGCAAGCACCGCCTTCAGCTTCTCTAACCAATGACAGTGCACCACAAAGCAGCTTTGTGACGGAGTGTATTATATAGGAATGGCTCCTGCCGAAAGAATACTATTGACTCCAGAAATGACAGACAGCAAGGAAGAAGTCACAATGAGGATTCTGCTAATTCCACAGGCACCATTATCAGGAACCTCCAAAATACTGTATACAAAATTTTATTACAACCAGTTTTAACTTGCAGTAGGCTCACAGAAGATTTCTCTTTTGGTAACTCTTCATAAGATACAGGTCTGAGTGGAGAAAGTGTAAAAGCTAAAGGGAGGCAGAAGAAAAGGAGCAATCTCAGCCAGCAGCCTCAGTGTTCATCTCTCATATGTGTAAACACCACATAAGTATTTCTTGCTGTTTAAACTACAAAAGATATAGGGTTATGGGCCCTTTAAGAAATCATTATTGCTTAAAAGTTTAGAATTTAAATTTCTATCACTGATTCAAAGTGTTATGAATTCCCAGAACATCAGACAAATCCTTATGATTGAGGACATATGTGATGTCAAATACACATTCTAAAACTATGTGATCCTAGATCATCCTTGGTGGTGCTCACCTCCAATTAGCTAGATTATCCAACAAATACATGGATACACATTATTGTCAGAGGCTTTGATCCAAGAAGAAAACTAACTGTGACACCATTACAAAGGCCTGACTTTATCCTGAGTAGTTCACCTGGAAACACCAGAAATCCATTTATGTTTTGGTATCTTATTGATTAACTAGATTAATAACTTTGATTTTTGAAGGCTTTTATGTATAGAGGGGAATGTCAAATTGTGTCACTTGTACAAAATGTTATGCTCATTGCCTTATTCTTCCTACCCACCACTACTTATGAGACAATACACTTTTCAAACTTGCTAAAAATGCAACGACAACACTAATCACCCAAGCTAGACCCTTGGACTGCAGAGCTGAACTTTCCTACAGGCAATGCTGCGGTCTTCCGAAAAGTTCAGGGATCTCTCTAATTAACTTTCTAAAGGGGAAAAAAAGAGGATTTAATACTGTATTTTGCCAATCAAAAAATATCCGTGGTATGGCTCTTGGCATTATAGCTCTTGGCATCACCAGGACTGCACACCTACCTACTCTATCTTGTTAGTACTTTTTGGTCTTTCATGTGACAATGATTTGTAATGTGTAGTTGCTGTCTCCTAGCAGGGAGTGAGGTGGGGAAAGAGGGGAAAAAGCCCAGCAATTACTGTGCAATACTCAAATCTGCCTGCCAACAAGAGAACGGTGATTTGTGAGACACATCAAGAGGTGCTGGCAAGATCAATCCGCAGAGATCCCTCTGATAGGGGAATAATGAGTTGACAAAGACCAATGTTCAATTGGGTCCAAGCCCAATAAGATTACTGTTCAGCATCATCAATATTGTCTCTGTTTGGAACTGACACAATCAGACTGGAATCAATTGTATTTTCCACAGCACTGTCACACATGATTTTTAACTTTGGCTCACAACTCTGTAGAGGAGCTTGCAGATGTTGGCAGATTTTTGCTAACTTATGGGATGTCGTTATTAAGTAGGAGTTGCACCTCACAGTAATTTGTGGTTCTGTAGTGTTTCTCTGAGGTCTGTATATTGAAGAGAGAAGACAAGGAGAAAGAGAAGGAGGAGATGAGAGATTAGCATGACAGAGAGATTTTCTGTTTAACCTCCCTGCTTTTGTTTTTGTTTTGATTTTTAGTGTAATGACCAAATACCATATGTAAATATGTTAACTAGTTCTTAGCTTCAGCTCAATTTAAGTTGGGGATCAAAGATTTTTAATGAAACACAGAATCATAAAATTTTTTCTGCTATGAAGCAACATAACAATAAAATTGTTATGTTTTACCATCCAAAGGCAGAGGGTCTATGTAGATGGCTCTGTCTAGAAAATATTAGAAGTTGTTCATGGAGCTGGAAAATCTAATACGTGATTTGATTTTTAAGCAATCTCTCCAGTCTTCTCCAGTGTGTTTTATAAGTCATTACTCCCACCAAAGAAAGCGATCAGCTTATTTCATGAGATGAATTTGTGCCTCTAGTCTTGCCCAAATGGGCATCCTAGACCCCTGGTACTAGCTGACAGATCAAGTTATCCAGTAATATAATGTGGTTCATGGCCACAGAATTAATATTGGAAAAATCCGATAAGGGACAGGGGCTGGATTTCTCTTTTGCCACAAGCATACATAACAATGGCATGACTAGATCTTCCCCCACTGAGATCCACCTAAATGTAAATTTTGTGAGAAGTAAGTGCTATGGAAAGACAATGAAATTTGCTATTCTGCACTCTCCAACTTAATAGGCTTAAATTTTACCTGACAAACTCAGGCTTTTAAACCTAATCAAATGTCAGTAATCCTGTCCCTTCAAATCTAATCCCAGTTGTTATAGGGTATCTCTCCCCAGTCCAGGATGACATCAGTGTTTCAGAATATTATGTAAAGCAGATATTTATGGTGGCCTCTCTGGCCTCTGGTCACCCCTGACATGGTTTTTGTCCAAGCCCATGTTGGTCCCTAAGAGGCAGACATGTGCCCACCTTCTTGGGCAGGATATCTTTGTGGAGCCTGGGAACCTTGTTACCTATGGTCCAGCCTCCTTAGGTGAATCACAGTCATTTCCTCCTGATGTCCTGCTTCCACTCCAAGGCTCTGTGAAGAAGTGAAAGCACCAATTCCAAGGTATCTCAAATCGCTGCTGCTTCTCCTTTGGGAAAATCTTCCTTTCCCTTCATGCTCACTGCAGCAAACATTCCCCTCCCCTACAAGGCTCTCACTGCTCTCCATTTCCCTGGAATAACCTCCTCAAAGAGTTCAGGTTAGAAAACAAAGCTGGGCTATATTGATGTTGACCCCATCACAAAGGGCTCAAGAATAAAAAGGCCAGGTTACCATTTCAAGATGAGGTTGGAAAAATTGAGAACAAATTGCAAATTAAAATCTTAATGAATAATTCTGTCACATCTGCAGCTAGGTGGCCTTGAAAAAGACCTAGAATAATCCCAGATCTACAGCATCATCATAATCCCAGATCTAAAAAAAGAAAACTAATACTTGTGAGGATCAAAGGAGAATATGCATGAAAAATGTCTTGTTGATACTAAAATATGAGTAGCAGCAGTTATTCTTCATTGTTTAATGCCTCTTGCAAAGCAGATAGCAACTTGCAGCTGAGAAATGAGAGAGAAAAAAGAGAGACCAGTCTTCCTCATACTTGATTTCTTAGGTGGTTTGGATCTGGTCTGAACAGCCTGCTCTATTGGGCTCCAAGCTAACTGAAACCTCTGGAGACTTTGCAAAGTCATTGCATTCATCACTCCTCTGGCAGACTAAGAAATGCCAGTTGCCCCATTAGGCAAACTCACAGAGGAGCAGCTCCATTCTCATGGGAGTTCCCAACATCAGCTCGGCCTTAAATATTGTGAGCAGCTAGGGAAGCAGGGGCAGGAAAATGTCAGTGTGTGTGCTTGGTTTGAATCTCTATGTGTGCAGCATTAAAGACTTGAGTGTCTCTGGAGGGTATTTAAATAAATTCCAATGTTCAGGGCTGGCCTTATATATAAGTGAATTAAGCCCCTGCCTATTGGGTTTAAACATACCAAAGCATCCCTGACTGAAAATGGAACTCCTATCAAGTATTTCTATAGCTCTGGAAGTACTTCCTTAAGGAAATGCTTAATTTAACTTGGATTAGATATTACTTGATTCCTCATAGAGAGCAGCAAGGAACAGTTTATCTGACCATCACACAGCAGAATTTTGTGTCTTGAGGGTCCTGGACAGAGAAGAGTACATTATCTTGTGAAGAGGAGAGAAAGTCAAAGCACAAATGGGGGAGTAGTTGTTGTGGGTGCTGAGTGGAACAGGTAGAAAACCAAAAGCAGAAGACATTGTGCATGTAGGAAACAAGCAGTGGGCTCAGGCACCAGATCAGAGAGCAATGAAGAGAGAGGAAGTACCAACAGAAGAAAGAAAGGAAAAGCACAAAAGATTTGCCTCTGCTACAAATGCTGGCCAGGGTCTTTCCCTCATTCTCATTCAATTCAACAGATATTGATTAAGCATGAGTATCATAGACAAATATTTTCGTAAAAATTTGACAAACATGGGCTGAAGGCACTGTTCAAACACTAGGAACCATGTACCTGGTCTGTAGTTCAAATCCACCATATATTAGCTATATATTCATAGCATTTATGTTAACTGTCTCAGTTTCTTCATCTAGAAATTGATGAAATTGATGATAATAGTATCTGTTGGACTTGACAGAGTAAATCTAAGCATATCCCCAAGAGGATCAACCATTTCTCCCACTGACAATATTCAGCAAAAGAAACAACAAACTCTCTTCCACTATTCTTCTGGCAATAAGATGTAAGAAAATGGGTTAACATGGTAAACTGAGCCCAGGCTCACTGCTGGGTCTGTCTCCTGCTTAGACTCCAAAGTGGAAATCACATTTTAGGGACTCCAGTTGCCTGTCTAATGTGTTTCCATGTTTTTCACACATTTTTCTCCATGAACTCCATTGATAAGCAGCTGTGATGAGAGCCCAAAGGAGGATACAACCCCTACACATGGATTGACATTTGCAAATGTTCCTTTACTATCCGCCCATTTCTGCTTTTCTAGGTTCTACCCTGAGAGTCTCACCCTGCGAGTGAGACTAAGAATTGCAATTAGGAATATTCAGTGAACTACTCAGTTCTTTGCTAGACTGCTAGCTTGACCTGCTGAAGAGTAGTTCTTAAACTATGAGGTTCATAAGGATCATCTGGAGAATTTTTTTTAATGCAGATGATTTCTGAGGCCTTTCAATCTGCTAGATTTTACTTTCTCCTGTGAACTTTTCAGAAAATGCTCTTAGATTAAAAATTATTGCCTCTTCATCCTTGTCTTGCTACAATTCAATTTCATTATTTCCTACTCAATATGCCAAATGTCATGGCCTGGATAGATATAATTTGGTGTTATTTTTCTGAGGGTAAATGGCAAAAATATCATTACAGAAAAATTTTCAGAATTATCCTAGCTTTAATGATACTCCAGAACCTCAGTTTTACCAGACAGTATGAACATTATAATGAACACAGATTTTTATATTATATATTTAATTTCATGCTCAAATAAAAATAACTAACACGTTTATGTACATGCATTTTATATTGAATTTTATTAGATGTTTTCCTTAAGTCAGCATACCACTCCTTTAGCAAGTTTCTGCATCTGCTATAGTGGGCCACATTACTGAATATTGTTATAACTGGAGAAAAAACTAAAACGAAGGAACAGAGAGTGAGGTAGTATATTTCTTAGCTTGTGAGTCTATGTAGTTCAATGGTCCCTCTATTAAGTCATTTCCCCACTCTCCTTGGATATGAGGGAATTTTCAGTCTGACAATCTCTTGTTACACCTTTCTCATTTCTCCCCTTCCTGGGGGTGAGCTGACAACTTTAACAATAAAAGAATATGGAGTTTCTCAAAAGCAATAGCTTTGCGCTTCATTTTAGGAAGAGTCAGGATAGTAGAATGGTTAAAAGCATGGCTCTGGAGACAGATGGTTCTGGTTCAAACAATCACCCTGCCATTTATTAGCTACACAGCCTCTCTTTATCTCAATTTCCTCATTTGTAAAATGAAGATGATAATAGTACATGTCTCACAGGAATTCTGTAGGATTAAGTGAATTAGTACATGCAAAGCGCTCAGAGCAGTGTCTGGGACATGGACAGCAACAATTAATGTTAGTTAGTTTATGGGAAGATATAGGTGCTGTGTTAAGAAATTAAGTACTATATATGCTGAACCCTCATTATGGGTATTAAATGTTATTATTTATTAAAATGTTAAATTAGGTTTTAAAATTAAAACCACTAACAAATTACATTTAAATAATTTAGAGGCTAATAATATGGAAAAAGATTTCTAGGAGGCGTATATTCAAAACTTTAAAAAAATTCTACAGAAAGAATACTGAATTATTTCAGTAATTGAGACAGACTAGGACAAAGCAGACCTGGAAACACAGATTGGAAGGAATTGCAGACTATGAGATAAAACATATCGATTAAAGAGGAAGTTAATAAATGGATATTAGGACAAGCACTAAGGGCTCTATTACCACATAATAGGGAATGCAGAATGGTAGTTCAAGACCCATACCAGTGAGACAAGAAAATCTAGGTACAGTAGTGCCCCCTTATCCATGGGGGATATGTTCCAAGACCCCTTATTGATGCCTGCAACACAGATAGTATCAAACCCTCTATGTACTATGTTTTATCCTATACATACATACCTATGCTAAAGTTCAATTTATAAATTAGGCACAGTAAGAGAATAGTGGAATTGCCAGCATCATTACTCTTGCATTTTGGGGCCATTATTAAGTAAAAATAGGGGTTACTTGAACACAAGCACTGGGACACTGCAATAGTAGATCTGATAGCTTAGATGGCTAAATGACCAATGGTGGGTAACAGGGATGATTGACCTCCCAGACAGGACAGAGTAGGACAGTGAAAGATTTCATCATGCAACTCAGAACGGCGTGTAATTTAAAATTTGTCAATTGTTTATTTCTGGATTTTTCTATTTAATATTTTTGGACTGTGGTTGACCGTGGGTAACTGAAACCACAGAAAGTAAAACTGCAAATAAGGGGGGACTACTGTAATGGTGATATATTCATAAATCTTAGCTAGATAGGCCTTGGGAGAGATCTGTGAGCAGATAATGGAGAGCAGGGTCCCAGCTTAGAGCTGGGATATAAGATCAAACTCCTGCCATTGGAGTCAGTCTGACAAGAATAAAGGATCCAAATCTTTTTGTGATGTGAAGGCAGAAATTTGGTCTAGGAAAGAATAAAAATCCAGTTATGAGAAATAGAGCATGAGTTGGTGGCCTAAACCAGTGATATTCTGGTAGATGTTCCACTAACTCTTCAGGGGAAAAGTCTGTCTTTTTAGAGTTTGCCAATTTCTGTAGTGTAAATACTCCCAACATGGCTGATTTCAAGCTACTCTGCAACATCTGCCAGCTTGCATAATTCCTCAAAAATGAGCAATTGATTTCCATGAGCCAATACAAGTCAGCTCCAGCGCACAGTAGGAGTCCTGGTTTTCAGAATTGAGGGAGACGTTTCAAGAATATCAATGATAAGTCAGAATATCAATGCTGAATCACCAAATGGTAAACCAGACCTTCTTCTTTCTTATGCTAAAGGTCGAGTATGATCTTGAGACACAGGGCAAGGTTAAGCTTTTAAGGGAGGCAATCAGAAAGCCCCAGTGGAAAGAAGAGATATGAGCAAGCTCCACACCCCTGGGCTGGCTACACTTCAGCTGCCCCCATACTGTTTTATCTGCATGGCTTAGACTGGAAAAAGTACAACTATGGAATCCCGAGCCAACAACACTGGTTGACCGGCCAGTAGGCTCAACACAAAGTCTGGACCAGCAAAATGGATTCATCAGTTAAGCACCACAGACTGGGAATTGGTAAATGCTCTCCTAGGAAAGGACGTGTTATCTCATTTCTCCTTTTGTAAATTATACTACTTTCTCCAAGAATGAAGTCTAAAAACAACTGGTGACAATAATAACATTAATAGTTAGCATTACTTGAGTAAATATTACATGGCTGGCATTGTTCAAGGTCCTTTACTTTCATGGTCTCCAATAACCCATATCAAAGTGGGTTTCTGTCACTATTCCATGGAGCTCAGAACTTCATGGAAATGCCTGAGGGGTTACCTGAAGAAGGAAGACAAGGCCAGGGCATGGGGCTTTGTCAGCATAGTAGCTCCACATACATATATTTATGTAACGAAGTTTTACATAAGATGCCTTTTCAAAAAGGGGGTCTATTGATAAAAAACTTTTTTGAGAACAATCAAAACTTAAATAGTCCTACAAGATTGTTACATTTTTTCTGTTTAAAAAAATGTTTAAATCTATCTAAAGTAAAAGACAAATAAAATCACCTCCTTAAGACAACTACTGTTACCCATTTGTTGTATAACCTTCCAGATTTGTTTTTTAAGGTACACATATTAGGGTAGGTTTTATTTTCTACATTTAACAGCTGAAGAAATTTATTCTTGCTCAGAGTAACACAGATGAGAAGGGATCCTAACTCAGGCCTGTCCCTATGTTCCTATCAGGAAAAACAGGCAGTTACCTCTTATTCTCTCATACAAAGACCGTATAAGTTAGTCCCTTTGTCTTTCTATGAAATCTAGTGTTACAACTAATGATGGCATTCACATCTGCCTACTCTCTCACTTATAACTGAGTCAATTGTCCCCCAGAGGAGAAAGCCCCACACTAAATTCCAGAACATATACTGCATACTCATGGGAAGAAAGCAGACCAGATAGACAGTTTATACCCTGGCCCCATGCATTGGTATAGTTCTTCAATGTTATCTCTTCCTTAGGCCAGGCTTTTATCATTAAGCATTAATATCATTTAAAACAGATAAAAATTGTTATAAACTTTGAAAGGTTTCAAAAGCAAATAAATGCTAGCTTATCAATTTCATGGTCAAAAAATATTAAAATTAGATTAAAAATATACAATTAACCTAATACATTTTGAATTCAGACTAATTGTTTGACATTCAAAAGGACCCCAGGATATTTTTCACTTGAAACACAGAAATAAAAAATTCATACTAAACAGTCAGAGTTTGCCCTCAAGGTTGAAAACATTAATCATCTTGCATCTAACTGTTAACTGTAAAAAATCATTTTTCTTCTGATTTAAAGGGAATTATTTAGTGAGTGTTTTTAACTTCTCAGCTTTCTCAAGCAGAAGCAGTAACACAGGGTCAGGTTCCAGGCTCCTCTGCCCCTTCACGTCTCCCTTCTCTACAAAAAGTTGCCTTTGATATACGAGGAAGCTCCTGGCCCAGAGAAGAATACACAAAGCCCAGGAAGAAATGAGAGTCTGCTAGGAATGTAATTGAGATTTAGTTACTAAATTCAGGAAATGACTGGAGTTGAACAGTCTTTCTAAGAAGGTAATACTAACCCCAAGTAAACATGAACTTGAGGTGACAGATGAATCAGTAGGGATGAGTCTTCACAGAACTTCCAAGTTTCTGAGAATCTTTCCATAGTTTTAAAAAGATCATCAAGTTAGAAGTAACCACTTTAAAGAAAAAGTTGCCTTTCCATAAAATGGACAGGCACATTTCATATCAGGAAGGAAGTAGAATAAATCAAATATACTTACTAGCCTATTTGCGCTGCTTTCTTATGGTGCCAAACCATCCCAACGACCTGACTGGTCTATAACATTATGCTTGGGCTCTTCAGTATTGAAATTGCCTTAGGTGGGATCCAAGATAACTTTCCTGATATAAAACTATATTCCGCAAGTAATGCTGGAATAACACAGAAAAGGATTCTTTTTTTTTTTTGCAGTACGCGGGCCTCTCACTGTTGTGGCCTCTCCCATTGCGGAGCACAGGCTCCGGACGCGCAGGCTCAGCGGCCATGGCTCACGGGCCCAGCCACTCTGCGGCATGTGGGATCTTCCTGGACCAGGGCACGAACCCGTGTCCCCTGAATCAGCAGGCGGACTCTCAACCACTGCGCCACCAGGGAAGCCCTGGAAAGGATTTTTTATCTCTGACTTTGGGGTTGATATTTGGCTCACAAGGGAGTTTTAGATTCTTTTTAAAAACTTCTGGTTCTGGACAGCATTCCTTTCCCTGTATAGGTATTAATTTTAGAAAAATGTCCATTGTTAATTAGCTAAAAATTTTTTTCTTTCAAACTGCAACATAAAGGTTAACTAACAATGTTTGATTATATGTTAGAGCAAGTTTTTAAAATGATTCTCCTTTCTTTCTCGTCTTAAATATACGGAGACATGGAGTTTGTTATAAAATCTAAGGAATCTTAGATAATAAGTGCTTAAAGTCACTGTCATCCACCCTCTAATCCATTCTTCTATAGTGACCCCAGAATGGGAGTATAAAATAATAATGCAGGGACTCTTTGTATATAATTATTATAAGGAAAATACCCCACACTAGTAATGATGTTTTTATATAATATTAACCAAATCTCTGGGCATATGCTCTCTTCTGAAATTAATCCTCATCATATCTTTGACTAGTAAACTAGATTGCTATTATACTCCTAATAGCATACTGGATGATCAGAGATTATAGCAACATGTTCGCAGTCTAGTCAAATTATAGAAGGTTCACTTTAGAAATGTGGATAATCCAGAGACTAGTTTTAACATAATTTCAGTCTTCTTTATTTTATACCTTTAAAGACGTGAAATATATTGAGCAATTTACTTACTATGTGCTAGGTCCTGTGCTACTTAGGGACAAGTACTGCTTTGCAGGTACTGATAATATTACTACTCACATAGTTAAAGAAAATGCTAAATTTTATTAGAGGTCAGTAAAAATACGAGTATATTTTCTTCCCATTGCAGTTGTGGACTCCCTGAATTGCATCCATGGACCTACATTAAGACAGAGCCTTATAAGTTATTGCGGCCACTATCATTACTCTGCACATATCTCCTTAGATTCCTTTACTAATTAGATGCATACCAGCTTCCAGTGTGCTTTTACTGCACACAGTCTCTGCATCTCTAACTGGAAAGCAGGAAGTATACATATTTATGTCACCTTGGAGACATCCCTTAAACAATGACTGAGAGATACAGAGATCAAAATATTCTAGCTTCTTTTGCCCCAACTTGAATTCCTCTGAGGTGTGACCAACATGGTCTTCAGAGCCCCTCTGCATGATTATGTCAAAGTTACAATTCTTGGATCTTGCATCCTTCTCTTCTAGGTCCCTATCAGTTTTTCCCAGGAACAGTTCCCAATAAAAAAACATTCACAAGAATATTCATCAGAGTATCTGCTTCTGAACCCGAGGCAGTGACACATCATGGTTAATACTCAGATCAACAAGATGTAAAATATTGACATATATGATCCAGCTTACTTTGTATAAATAATCAATAATTTCCCAAATAAAATTTAATCTAAACTTTAACCGTAAACTATTCAAACTCATAAAAGACTGAGAAAGATTTAGGACAAATGTAAGGAGAATACTTCCACTTACAGTAATAGCAGACCAGGTAATTCAGATTAAACCACCTCCTGAGGAAGTCCAGAGGCTGAACAAAACACACATCAAAAAATATATGTTTAAAGGCATAGGAGAGCTACTAATGTAGCAAAGACTTATCAGTTGAAGATCTAGGGAAGAACAGAGACCCAGGGAGATGAGTGTATTTTGAGGGCTCCTTTTCCTCTGAGGGCATCTGTTAATTTTAAGAAGGGGAAGCCTGTTAAGTATAAGGGACCTGTATCAGAGTCCATGGGTCTCCAAGGAAAGGGGCTCTATGAACTCCCCCTGCTTTGGGTTAGGATCTAGAAAAGCTGTACTGTAAAAACAAGGGCAAACTAGAATTAGATAAGACCTTAGAATGACTGTATGGCAGCTTTAAAGAATCCCAATGTCAGACACTGGATTAACTTCCCTGCATGAAAATATCTACAGAATATTCTCCAGGCACCTGGAAGAAGCAAATAAAATATTATCTAGAAGACATCATCCTAGTTTTCATATTATTTCTGTAAACAATTTTTCACATACAATTAAAAAAACACTAACCATGGACATGGAGAGACAAAAATAATGTAACTTTAAAAATAGTAAAAAAAACACATTAGAAACAGACTCACAAGGTCTCAGTATAGATTCTGTAGATCTGGTTAGACATAGATGACACGGTTAAAAGATCTACAGTTTGAAATATATAGTTCAAAGTCTGAGAAAGAAAAGAAAGAGAATGAAGCAAGGGCAACATTTGAAGACATGATAGCTGAGAACATTTTAAAACTGATGAAAAATATCAAGCCATAGATTCAAGAAACCCTATGAACCCCACAAAAATAAATACAAAGAAAGCTATACCAAGAGATATAATAGCAAATCCACTGAAAAGTTGCAGATTATAGCCTATTTCTCAACAGAAACAATGAAAGCCAGAAGATAATGCAAAAATATCTTTAAGGTATAGGAAAAAAAGTTGCTGTCAACTTAGAGTCCTAGTTTTCTATAATTATTCTTCTAGAATAAAAATTATTCACCTAGAATAAGAGCTTAATACAGTTCAGACAAACTAAGAGAATTTGTCAGCAACA
Source organism: Neophocaena asiaeorientalis asiaeorientalis (assembly GCF_003031525.2). Classification (NCBI taxonomy): domain Eukaryota; kingdom Metazoa; phylum Chordata; class Mammalia; order Artiodactyla; family Phocoenidae; genus Neophocaena; species Neophocaena asiaeorientalis. The sequence continues at coordinate 7,653,686 of NW_020175821.1, forward strand.
GACCTACAATAAATAATACTCTAGGGCTTTCTTCATATGAAGGAAAATAATCTTAGGTGGAAGCCTGGAAACTAAGCAAAAGTTGGAAACCTACAAGACACAAATATTAGAGTAGATATTAATAAACATTTACTACAAAAATAACCAAATTTTTTCATTTACATATATATATATAAAAGGAGAGGGTAAATGAAACTAAATTATTCAAGAAGAGGATAAGAGCATCAATTAATATTAGGAATTTTTAAGTCAAGGATGAATGCTGTAATTTCTAGTGTAATCATCAAAAGGACAATAAATGAATTTATAACTTCTATGCCAACAGAATCAAAGTAAAATTATGAAAAATAATTGCTCCAAAAGAAAATAGTAAGGAGAAAAAGGAACACAGAGCCAATGGCACAAATAGAAACCACTTGAAACAATAGTAGATTTAAGCCAAATATATCAATAAATACGTTAAATGTAAGTGGACTAAATGTTTCAATTAAAGACAAAGATTGTGAGATGATTAAAAAGAATGCAAAGGAAACCATCCACAAAACAAAAAGACAACCTACAGAATGGGAGAAAATATCTGCAAACAATGCAACTGACAAGGGGTTAGTATCCAAAATATACAAACAGCTCATACAACTCAACGTTGAAAAAACAAACAACCTAATCAAAAACTGGGAAGAAGACCTAAACAGACAGTTTTCCAAAGAAGACGTACAGATGGCCAATGGGCACATGAAAAGATGCTCAACATCACTAATTATCAGAGAAATGCAAATCAAAACCACAATAAGGCATCACTTCACACCATTCAGAATGGCTATCATCAAAAAGTCTACAAATAATGAATGCTGGTGAGGGTGTGGAGAAAAGGGAACCTTCGTACACTGTTGGTGGGAATGTAAATTGGTGCAGCCACTCTGGAAAACAGTATGGGGTTTCCTTAAAAAAATTAAAAATAGAGCTGCCATATTATCCAGCAATCCCACTCCTGGGTATATATCTGGAAAAAAGCAAAAACTCTAATTTGAAAAGATACATGGACCCCAATGTTCATAGCTGCATTATTTACAACAGCCAAGACATGGAAACAACCCAAGTGCCCATCAACAGATTACTGGCTTAAGAAGATGTGGTATGTATGTATGTATATATATACATACATATATACACATGTATATACATATATCTACACACATTCACAATGGAATATTACTCAGCCATAAAAAAGAATGAAATCTTGCCATTTGCAGCAACATGGATGGACCTAGAGGGACACTGTAATGATTAGAAATACAATTCAGAAATTATAGCAATTTTAAATGTTTATGTCCTTATCATAGCCTCAGATATATAAAGAAAAAACTGACAAAACTAAACAAATAGACAAATGGATGATCATAATGAAAGATTTTTCTCAATAACTTGATAAAACACACAGGCAAAATTAGAAATTATATAGAAGTATTTAACAATATGATCATAAGCATATTTAAACACGTCCATCATTTCAGAATACACATTCTTTTCAAGCATATAGGAAAATTTCCCCAAACTGACCATTTCTTGGGTCATAAAGCAATTTTAACAAATTTCAAAAGAATGAAACCATACAGAATATGTGCTCTCATATCAATGCAAATAAACTAGAAATAAGTGAAAGCAATTTAGAAAATCCCCATATGTTTGAAAATTAAGCAATATACTTTAAATAACTCATGGATGAAAGTAAAATAAAAATGGGAATTAGAAAAGATTTTGAACTAAATGATAATGAACTATGACCTCTCAAATCATGGAATGTTGCTAGAGTTATTTGTAAATGGAATTTATAGCTTTAAATGCATATATTAGAAAAGAAGGAAAACTAAAACTCAATGAAGTACACATCCATCTTTTTAAATTACAAAAGGAACAGAAATTTAACCAAAGAGAATAGATGGAAGTACATAAGGAAAAGGGGAGAAATTGCAAATTAAACAAACGTATAATAGAGAATATCAGTAAAATCAAATTTGTATTTTAAGACTGATAAAATTGATAAACCCTGATAAAACATAAAATTAAAAGAATGGTAGGCATAAATAATCAATATCAATATTAAAAAGTGACTTCTCTATGGATGCCACAGATAATAACAATGTTATGCCAATTAATTTGAAAATTTAGATTAAATAGAATATCTAGAAAAATTAACTTTAAAAAATGATCAAATTTTTAAAAATTTGAATAGATTACCTGCTCATCAAAATACACTAATTTGAGGGTAAAAAGACAAACAACACAGTGGAATATCTGGAGCACATAACTAATAATAGGCTCCTTTACAAAACATTAAAAAATGAAAACTGTGACGAATCAATAAAGAAAAGACTGCCTCTCACAAAAAGTAAACCAATACATACATGGAGTGTTCAACCCCATTACTAAAAAGAGAAGAGGAAATTAAAACCACAATAAAACACCACAAGAATGACTATTATTTTAAAAGATTAAAAGTAACTAATGATGACAAAGAAGTAGAGAAATCAAGACTCTCTAATACTTCTAACAGAAGTGTAAATTGATTGGTACAGCCACTTTGAAAAACAGATGGACTTTATCTTCTGAAGTTGAGCATGCATATACCCTATCTCTCAGCAATTCTTCTCATAGACATCTACCCAACAAAAGCTCATGCACATGTGTACCAGGAAACACATAAAAGGTTTAAGGCGGCATTGTCTGAAATCATTTCAAACTGAAAAGTAACAAAATATCCATCCATTCAATAAAATATTATACAGTTCCTGTAACAACGTGGAACTTTATAAAGAGCCAGACACAAAAGAATGCACATTGCACGATTGAATCTATGTAAGTGTAAAAAGCAGATAAAACTAAACTTCGACTTTAGGTGATAAAAGTAAAAGAAAAGAAGTAAGGATATTGGTTACTGTGATGGGAGGCGGGCGAAGGCAGTGATTGGAAAGAAGTTTCTAAGATGCTACAACTGATACTTCTTCATCTGAGAGGTGGCCACCTGGGTGTTTCCTTCATGGTAAGTCATTAAACTATACACACTTGCTTCATAAATTTTTCCATATACATGTTATATTTTTAATAAAAGTCTTAAATAATCATTTTAAAAAGTAAAATTATAAGATTAATTCTTACCATTGGAAATGTTAATGTTACATAGTCTTTGTTTTTGTTGTTATCATTTGAATGACCAGATTCTACTTCATAGACAATTTCAGAACATTATAATATTGGGCAGCTCACAAACAAGTGGTAACTGGCATTTCTGAATACAAGTCTTTAGAAAATTCCAATAAATGCGGCTTCATTTAAGTCAGGCCTGTTCTCTACTAGAAATGGAATAGGGTATTTGGGTTATTCAACTACTCTAAATAGTAGAGTTACTATCTATATCATATACAAATTATATATTTTTAAGATGTTAGAATCCATTTTTTAAAAATCACTTTATACTAACAAGACTGGGCATAATTAAACTATTAATAATTTGAAAAGCAAAAGTTTACCTTACTTGAGTCCCTTTAGGGTAATCATAATGAGTATCAATTGTCATTGTACTGTTGAGTCTTAGAAGGGCCAGGTAAATGTAAGTTTTGGTTAATGGAACTTAAAATAAGAGCATTTCTAGTTAGTGTCTCAAAGGGCAATTATAGTGTCTCCCTATCTGGAAAACTGAAGTTCCATTTGGACAATATTCAAAGCATATTTTGCCTTGAGTTTCAGTGACAGAACTGACTTTCTGCCCACCTCTTTCCTCTGACATTACAATAATCTGTCCCAAACTTAAGTCTTATTAGTGTATGAACACATGCATGTGCATGTGCGTGCATACACACACGCACACACACAGGGAATGGTTTTGAGTTTACATTTATACCGATTTTTAGAGTATACACCTGTTTTCTATCACTCCCAAAGACTTTTCAAGATTTATTTTTAGAGGGCAGAGGATCAATACACAGATAATACAAAGATGTTGCTATGAATTCAAAGACAGTACTACTATGTGTCCAAGACATTGCAATCCTAATATTAAAGAGATAAGGGTGATAATGTAAATTACTCTAGGGATGAAACTGCCTATTATAACCTTTGGCTGATAGTTTTATACAAACCCTGAAAGTGGTCTAAAATTTCTAAGTTCTGTGTGTAAGCTGAAATGTAAAAGTCTTTGGATGTTTTTCCTTTCACTTGGTTTCAAAAGCAATGGCCTTAAAAATTAACAGTTTAATCTAAGTTTAGCCTAAAATTATGGAACTATCCTCTCTCCAATATCAGCATATAACCTTCCCAACACACACACACACACACACACACACACACACAGAGAGAGGCTATATCATAAGAAAAAAACCTACTCCCTATCTAACTTACCACATTTTTATTATCATGGCTAAGGTTTAACCAGGACTTTTAGCCATCTTGTAAAATTTCAGTGACAGTCAAAAGTAAGTAAAATAGTTCAAAGGCAGGGTGAACTAACTCATAAAGTGCCCTGCCTCGGAGAACAATAACGAATGGTATCCTTCTAAGTTCAGAGACTAAGAAAAAGTTTGAGCTGAATCCAGATGATTTAAATTTTTCTCGCAGAGAGAAAAGTGAATTTCCTCTACCTATACTGTTCTATTCCTATAACTAAGTTTGACATGGTTCTAGTTTAAATACAATAGAAACAAAGAGAGGAAGTTATGCTTGGTATCTCTAACATTTATGTCTTCAAGGTTGTTTGGAAATCTTTTAGGCAGTTTTCCTTTCTCCAAAGTTCTCTTCCGCTGTTTCTTTAACTGGAAGAGGGTTTTTTTTTTCGTTTTATATACTGTACATTTCCAAAGTATATATATGGTTCTGGGCATGGTATTTGCTTTCCTTAGAGATATAAATTGCTTTTGTTCATTTACTTTCTTTGAAATTCATTTCTAGTAGCTGCAGAACTGCTGCTATGAGTGTTAATAGGCTTCTCTAACATAGCTGTCATTTCAAGTAATAGGTGCCAAGCTTTCAGCAGCTTATTAACACATTATAACAGCAACCCCTATACTAAACAAACAAATTGCACAGAGGAGGACACAAGCAAAATTAGTGTATATAAATATATATATTCTTATGTATACATACATACAGTATATACTTAGGACTTACCAACATGTTTGGTTCCATACATGATTAGCCCAGAATTGGCACTTTGTTTTTTATGAATATTCACAGGGAGAAAGAGTGGATCGGATTTGTATTTGGTCCCAAATGTGAGACGAATACAAACTGGTATAATTACTGAAAGATTTCCATCCTCTCAACCCAGCTATGCTCTCAAGACTGAAAAATTGCAGACTTGTGGTATTTCACATCATGGAACTGTGCTAACGTGATCTTTCAGCGCCACTTCATGGGGGATGTTGCAGAGGAAGAAAAAGTGGAAATAAGCAAAGAAATACACCAACTGGCAAAACTACTGAGAAAGGAAGACATGCAAATATGAAAATTTGCTTCGAAGAGTCAAAATTTACATTTGGATATGAACACTGGACCAACTCTCTACAAACACAAATATATTCTTCCAGATGCAGGGGCAGACATATGTACAGATAAATATGAGAGTGTGTATTCACACATGTTTTATATAAATATGTATAAATACACGTACACACACTTATATACATATGTATGTATACAGAGATACACTGTCCTTTACAAGTGTTTGTATATTTAATGGTTTCACAAAAATTTTTAGCAGCTTTCTTGAAGACATATTTCAATAAAGGCTCTAAATTTTACACTGTAGTAAAAGCTGACCTCTTTTTTATTAAAAAAAAAATCCCAAAGCAATTTATAATCAACTTGTAATATATTTGGAGGTTGTAAATATGTTAAATTCAACTTTTAAGTCAGCTGGATCATTTTCTAAAATTTACTAAAATCTGTAGTATTAAGGAGGATGACTTGATGGCCTCTAGCTATCTTGCAAGATTTAATATGTGTTACTTTTATTGTCACTAATAATGACAGGTGGCATTTTTAATCGTTCAGCAAGTACAAGTGCTGAACTAGTAACTTTATATTATCCTAAATGTTTCTACTATCTCCAGACAATTTTTAAATCTTGGAAAATGAGAGAAATTCAAAACAAAAAAGCCAAATTTAGTGATAGAATTTCAGTTAACTGACTAATGATTGAGTTTTTCAAAACAAACAATTCCTCCCCAATACTATTCTTGTTGGACTAGATGCAACTCAACATCATAGTTGGAAGGAAAATTATTTTGAAACTTATAATAAAAGACAATAATTGATTTCAAGAAAATCTGCTACAGAAAATGTCCAGATCATATAGTACAAACCCAGGACCGACTGTAAGAACCTCTTAAAGCTTACTTTCCATGATGGCACAATTCACAGGAATAATTAATGCCTTTTAGCAAAGAACATTTTCTTCTCAAGGTGGAAATAGTAATATGTAAGTAACAAAGTCCCAAATTTGGAGATCTATCCCAAGTTTCTCTCAAACCTTACATTGGCTCCCATATACCTTGTCTAACAATAAATTTGTAATTCATTGAGCTCATCTTGTGTTTAATACTTCAAGTTGTTTTTTATACCTGAAAAGCCTTTGAAAACTAAATAATTTCTTTTATTTGATACTCTGGAAGTCCTTCTGTGAATTATACTCCTCTCTACTTCACTCATTTCTAAACATCTCAGATCACACTAGTATACATACACACTACTCACAGCATTATAAAATAAGCCATTTAAAGATGGCATCCTCTAGATGCAAGCTCATTGGGAGAGGTCTGTCTCTTGTTTGTCTTTGTTTCTCTCTGCCAAGTATAGTGTCTTGTGCATGAGAGCTGTTCCTTAAGTGCTGAATAAATGAACAAATTAATAAATAAAGACTAGGTCTACTCTATTTTTTCTAAACTGTCCTAGCTCTTGCTGCTTAGTCAAATTCAATTTCATTTTCCCATAAATATCTGCTTCTAGTTCTAACAACGACCTATACCTTAAGTTAGAGCCAGAAAAAGAGAAGTGTCTGAAAGTTAGGACCTCATCTTTCTCTAAGAACTTCTCCTGTTTCTTTGCCTGAGTAAATTGATGCCTACAAAAAATAAATATGCAGTAGGGTCAGGGCCAAGGGTCTTTTTGTATGATTTTAGTAAAAACATATTTTTTTTATAGAAAAGTATCTGCAATAGCCTCCCAAGAGTTTGGTCAAATCACCCCAGAATTTGGTTTCCAATGACAGTTATATGATATATGTGTGAAAATAATGGGCAATGGTTTCAGATTATGAATGTTATTTTGGTTGACATTCCGAGCAACTACCATGATTTTAAAATGGGAGAGCAAAAGTTTAAAAATAAATAAATAAGAGAAAAGGGAAGAAAACAAAAACAAAACAAAAAAATTCTAGCTATATCTCTACAGAAACTATTCCAGCCAGTTTGGAAAGGCTGCATGTCACATGACCCATAAAATATGAACTTTGAGTTTCCAAACAAACTATGAGGGGAAGTTGTTCTGCATTTCCACCAGAGTATTTTTTAAAATGTCCCCTATAAATATACACATGGTTGGACTCTATGATTATAACACACTAATAAAGGTTTGTAGGAAAACCTGTTTCCCACCTCAACGTTGTTTATGCTATTTTAATAAGTTGAATAAACTTAGGAGACTACGAAAATGTCACTTTTCTAACTCTGCTAGGAGGGAATCTGACAACTGTGACATAATCATTGAAATGCTGCAATTTGATAAAATGCTCCTAATAATTTTGTCCTGACTTTTATTCAAAGACTAACATATGACAGAGAGAAAGAGAAAGAATTAGGCTAATGATGATTAACATATTGCAGGAGGGAAGGTTACAACGACGTTTAATTTCAGAGTCAAAATGCTAGGGAGTTGGCACCTTCATAGAATCTCTGATCATGGGAAGGAGCAGGAGTTTGAAAAGAGTGCAGAAAAACATAGCCTTTAAAATAATGAACAGCTTTCCCAAGTCTTTCCATATCACAAAGACACCCATATACCACACATGCATACAATTCCCAGGGCCTCATAAATTACTTTAGTGATGAAGGTTGTACCCTGAGTGATAAAGGTCCAGTACTACTATTATCTTATGGATAAGAGGGGCTATAAAATAGTTCCAAAGCACCTTTTATTTGTCATTTGTTGACAGTTCAACCAACTCTCCTGTCTGCCATCCTCTATATTTAATGGGTCCCTATCGAAGTATGCAACACACTCGTTTGTATGGGAAGGATGTCTTCATATTGCTATACTGTTGCATATCCTTTACTTCCCTATGTTGTTCATCAGTCTACCTCCTGCTCTTTTTTCCTGTGACACCTCTGAGATGGTACCCATAGCAACACCTCTGAGAATAAGGTGAAAGTGAAGATGCCGCAGTCATCTGCAGCACACAGTGCTGGCAATGCCAGTCATTAATGCAGCAGCTTCTGCCTACTCAGATCTCCCTCACTCCTCTCTGGTCTTGTTTCCCTCCAGTGGCAGCCACAGAGCTCACTCAGGGAGATCCAGAGACTTGCTGTTAATGATTTGTCACTTGTTTAGAACACCTCAGGATGGCAGCTCTGTATAATCTGCCCTCAATGGCACTGCCAGGTTGCATTAGGAAACAATTACCTAGTTTATGACTAGTAAAGTAGGAGCCAGAATTTCCAATTAAACTCGCATGTTTCCAAAGGAGCCCGGGTGCCCCTATATTTGAGGAAAGGAAGAGAAACCACCATTACAGATAGTTCTACTCCCTACTGCTTCACAGTAAGCCAGATGAGATTCAGTGCACTCTAGATTAATAAACTGAGAGTCACAGAATATATAGAATGATTTTATGTGAATTGTCATTGCCATTTATTAGGTTCTCACCCTTTGTCAGGATTTGGGTAAAACGAAACAATGCACACACTTGCCTAAATGTTTTTACAGTAGAGAACCAAAAATAAAAAAGAGAGAGGCTAACATGCAGCTTTATTACTTCAGTCACTGCCCTCCTGTGTGTGTTTGCTCACACCCATGTGTATGTGAGCACATGATAATTATGGAGTTATTTCTTTCTTTTACACTTTGAATAAATGCTAGAATTTGTAGATTTTTATCGAAATGAAAAGTATACTGCATTATAAAAAGCATCTGTGATTGAATGTTTAACATCAAATATAAATATAAGCTTGTATAAATTGACTAATTTAAAATATTACATTGAACAGACCTTGACTTAAATATACCCTATGGATCTGGAATCACTATATTTATTAAGACTGAATAATATTTTCTTCAGAGGTAAGAAAGGTTAAATGTTATTGAATGTCAACTCCAAAAAGCTACAGTCTAGATTTTCCATGCAATAGCTCTCATAATATCACATAATAATAATAACAATAAACAACTTAGGGTCTTATTAAAAATTCCAGAAAAAAAGTATATGGACATTTAATAAAGGGTCTGTGTACACAAATATCACATACTCCTATATATCTATTCTGCCCCCTCCAAAAAGAGGAAGAAAACTAACCATTTATCAGTAGCAGTGTGAAAGGAGAAGATTTATCATTTAAAATTTTTCATTGCAGATGGTTTTCATTTTAAAAGGCAGGGAAGTGATTTTTTTGAAATCATTTTTTTTCCCTAATGCAATTGAGCCAGACATCTCTCATAAATCTTGTTGCTTTAGTAGACAATACTCAATTCTCTAAACTTTATATGCAATAGCCAGCTTTTTTTTTAAAGATGCTTGTCTTCCAGGCATGAAAATGAAAGCCACCTGAAAGGTGGCATCATATCCAAAGTGTGCCCCCCCAGGCCACTCCCCTTTTCCTTAGCCCACAGCTCTAGGATATTCATCTTTGTGCCCAAACAAAATGATAATTTTTCAATAAAATTTTTAAAGATTCCTGTCTTCCCTTCTTCTTCTTTCTGTATTTTGGTTTTTGTTTCTAAATAGGGAGAAAATATATGAGTCTGCCAGTAAATATATCTTGTGAGTCAAATAGCAGACTGCATCCAGTGATTCACTAAGTTCGTTGGGTCAGGGAGTCAAGACACACAAAAAAAGCAGCTCATGAGGGAAAAAGCAGGGAGGGGATGATGCGTTTGTAATTAAAAGAAAAAAAGAATCATTTAATACTGGATTTGAAGTTCTTGCATGATGTCACCTCCTTTCAGGAAGAACAATTTAACATTTGTGGTACAGCACTAGATATTCTCACTGAGCAAATGACATGATGGTACTGTACTGACTAGATTCATTGTTATTCATAAAGTACATTTACTGTTAGTTTTTGAGGCCATGGCGTGCCTAGAATCAAAATGTTCATTAAAATGCCATCAATCAAAAAAAGAAAAATACCATCAATTGTCTTTACATGAAAAGTTTAGTCATATATATGTACATATACACATATATATGTATATATATACATATATATGTATATATATACATATATATGTGTATATGTATATATATATATATATATAAAATCTTCTTCTAATGGGAGATTACTTCCCATTTGCCCAGACCAAAAACATGTTGCTTCTTAGATACTGAGGTTGGTTCTCTTGTGAACATTTATGTCCCCAGCTTCAAAGATACCAAGGATTGAATAAAATACAATCATTGGTTAGCATGTATTTTGTAAGCTCCAAATGGGCAGATCCAAAGATGAATTCTACCTAAGATTTTAGTAAATCAAGATTCACATTTGCAAATATTTCAAAGAGACCCAACCAAAAATCAATACCTACAGAAAATCCTTCCTTTTAGAATCAACAAAGGTGGTGAACGGTGGCCAAGATCTCTTTGATGGGAGTGATAGAAGGGGTACTAGATTCTCAGTCCCCTGATATCCAGTTCCGTGCTCCTGTTACAACCTGTGGCTTCATACAGAAGTGAGTGAATACTGACCATATAAGAAATGCAGAAAATGATCTTTAATCAACTATCTTTAAGTTCATTCCAAAGAGCATGTCATGACATTTGTTTGCTGTAGCATAGAATACACTTCTGCCCTCTCATTCCCTTTTACACTTACATGGCTTTCTACTATCAAAATATGAAAAATACTGGGAAAAAATAATTCCATTTTTTGAGGCCTCTATTTCTCTACAGCAAAAAATTACAACATTTATTTGAAAGACATTTTTCCTAAACATCTGGAAAATATGCCAAAGTGATAAGCTGAGATACAAAAATCCTTTGCTCCAAGAATACATTCTTAAATATAATGCTGGAAAGTATAAACAGGAAAATGAAAATCACCCATAATCCCATCACTAAGAGATTATATATCTTATGTGATATATATTTATTTTTCTAAATCAAATCACATTTGATGTAGAAACTCACTCCCTAGGGTTTCATAGAAATACAGTTTAAATCACCTTTTATTTCTGCTCCTTAACAATCTTGCACAGAACTTAGGATTTAAAATCCAGAAAATTTTGGAAGAGGGGCCTCTGTCCTTGAGTCATCTGTAGTCTCCATTGCAATGATCTCAACTCAAACGTATGCTCCTGGCACCTCCTCTGCTATGCCATCCCCAGCCATGTGGACACACTGCTGTAGCTCAAGCCCAGGTTAAATATTCTTAAAAGCATATTTTTTATATTTGTATAATGTTTCATCCTATCACTCTGCCGTGATTTCTTCAACCATCTTTGTATTTTTTGATATTTGGATTCCTTCAAGAATTTTTGTTATTGCTGATAACCCTACATAATACTACATTTATACATAAGCCTCTGGCCACATCTCCAACTATTTCATAAGGAATAGATTCTTAGCAGTGAGATTTCTGTATTAAGGAGTACAGACAGTTTTAAGGATCCTTATTCAAACTTCAAAGTTACTTTTCCAAAATCAACTTGATTTAGTCCTTTCAAAATATTTGTTGTAAATTTCCTTCCTTGTCTATCTTTCACATTTTTTGAAACAAATTGAAGTTTTAAGTCGTTATGTAGTTCAATTATGCTATATGTGTGCTATATAGCATATATGCTCTATGTGTAGGAATTACTTCTGTATCCTGAGATCTAATATTATTCTCTTATACTTTAATTTTATTTATTTAACACTTTAAAATTTATTTGCTACAAAGAATGAACTTAGGGTATATTTTCTTAAATAGATAAATCAATTCTCCCACTACCACTTTCTTTCCCCAGTAATTTATAATACTATTTTTCACAGATGACCTAAGTAGCCCTATGCTGGAACCAGAACTTGGATGAAATGAGTGAGGTGCTTACTTGCAGGGCAAAATTTAAGGAGGCACTAAGAAAACCTCAATAATCAAGATAAATAATATTTTGATGCAATATTTAAAAAAAATCAAAACTAATGCAAAAATTTGTAATAAGCAATATATTAAAATTTTAAGTAGAGACAGAATCAAGTCCTGTAGCTTTCTGGGGTTATTTTTTAAAATAAAATCTACATAAAGTCACACGATTACTAGCAGTCTTCCCAATATTCCAGGGATTCCTGTGGAGATTTACATTCTCTGGTGCTCACCTCACGTAAAAATCTTGCTCAATTGTCAACCACTTCTAACCATCTCATCGCCACTCTGCACAGCTTCATTCTCAGCATGGGCACAGTCCCTTCATCTTTATTTCCCAAGGCACTGCTAACACAGGGCTATTATGCATAACAGATTTTTACTGAAAGTTTGGGGATAATTGAAGTAGAGTATAACATGGAAGTGGAAACACCCTAAGATTCATCATAAAACATCACTGTGTCTAAAATTTCACAGCAGCACCCTCCAATCACTGTCACAAAGATTTCTCCTTAGATTGCCCAAATGTCAGTTGCTTTCTCCCTACTGAGTTCTCTCACCTGTCATATGTCTTTCCTGAGCTCAGCAATTATCAACCGTCCTTCACCACCTTTTTTCAGTTCAAGTTATCACAGGAAAACTAAAAAGTCTAATTTCTTTGCTGCGCAAAGTAAATGCCTAGAGTACTGGCTCTTGTATCAGACACTGCTATTTCTTCTTCATCTATATCCCCTTGCCCTTAGCACTTCAGCGCTTACTGGCCTGACTTCCAGCTGCCAACACCTGGATTTATTGCCTGAGGCATTATTTGGCCACCAAAGTTTGTTTGGTCCATGGAAGCAGAAGGTTGGAAGTACCCAGAGATTACTGCCTGCCCCTTTCCCAATCCAACATCCCTCGACAAATAACTGTTGTGTAAATACCCAAGTTCTCTTACCCTTGATGAGTTGGAACAAAAGAGTCTAGGTGCATGTTTTACACCAGCTCCAAGATTTTCCCAGCGAGATCAGGCTATATTTGCCCACAATGGTAATGTGGTTAACAACAAAAACTTTCTTGGCTGCCTTCCTTCTCTGTTTTATTTCTCTATTCCCTTGCCAGTATTTCCTAGGATTACCTCCCAAATCAACTACTTGCACTCCAATACTTATCTCAGGGTCCTCTTCTTAAGATAGCATTCATAACCAAATGGGAAGTCTAACTTGGCCCCATGGCTTTAGCTTGGGGCCAGGTTACACTTGGGGCCAAAGAACAGGCAGAGCTTTGGAATCAGAGTTTGTCTTTAAAATGGCTTCAAATTTTGTGTATTAAATCCTTTGGTTGAATTAATTTCCCACTAACACCTCTATAAGCAGAAAGAGAGAAGATATTGGGCAGGGTCTGAAAGACAATATTTATTCTCCTGCTATCCAAAGCAAATTCCAGAGGATGTGGCTCTTTTTTATCTTTCCATTTCACTTAAATTTTAGTATATATCGGGACTTCCCTGGCGGTCCAGTGGTTAAGACTCCACGCTCCCACTGTGCCCCCCCCCCTCCCGGGGCACAGGTTCAATTCCTGGTCAGGGAACTAAGATACAAAAAAAAAAAGTTCTCGTATATATATACAATACTGGGTCTTTTTTCCCCTGGTTTCCATTTTTATTTCTATTGATCCATATGCCAGTACATATTTTTTATTATTATACCTATTATCATGGGTTTTTTAAAATTACATATCACTTTTCCTCTGATAGCTGCCCCCCTGCCTTATTTTCTTGTCTAGTATCACTCTTTTATATTTTCAGGCCAACTTAAAAATATCTAATTTAAGGGGAAAAAGACTTTCTAGGATCTAGAATAAAATTGAATTAAACCTGGAAATTAGGAAGAAGTTAGGTTTTGAAGAATTCTCTTTCTACATTGAAACATGGTGAGTCTCTCCATTCATTTCAGTCTTCTTTTATGTCTCTCAGTAAAACATGGGTAATTGTTTCAAATAATGAAGCACATCTTTCTTATTGCAAACATGAAGTTCATTTGGCTGCAAATATGAAGCCCATATTTTTCAAAGCAAAATTAGACCTACAGCTAAAAATAAAGGTTAAAAAAAGATTGTTTCCCTTATAGTGAATTCATTCACAATATGGTACAATGAAATGGATACTTGCTCCAAGTATAGTGATCTATTTCAGTTTACAGATAAAAGTTCAAAAGTTTTTAATTCAAAAATGGCTTCTAGACATTTCTCCAAAGAAGATATACAGACTGCCAACAAACACATGAAAAAATGCTCAACATCATTAATCATTAGAGAAACACAAATCAAAACTACAATGAGATATCATCTCAGACCAGTCAGAATGGCCATCATCAAAAAATCTAGAAACAATAAATGCTGGAGAGGGTGTGGAGAAAAGGGAACACTCTTGCACTGCTAGTGGAAATGCGAATTGGTACAGCCACTATGGAGAACAGTATGTTGGTTCCTTAAAAAACTACAAATAGAACTACCATATGACCCAGCAATCCCACTACTGGGCATGTACCCTGAGAAAACCATAATTCAAAAAGAGTCATGTACCAAAATGTTCATTGCAGCTCTATTTACAATAGCCAGGAGATGGAAACAACCTAAGTGTCCATCATCGGATGAATGGATAAAGAAGATGTGGTACATATATACAATGGAATATTACTCAGCCATAAAAAGAAATGAAATTGAGCTATTTGTAATGAGGTGGATGGACCTAGAGTCTGCCATACAGAGAGAAGTAAGTCAGAAAGAGAAAGACAAATACCGTATGCTAACACATATATATGGAATTTAAGAAAAAAAATGTCATGAAGAACCTAGGGGGAAGACAGGAATAAAGACACAGACCTACTAGAGAATGGACTTGAGGATATGGGGAGGGGGAAGGGTAAGCTGTGACAAAGTGAGAGAGTGGCATGGACATATATACACTACCAAACGTAAA
>NW_020175821.1:7669395-7707464 GCF_003031525.2 Neophocaena asiaeorientalis asiaeorientalis
GCAAATCAAAACTACAATGAGATATCATCTCACACCAGTCAGAATGGCCATCATCAAAAAATCTAGAAACAATAAATGCTGGAGAGGGTGTGGAGAAAAGGGAACCCTCTTGCACTGTTGGTGGGAATGTAAATTGATACAGCCACTGTGGAGAACAGTATGGAGGTTCCTTAAAAAACTACAAATAGAACTACCATATGACCCAGCAATCCCACTACTGGGCATATACCCTGAGAAAACCATAATTCAAAAAGAGTCATGTACCAAAATGTTCATTGCAGCTCTATTTACAATAGCCAGGAGATGGAAACAACCTAAGTGTCCATCATCGGATGAATGGATAAAGAAGATGTGGTACATATATACAATGGAATATTACTCAGCCATAAAAAGAAACGAAATTGAGCTATTTGTAATGAGGTGGATGGACCTAGAGTCTGCCATACAGAGAGAAGTAAGTCAGAAAGAGAAAGACAAATACCGTATGCTAACACATATATATGGAATTTAAGAAAAAAAATGTCATGAAGAACCTAGGGGGAAGACAGGAATAAAGACACAGACCTACTAGAGAATGGACTTGAGGATATGGGGAGGGGGAAGGGTAAGCTGTGACAAAGTGAGAGAGTGGCATGGACATATATACACTACCAAATGTAAAATAGATAGCTAGTGGGAAGCATCCGCATAGCACAGGGAGATCAGCTTGGTGGTTTGTGACCACCTAGAGAGGTGGGATAGGGTGGGTGGAAGGGAGGGAGATGCAAGAGGGAAGAGATATGGGAACATATGTATAACTGATTCACTTTGTTATAAAGCAGAAACTAACACACCATTGTAAAGCAATTATACTCCAATAAAGATGTAAAAAAAAAAAAAGAAAAAAGGCTTCTAGTATACAGGCAGTTTTTACCAGTCTTCAGTGCAGACTTAATACTATTAAGTATCTGCAACTTTTGATTTCAGAGAAAATCAACAGAGTAGACAATGTAACACCAAGTTTATGATTGATAATTTCATTTTTTTGAAATTTCAAATTTGCTTATACCCATTCCCAAAAATGACTTGAAATAGCTTAAAACAAAGGACATGAATTATAAGGTTAATTAAATAAGATCCAAGAAAAGGAAAAGGAAGCATTTTTTTTCTTTCCCACAGAAATATTTATTTAGACTCAGCCTTTTTCATTTAGGTACTTTTAGGTTCTGGGGCCAGTACCAAGTGATCTGGCAGTTTTAAGCATAAGACTACAATATGACTGAGAGATCATAAACTTTAGAAGATGTATAGACCATGAAAAACATGGTCAATGTTTTTCATGGGGCAATGCCCATGAAATGGGCATTGCTGTAAACTCGTGAGAACCTGAAGTTACAAGTCTTGCTCTCATCTGTGTAGGAGAATGGGCTTCAAAACCTGCCTTTGCCTTTAACTCTCTGTGAGATATTGTCCAGATTATACAACCTCTCTGGGTCTCTAGTTTTCAAAAACCTCCCAACAAACAAAAGTCCAGGAACAAATGGCTTCACTAGTGAGTTCTACCAAACATTTAAAGAAGAATTAATACCAATCTTACTCAAACTCTTCCAAAAAATAGAAGAAGAGGAAATTCTTCTAAACTCATTTTATGAGGCCATAATTACTCTGATACCGAAACCAGATGAGGATGCCACAAGAAAAGAAAATTACAAGGATGTCACAAGAAAAGAAAATATCACTGATCAACACAGATGAAAACATGCTCAACAAAATATTAGAAAACAAAATTCAACAATACATTAAAAGGATTGTACACCATAATTAAATGGCATTTACCCCAGGGATGCAAGGATGGTTCAGCATCTGCAAATCAGTCAATGTGACATACTGAATAAACAAAATAAAGGATAAAAAATCATATGATCATCTCAATAAATGCAGAAAAATCATTTGGTAAAATTCAACATCAGTTTATGAAAAAACCCTCAACAAAGTGGGTATAGAAGGAACAAACCTCAACACAATAAAGGTCATATATGACAAGTCCTCAGCTAGTATCATACTCAGCAGTGAAAAGCTTCAAGATTTCCCTCTAAGATCAGGAATGAACAAGGATAACAACTATCACCACTTTTATTTATGGTATTGGAAGTTCTAGCCAGAGCAATTAAGTAAGAAAAAGAAGTGAAAGGAATACAAATTGGAAAGAAAAAGTAAAATTTTCACTAATTACAGATGGCATGATAGTATATATAGAAAACCCTAAAGACTCCATTAAAAAACTCTTAGGACAGGGCTTCCCTGGTGGCGCAGTGGTTGAGAGTCCACGTGCCGATGCAGGGGACGCAGGTTCGTGCCCTGGTCCGGGAGGATCCCACATGCCGCGGAGCGGCTGGGCCTGTGAGCCATGGTCGCTGAGCCTGTGCATCTGGAGCCTGTTGCTCTGCAACGGGAGAGGCCACAACAGTGAGGGGCCCGCGTACCGCAGAAAATACCCCCAAAAACAAAACAAAACAAAACAAAAACTCTTAGGACTAATAAACATTCAGTAAAGTTACAGGGTACAAAATCAATAAGCAAAAATCTGTTGCATTTCTATACACTAATAATGAACTATCAGAAAGAGAATTTAAGAAAATAATGCTATGTACAATTGTATCAAAAAGAATAAAATACCTAGGAATAAATTTGACCAAAAAAGTAAAAGACCTGTATATTGAAAACTACAAGACATTAATGAAAGAAATTGAAGAGTACACAAAGAAATGGAGAAAGACACCATGTTCATGGGCTGGAAGAATCAAAAATCTTGAGATGTCCAAACTACCCAAAGCAATTTACTGATTCAACGCAATCCCTATCAAAATTCCAATAGCATTTTTCACAGAAAAAGAAAAAATAATCCTAATATTTGTACAGAATCAGAAAAGACTCTGAAGAGACAAAACAATCTTGAGAAAGAACAAATGTGGAGGCATCACACTCCCTGATTTCAAACTATATTATAAAGCTAGAGTAAATAAAACAGTATGGTATTGTCATAAAGCCAGACACATAGATCATTGGAACAGAATAGAGAGCCCAGAAATAAACCCATGCATATTTTGTCAATTAATTTATGATCAAAAAACCAAGAACATACAACTGGGAAAGGATATTCCCTTCAATAAATGATATTGGAAAAACTGGACAGTCACATGCAAAACAATAAAACTGTACCACTATCTTATACTATACACAAAAATTAACTAAAAATGAATTAAAGACCTGAACATAAGACTTGAAACCATAAGTCTCCTAGAAGAAAACATAGGTGGAAGCTCCTTGATATAGGTCTTGGTGATGATTTTTTGGATGTGACACTAAAAGGAAAAGCAACAAAAGCAAAAATAAAGTGTGATTACATCAAAATAAAAAGCTTCTGCACAGCAAAGGAAACAACAAAATGACAAGGCAACCTATTAAATAAAATATTTACAAATGATATATCTAGAAAGAGGCTAATATTCAAAATACATAAAGAACTTTTGTGTGACTCAGCAATAAACAAAAACAAGCAATCTGATTTAAAAAGGGGCAGAATATCTTTGCCAAAGAGGACATATAAAGGACCAACAGGTACATGAAAGGATGCTCAACATCATTAAACATTAAGTAAATGCAAATCAAAACCACAATAAGAAGTCATCTCACACATGTTAGAATGGCTATTATCAAAAAGACAAGAAATAACAAGTGTTGGCAAGGATGTGGCCAAGAGGGAATCCTTGTGTAGTGTTGGTGGGAATGTAAATTGCTGTGGCCACTATGGAAAACAGTATGAAGTTTCCTCAAAAAATAAAAATAGCAACAGAACTATCATATGATTCAGTAATTCCACTTCTGGGATTTTATCCAAAGAAAATCAAAACACTAACTCAAAAATATATGTGCACCCCATATTCATTGCAGCATTATTTACTATAACCAGGGTATAGAAACAAACTAAGTGTCCATTATTGCATGACTGGTTAAAGAAATTGTGGTATATATGCACAATGAAATAGTATTCAGCCATGAAAAGAATTAAAACTTTCCATTTGTGACAACATGGATGGACCTCAAGGGCATTATGCTAAGTGAAATATGTCAAACAAAGAAAGACAAATACTGTATGATCCCTCTTATATGTAGAATCTAAGAGAAAAAAAAAAACAAGCTCATAGATACAGGGAACAGATTAGTGGTTGCCAGAGGTTAGGGGTAGGGGATAGGGGGTGGGGGTGGGAGAGAGGGGTGAAGAAAAGCATTTTAAAAAACTAAATTAAAAAGTTACATGTTTTGGGCTTCCCTGGTGGCGCAGTGGTTGAGAGTCCGCCTGCCAATGCAGGGCACACGGGTTAGTGGCCCGGTCCGAGAAGATCCCACATGCCACGGAGCAGCTAGGCCCGTGGGCCATGGCCGCTGAGCCTGCGCATCCGGAGCCTGTGCTCTGCAGCGGGAGAGGCCACAACAGTGAGACGCCCACGTACCGCAAACAAACAAAAAAAAAACTACGTGTTTTGATGGGAAACAGTGGCCAAGGTTAGAATTTATGCTATAGTGATTATAGAAAAGAGATAGGAAAAAAATGTACTTGGTCAAATTTAAATGAAAGTAAAAGATTCATATTCTTAATTTGAGAGTGAGTTATATACAAATGCATTTAGTTATTTTTGTAGTGAATAAAGATTTACTATATTTATTTAAACTCCCCTGTGCAAGAAGTTTCTGGGATGACCCACTATATTCAGGGGAAGTCAAATTTAATTTCATGGTTGATCTGTATGATCTGCCAAATTCCATGTTTGATGACATTCCAGTTATGATACAAAATATTGATTTAACATGATTTTTGGCTAGTGTGATTCCTGCTTTCCACAGTGGAATTGTTGTCTGAGTGAGCTGGATAGAAATGTCAGGGGAAATGGGTGGTGGGGAACATGTGGACCCTGAGCTGCTTCCAGTATGAGTTATCAAGTTAGTCTTTGCTCTCCGTGCTGCTGCACTGAAAGAAGAAATTCAAAGCTGTTGACTGCACATAGATGTGTTTCAAAACTGTGTGGTCTGAACAATAATCAGCTCCTCACATTAACAATCAGTAAAATATTTATTGAACACATACTATAGGCAAAACCCTGTGCTAAGTGGTGTAGCGTATGCAAAGATGGATGATAGAAGGTCCCTGGCTTACAAGAGTGTAGGGAGTATGCATAAGTAACCTTAAATGAAGGCAGACTATGAGAGAGTATTATAAGAGAGCAGGCGAGACAAACTGACTGAGTGTTCAAGGAGGCTTCTTGAAAGAGTGGAGATTTAAGCCAGGCTTTAAAGGTAGACCTTAATTGCCTACCTGAATCCAAATTAAGTTACCATGACTAGATACATTTTAATTCAAGGCCTTAATCATCAGAAAAAGATTTGCCAAATCTTCTATGTGTATACAAAGTAAATATTAAGCCACATGTTATGTATATTGCTTTTGTAGAAAACTCTATAATATGAATGTTACAAAAATTAAAGCATGATAGTGAATGTAAAATCGGAAAAGTTACTCCTTCATGTATAAAATGTAATTCCCATGCCTAAATATTCAGATACAAACACTATCCTATGGCTTCCAGCAGATATGATACAGGAATAAGAGGCTGATTTTTTTTTTTTTTTTTTTGCCACATTGTGTGGCTTGTGGAATCTTAGTTCCCTGACCCAGGGATGGAACCTGGGCCCACCGCAGTGAAAGTGCCGAGTCCTAACCACTGGACCACTAGGGAGTTCCCAGGAGGCTGATTTTTTAAAAAAATCAAACAATACCTTCTTTTTGTGTGTGTGGTACGCTGGCCTCTCACTGCTGTGGCCTCTGCCATTGCGGAGCACAGGCTCCGGACGCACAGGCTCAGCGGCCATGGCTCACGGGCCCAGCCGCTCCGCGGCAAGTGGGATCTTCCCGGACCGGGGCACGAACCCGTGTCCCCTGCATCGTCAGGCGGACTCCCAACCACTGCGCCACCAGGGAAGCCCAATACCTTCTTATTATGTGAAAAATGCATAACCGAGTGCAGGAAATTTTAGCCTGGAGTTTAATGCACTGGAAGTAGTTGGGTCTATATTTGCAGTGTTCCTCTTTCTAGACTGTTCAGGTTTCATGGCATCATCTCCAGTTCCAGGTCAGTGGGGACATCACCCTCCAGGCCACTGCGCCACCCTCACTTGGCCAGGATGCCATTGATGTACGATGCCAAATCATCCTATAATGAAGAACCAAGTACTCAGGCTTTTCTAATTTTCACAGAAAATGAACTTTAACTCAAAACTATGCCTGGTTAATTAAACTTTCCTGTGATCTAATTTGCTCTAATTATTTCCATAAATTGAGATGTAACAGGGGTTATATAAAATTACCGTAACGGAAAATTGAGTTTTAGTCTGAGTTTTAAGCCAGGATGAGGTTTCTGAATTATTGCAACCTGTTGCTGAATGTAAATACTCTTAAACAATAATCAGAACTGTACAAAATAAAAAAGGTTTTTCTCTTCCTCTTTGAAACCCTAAGGTAAAGTTTCACTCTCTTAAAATACTAGAGACTGAGGTTATACCGCACAAATAAAGCTGAACAAACAATTTTGAACTAGATCCAATGAAAAACTGAGTAATCTAAATCTAATATATGTACCATCCGATACTAACTATAAGCCAAACTACTACCTACTTCCTGAAGGATGTAAAATCTAATTATACCCTGTATTAAAAAGCATTCACATTCTCTATCAAATTATATTTTCATATCTCTGTGGCACTAGGATGGCAACTTTTGAAATATTCCCAACAGTTTTGTTGTTGAAGAGAAAGAAGGGAGAGGGCAACAACCTATGGGGGAAATAAAATGATTATCACAAATGGGAACATGTTAAACTGAACCACAAAACTTTGCCCAGAGTTAGAACCAACACTCAGAAGAAGATATGAACAGAATGAATTCACAACCCAAATCATTAAAACAAGCAAGAGTTTGGACCTTAGGATATCCTTCATTGTGGCTAACTGAATCACTTTCTACTCATGCTGGGGTAAATCTGGCAATAACACAGAGCCTGGACTCCACCAATGTGAATAACAGACATCTATAGAAGTCATGAAACTGCCTGATAAAAGTATTTTTGTAAGCAATTAAATAAATATATTAAACTCATCCATATTTTTAATGCACCTCATTGTAGTTCATTATGTAAGACTCCCATATGTTCTGTATCATTAGTGAAATTCTCAGTGGTGTAATGATGTAGTACATACACATGGGGTAAAGTAATGCGTTTTTCATTTCTTCTACACATTTCATTACAGGGTGGAGATGCTGCAATTTTTCACTTAAGATTCCATCTTGGTGTGAGAAAGGGGAAATAGACCCAGAGCCAGAGCTGCTTCCAATCTCTCTAATTTCATAATTCAGCAACTGATAATTTGCTAAGGATAACTTTTCTTAACAGTTCCCTTCCCATCAGTGCTCAGGAAAAGAGTGATAGAGGTTGCAGTTGCTAGCATTTTTTCTTTTCAAACAAACCCGAGGTGTTTGATTTTTGAAGAAAATGAATTCTTTCATTCCCATTGCCAATAATCATTATAATTTTTGATCTAATTCCTTAAAGGGAAATTCCAGTTTATGGAAGATGGGAAATGTAGGATCCCATACTGCTCAAAGTTAGTTCTTTGCTTTAGGGATTATCCATTAGTTTACTTTTTTTTTTTTTTTGCTTGATTGGTGTAACTAGAGTTTTTTGATGACCTCAACAAAAATGACTGCTACACAGAGTCGTCTACAACTCTCTAGGATGATATGAAATGCTGTGGGATCACACCTATAAATAGCTGTGCACTGATCCCATGGCATTTCTGTTTGTAATGAAAGGTTACAAGCCAACACAAAGGTACAACAGTTAAGTATTTCCATGGGATGTCTCAGGGCCCCTACTGTTTATAACTGCTGCTTCTCCATTTGCTGAGCTTGTTTGTCCTTTCCTTTCTCATTTATCAACAACAATGAAAGGGCTTCTCAGAATTTGAGCACTAAACTGTCTGTGAAATATCCTTTTTCCCCCAGTCTCTCAGCTTCTGCCTCATCTTGGCCCAGGTATGCAATGCAGCTGCAACAGAACCTACCTCACCCATCTCCATCTTCCCTGTGCCCTTATCCCTCACCTGCACAAGTGAAGAGGGAAGTCTTTCTAGAAGGAAGATATGTTATTACACATTATTTCATTAGAAGAATCCTGTTAAGCAGGGACAGCCAATGCGCTCAGTGAAATGATTCTTGGGATGTGTGTGGCTATTACAGGTTGATACCAGACAACATGCTTCATTTTCCCTGGGGTATATCCAGCAACATGCATTTTTCCCTCTCACCCTTTGCAAATATATGATCTATAACATATTTTCCATTCCTTCACTTTATATGAATTTTAATAATTACTATACTCTTTTCCTTTGAAGTGTTCACGTTACGATGAGGCCTGGGCCAGGGAGAGAGGAAGAAAGAAGGAAAAAGAAGTATCAGAAGAGACCCCCATGGGTTGGTAGGAGGGAAAAAAATGTTAAAGTAATAGCCAACAAGCCAGCAAGTCCCAGTTGTCTACTAAGTGCCTCTTTAATAATGTCAGGGAGACAATGACATTGAACAATTGCTGTTTTCTGTTCAGCATCACTTCCTTGTCTGACAGTAAGTTGATGTCCACCAAGGCCATGGCAGACCCAGTTCTGCCTGCACTCCTCAATCTGGAATATTTGCAGGATAGTCAAGGCACACATGATGCAGTGGATGTAGTCAAGGCATAGATGATGCAATGGATGTAGTATTTTGTTGCAACAAGAGCTGATGAAGAACAAAGACCCTGGCAAATGAGTGAGCTGGCTGCCCTAATGCCCACTCCATTGTTCTGTTTTCTAAGGTAAATTTCTCTGCAGAATGGGCACTCAAAGAAAAATAATTATAAAGGCCAAACTGAAAGGCAAGGCTAACTATATTTGCTGCCTCCTGTAAGAGATTTCCTTTCAATTCATCTGAAGTGTGCAGCATCTACCATGTGATATTCTGTTCCTCGACAAATAATGACCCACATACAGCTGTGCACATTATCTGGCAGACAGATGTTGGATTAGGGCTGCAGCTGATATAGTTCATATGCAGAAAGAAAAAGAACAGTCCATTAGCGCTAATTCTCTTCTTTCTTAACAGGTTCACTATTTGAACCAGACCCTCCACTTGGTTTATCTGTAAAACATAGTAGATTCAGTCTCTTCTTGATGTTCTCCTGTTTCAGAGAGGAGTTAATCGGGTTAAAGGTTTTGGCCTTTAGCCAAAACCTCTGATTCCAGACTTTAAACAGGAATGCTCTCACTTTCCCCCGTCTCCATAACTACGTTCTCGGGGGACTGGGGAGTTTAAGCTGAAATTAGATGGCTACAAGTGCTAACACCTGCTACAAGTTCATCAGTTTTTGCTGGCTTTACAGCAGTGTCGGCTGTTTCAACAGTTTGTTCAGTGAAAGATGGAGAAGGGAGCAGTGGCCCTATCAGTCATGGTGTGCCATTTTTTCTCAGTGTCTTTTCTCATTTTGCTGCCTTCACAGCCATGCTATGACCGAGCATGGCGGTCCTCTCTTGGGCTTCCACCTCATTACTGATGCCCGCAGAAATAAGACCAGTGGAGGTAGTCACAAATGCCTTCCTCAGCTGAGAGAGCCAGAAGTGCCTGAAGGTGACCTCAGTTGTTTATAGATTTTCCTTTTTCATCAGCGCGTGCAGGCTGGGGTGGTGGAGAAGATGGCCCACTCCTCTGTTCTCATGGGAAAAAAAACCCACATTTGGGGGAGGTCTCAGACTTATGTGGGAAATGAGAACCAGATGAAAACGTCTTACCAGCCACTCCCAAAACAGAGCACAAACAAATGAGAATGGATCTCAGCTGGGAACCTCTAGACCTGAGAGGTTAGGAGAGGTGGGGAGAATGAGGAAGGGATCGAGAGGTCCTGGAATCAAAGACTAATCCTTACTGTTCCCTCTTCACCACGACGGACCCTCACGACAGGGAGGCTCCCAGTCCAAAACGTCCTGCCCCACTCACAGCTGTTCCTCCAAAGGCGAGACAAGCCCCAACATCAGCTCAGCTGGGAGAGAGCACAGAGGCATCCACTGCCCTGGTCTGCTCCTGTCTAGTTGTGCAACTTGCATTAAAGTATAAAGCTCTCCTTGTAGTGAATTTCGACATTAAACAGCCTCTTTCCTGGGTTCTAAACTGCATCTGCTTTCATCCCTCTCTTCCTTTTCAGCTTATCATTTTAAACTCAAGCAAGCTCTTGTCATCTATGCCTTTCTACTTTCTGGAAGCACAAGTTGTGTCCTGCTCTCTCCTATTGAGTATTCTGCTTTAATTGTAGTTTATAAAGCTATTTCTTGCTCCAAGTCTGTTGGCATGTGTGGGACCTAACCCAGTGAGTTCTTTTCTCTCTCTTCATTTTATTTCTAGCAAAATGCTTCCTCATCCCAGCAAGATTTGACTCCATCTCTCTTCCCTTTCTGAGTTTTGAAGCACTCATACGACTAAAATTGGGACTCTCACCCGTCTCCTTGGTGCTGGCTGGGAGGGTCCATAATAAAGACATTTCTAACACCCATTTGCATTCAAAGGTAATATCTGCACCCTTTCTCTAAAAGCCCCATTGTCCCAGAATCCTAGATTACAGCAACCAGACATCTTCAAAAGGCAGTCATTTCTTTCAACTTCATTTTGCTAGAATTAAAGCTGAGGCACAGAAAGATGAAATACTTTGTCCAACTTAGTGTTTTTCTCTTAGAACATTTTAAAAACTTAAAATTCGCTTTATGCATGTTAAAACACAAATCTCTAGGCCCTTGGTTAAGAGGAGAAGCATCTAGCTGGAGGGTATGAAGTGGAACTTCCTTCCTTTTAATTCCATTCTAATTTGCCTCTAGACTGTCCTCACCTGGAGGCTGAGGTGCTGATGGCCAAGCCCTTGAACCAGAGGTCAGCTGAAAGCACACGTGCCATCAGCACCTATTGTACTTCGTCCTGCATCGTGGAGGCAGAATGCAGGCTTTGTACCACACATAGATGACTCCCTTCAAACCTCGGCTGCAGGTGGAAGCACAGCAAGGGCTGTGGGCAGGCAGGGTTTTCTCATCTCCAGTGAGTATTTACTGAACACCACAGGGTAGATGATCACTTCCAAACAGATACCCTCTTAGGATGGCCTAGGAAACACAGTGGGCAATTAACCTTTCATCTCTGGGTTCTGAGCCTGATTAAGCTCACCACTGGAAAGGCATTGGGTGGCAGTAAATGGCTTGGCCCCTTCCTCAAAGTCCCCAGGTATCATTTTGAGTGGCAGGCTGTGACCAACACCAACCCAGAGCGAGAAGAGTGGGAAGGTGGCGGATGAGGACAAAAGTACACGGGAAGGTGCCCCACACTGTCCTGTTTCCCTTTTAAGCCTCTGCTGTGAGCTTCCCCACACACAGATAACATTCGCTCAAATTATTAAAGAATGGAGAAAAAAATCCCCGTCACAATTACATGGATGTTCTGTCAACAGCGGTAATAGTAGCAGTTACAGAATAACTACAGATAATTACAATCATTTAATTCAAAGTACCAAGTCACTTCATGCAGAACATGACTCATTTATCATTATTGACCTTAGAAGAAGCAAATTTACCCAAATCAATAAAGGTTCCAAATATCCATTAGAGCAGACAGAGGTTGGTTACAAGTGCTAGGAGGTTCTATATACCTGGATTAATAGGGGAAAGTAGATCTGGATGCTTTTGATTAATGAAGAGATTTTTTTTTTCCTTTTGAGACAGTTATTTGAAACAGAATTGACCTTAATTTCTCCTTTAATTCATGTTATGGAAAGTCAGTTGTTTTTGTTAAGAAGTTTCACTCCCATTAGTTGCTGAAACATAGTGTAATTACAAAGAGAAGTAATCTATAAACAGGTAGAGCTCAACTTTGTTTTTAATGGACTGTTCGGGGCTCTCTGAATATTCATATGGCAGAGATCCGTCTGGTAGGAATGAGTCAGAGAGTTTGGTGGGAATGACCAGACATCATTGTGGTTCTCTTTTAAACTACTGCTGTGCGCTTCCTCACACTCGGATAAAATTCACCCAAATTATGAAAGACGAGAGGAGAAAAATTTCCACCACAATTACAGAGATGTTCTATCAACAACAATAGTAGCAGTTTCAGAATAACTACAGGTAATTACAATATCCCTGTTGTAATAAACGCTGGAGAGGGTGTGGAGAAAAGGGAACACTCTTGCACTGTCGGTGGGAATGTAAATTGATACAGCCAGTATGGAGAACAGTATGGAGGTTCCTTAAAAAACTAAAAATAGAACTATCATACGACCCAGCAATCCCACTACAGGACATATTCCCTGAGAAAACCATAATTCTAAAAGAGTCATGTACCACAATGTTCATTGCAGCACTATTTACAATAGCCAGGATGTGGAAGCAACCTAAGTGTCCATCGACAGATGAATGGATAAAAAAGATGTGGCACATATATACAATGGAATATTACTCAGCCATAAAAAGAAATGAAATTGAGTTATTTGTAGTGAGGTGGATGGACCTAGAGTCTGTCATACTGAATGAAGTAAGTCAGAAAGAGAAAAACAGATACCGTATGTTAATACATATATATGGAATCTAAAAAAAGCAAGTGATTCTGAAGAACCTAGGGGCAGGACAGGAATAAAGATGCAGACGTAGAGAATGGACTCGAGGACACGGGGAGGGGGAAGGGTAAGCTGGAACGAAGGTAATTTGTGACGTATACACATTACCAAATGTAAAATAGATAGCTAGTGGGAAGCAGCCGCATAGCACAGGGAGATCAGCTCGGTTCTTTGTGACCACCTAGAGGGGTGGGACAGGGAGGGTGGGAGGGAGATGCAAGAAGGAAGAGATAGGGGGATATACATATATGTATAGCTGATTCACTTTGTTATAAAGCAGAAACTAACACACCGTTGTAAAGCAATTATACTCCAATAAAGATGTTAAAAAAAAACAACCCTGTTGTAGAAATGAGAAGGTTTAGGCTGCTTTCTAGAGAGTTTGGTATTGAAAAATAAAATTGAATGTGGAAGGAAATTGAGGTAATAAGTCAGTTTAGTCACTTAAACCTCAAATAGTTCAAATTGATTTCCAGGTATGTAACAAACATTACCTCACTTAATCCTGATGCTGAGGTCTGGTAGGGAGGAAGGGGAGAATTGGAGGGAAAATCTGCCTATCTCAACTAAATACACACAGATTAGAACATGCCCCACCCAGCATCCCAATCCAAGGTCCTAGGATAGAGAATTCAGATTTCTGTCAAAAAAGGAATAGATCACGAAATGTGTTAGCATTAAGTTGGCTATTGTGTGAAAAAAAAAAAGGTTATAAGTCTATTTGTTTTTAAAATGTCAAAATTACAAGACTTCCTTCATGACAAAAAGTTAAAATGTTGAAAACCTAGGAATATTATCCCATAGGAAGTCCTATCACTACAATATCAGATTGTTCTCCTGCCCCACTCCCAAAACTGTAAGTCACACCACTAGATCCTCACCCCAGCTGGCTGAGAGGGAAACTGAGGCTGGCTTTTCCAAGGTCACCCAATCGGTAAAGATGGAGCTGACATCTGAGTCCACCTGAGTTTGGCTGCAAAGGCCATCCTCTTCCCGCCATAACTTGCTATCTCCAGTAGAGATTGAATGACCCCTAGCAGGGAAGGCATTCTGCAAAGAAGTCATCTGGAAGAACTAAATCAGCATTCTGGAATGGGTTTTGAATGTTCCATATCCCCAAGAAGAATAAAGGATCTTTCCCACTCCTGTGGGGGTTTCTCAGAATAGGTGCAGTGTAGCCCACACTTTACGTTTAGTTCTTGTGAAAAAGTGAAATTCCACAGCCCTTTCCTTGAATATAGAGTTTAAAATCCTTACTTGAGGAACTGAGAAAATTCGGCCCCACTAAAAATCCAGCCCAACAGGAAATCCAGGTACTGGCAGGGAGGGAATCAGCTGGAACCACTAAAGAAACAATTGCTTCCTTAACACCATCTGGGGAAGAGAAGCTAGAGTGGGGGCTGAGAACATGGAAGGAAGCTCTAAGGAAGAGAGAAAACTGCACAAGAAGCATAAGTCAGTGGGACTGAAAATTTGTTCCATTTGTGTCTCTCTGCAGGAAGAAATAAAGAAATGCTGACAAGGCATGCCAGTCTGAATTCCCTGAGCAGTTGGCCTGTTTGACTTTGTGTGATGGTGGGCCAACCTGTGTGCCTGCCGGCTCACACCACCATAGCTCTTCAAACACATTCTATAGATCCCGCTAATAAATTCCGTTTGGCTGCAACCAGTTCCCAGTTCCAGGCAGTCGCCTCTGAAGTGTAAGTGCAGCCTGTCTTTAAGCCAGGCTACTGCCACTTACTGGTGATCTGTACCTCTTTGGAAAACTAATCTACGCTGCATTTGAAGGAAGGAAGCAGAGTTTGAATGAAAATGCAGTACCGTGGCTAGAGGACACAGAGCTCACACCTTCTGCAGTTCCAGAATAAGTGCTATGTTTTAAAAATATATATGTATGTGTTGGCAACATTGAAAAGGGGGCTAAAAAAACATCCCCCACAGAAGTGAGAGCAGCAGCAAAAGAAACGTTAGCGCCCTGCTGACGGGAACAATAGAGCATATGGACATCACACTGCGCTTGCCAAGCAGACGAGGGCAGGATGATCAAAATGGAGTCAATCTGCTTCCCTAATAGAAGAATCGCCTGCGTGAACAGTGTCTCCAAGTGTGCACCGAAGCTCTTTAATTGCCTGAGAAAGGAAAGAAGGTTCGGTTCACATTTTAGCTAGGCATGCTCCTTCCACTGGGGCCTTTATCTCAGGGTACGTCGCGTGATAAGTCTCACAAGTGGCCACCATCTGTGGATCTACACACCTGAGACCTGGCACTAAAGCAGAACACCACCCAGCCAGGGCTGTCACCCCAGAAACCATTCTTGACTCTCACCAGGGTGGAGTTGACTCAACCCACAGCATAGACGAAGCTACAAAGCTCAGCTCAAGCAGAGGGTCAGCATTGTCTACCAAGCAACTTCCTGGTTCTCACATATTTCCTTCCAAGTTCAATCCCTTTGCCCTTCAGGAAGTCTACTAGTGTAAAAGTTTACAAACCTCAATGTCAACTTTTTCCTTTTTTGTAAATTTTGCGTCTTTACAATGGTGATTGAAAGGGGGATGCAGATGGCTTGATGCAGCCCATCACCTTTTCTGAACACCACCTGGAAATATATTTCTAATTGCTGTGGGTTGATTAGTAAATTGCCTATCTTACAGCCATGTTTGAATGACACTCTAGTATCCTGTTTCCCTTTATAGGAACTTTTGACCCCAAAAGCACAATGTGAGCATAAGTAGAGGCCTTAGATCTTTTACTCTTCTCTGTGACTAAAATACTATACACTAATACAACTCCCAAATTTATATTTAAAGCATGGAACCCTCCTCCGATCTCCAGACTCATGTATCTAAATGCCCATTTAACATCTCAACTTGGAGGTCACACAGGCATTTATTTATTTATTTATTTATTTATTTTCCACACAGGCATTTAAAATTGTGCAGCAAATACATTGATATCTGTCCCCACTGCCTCTCCTCCAGTTCAAATTACACTATGTTTCACCTGGACAACCATGAAATTCTCCTTGATGATTATCATTCTTCATGAGCTCCCTACCATCTATTTTCCAAACAAAAGTTAGAGTATTTTTAAAATATTAATTGTATGACTTTCCTACTTCAGATGTTTCAATCATTTGTCATTGCACTTCCATTAAAAGCCAAACTCCTTCCCACAACATTTGAAGTCCTGTACAGTTCCATGTACCCTCTAATTTCATCTGTTCAATATAGTTTTCTCCATCATCCACAGAGCTGCACTCACAGTGGCCTCCTTAATTTTTTTGAACCTGCAAAATACTTTCCTGCCTCAGTGCCACTACACATGTTGGAATGCTCCTCCCCTACCCCTCCCATGGTTTAATTTTCTACTTTCCTCAGTTCACAGCTAAAATGTCACTTCCTCAGAACCTTCTGTGATAAACCTCTCTAATCAGGGTTCCCTGCATCGTTCCGTCATTATTGTTCATCCCTGGATCATATTCATTTCCTTCATAATACACACCATAATTTATTATTATGTTTATCTGTTTATTTTTTAATTTATTTTCAATCTCCTATATCCCACCAAAAACTC
This sequence comes from Neophocaena asiaeorientalis asiaeorientalis, assembly GCF_003031525.2. Classification (NCBI taxonomy): domain Eukaryota; kingdom Metazoa; phylum Chordata; class Mammalia; order Artiodactyla; family Phocoenidae; genus Neophocaena; species Neophocaena asiaeorientalis. The sequence continues at coordinate 7,685,727 of NW_020175821.1, forward strand.
CATGAGATGGGAGAAGAGCCAAGCCTATTTCTTTTACCAGTGTCTACTCAGTACCCAGCAAACATCTAATATGTAATAGGTATGTGGTTAATATTATACTAGCTGAATGAATGAATGAACATGCCAAATGAGAAAAGGGAACCAGAAGAGCTGAAAAGGGAAGAGAAGAAACAAAGGAGGAAAGAATAAAACAAGAAGGCAAATGGGCATCAGTATAAGCTTAGGTAAGATTAAGCAGAAGCAGAAAATGTTCAGATAGTACATGCCAGGTGTAGAAGAGGGAAGAATCTCAAAGTCAAAGAGTGTAATTTCCTATAAGACATAATTTTACCATACCAAAAAGCATGTTGTCCCTCTTAAAAACCATTCAATATAAATTATGACCTTCAGAAAAATTAATATAATCATAACTGTATTTATCAAGGCAATGCTAACCACTGTAAGAGATAAACCTACAAATATCAGTGACTTAACACACTAAAAGGTAATTTCTTAGTCTCATAATGGTCCAGTGTAGGAGTCTCTAGTTGGGTAGATCTTCATTAAGAGATGAGTCAGAGACTCAGGCTCCACCATCTTCAACAAGTGTCTCCCAATGTCACCCTGGGGTCTGACTCTATCCTAGCTAACTGGAAAAAGAAAAGAAGATGAAGGGTCATGAGTGGGGAAGCTTTTATGGGTCAGGCCCACAAGCCGGTATGTCATTTCTGATCACATTCCATTGATTGAAACCCTGTTTCATTGATTGAAACCCAGTAGCTGCAAAGGAGGCCTGGGAAGTGGAGTTAGCTTTGCCACCAGGGAGTAGAGGAAACGGGTTGGTGATCCGTGTCACAATATTCTCTAACTTTGAAGAATGCCTTTTAAATATTTTATTCAAGTTGTCAGTTATGTGAAAAGAAATGATGTTTACAGCATATGATTGGCAACCCTAAAAACAGAATGAGCCCATTTAGCACATAATTTGTAATAAAATTTTCCTCAGGTGCCATAGGGCACCTTCCTTGAGGTCCTAGTCAGTCTCCTTCCTTCATTCACAAGTGAGCTGCAGGAGACAGTGAAACGTACTCTCTGCTCGCGTCCTTAAAGTGTTAATGTGCAAGGTCTGTGTGCAGAAGGCAAGCTGCCATAGATCTCATTGACTTTGGCAGCAACTCAAGGGTTATATTTTTCTCAGGGATGAAATATTCTTGGATAATTGTTCCAACATGTGAGACCCAAAATTTTTTTTCAGAAAATATCTCAGGAAATAGACAAAAAAAAAAAAAACCCTACTAAGTTATCTAGTCCATCCCTTGAGAATCCAAGCAGATTTATATATTTCACAGGATAATCCATTTGTATGTGGAACAGCCAGCCATGGACCTCCCTGTCAGCCAGCCTTTATGGTGCATGACACACAACCTCACCCCACACACATGCACAATCATCATCTCTCTCAAACACAGGCTGAGTTGGCTTTATAAGTGTGCATAGACTGAACAGATGCCTGTGTAATATGGTATGAAAGATGCTGGAAAAAGGCTCCATGTCCAAAAATATCTCCCCACCTAGTGTGTAACACTTTCCTACAATTCTGCTATGAACAGATACAGAAAATGAACCTCTCACCTTTGTGTGAATTAGGTTACCAGATCCTTCTCCTCCAGAACACTTTGCCAAGATCAGAACATTAGTATTTTAAAGATAAAATAAGATGGAAAAAGATAAGTATGGAGTATATGACCCTGTCCAGGAAGAAGATGCTCTAGGCACCTGCAAATTGGAACTAACTGTGCAGAAAAGACATTTATGTCATTATCAGATGCTTATGTAAATATTCAAGCTCTTTCACTTATATTAAATTCAATTATGGCAAGTCAGTTCTGCAAGATAAGTGAATAACTACATTTTATTTCATTTTAACTTCTGAATAGATTCTTATAACTGATTCATGCAATCTATTTCAACCATATTTATTGGTCTTAGGCCTATGATTCCCTCCTGGATAATACATTTTTTTAATCCTCCCATTTCACAGATAATAAACTGAGGCCTGGAACATTAAGATCTCATAGTAGCAGAGCAAGGACTATAACTTAAGTCTCTAGATTTCTCATTCGTTACTGTTTATATCTTGTGATGGTATTTAGTATTTATAAAGTCTTTACACAGTCCTGGGCACTTTAAGTTAAACAAAGAAATAATATGGTAAATGCCTGCTCTCAAACATCTTAGCTTTGGGGGAAATTAGATCTACACATGTAAAATAATTAGCAAAAGACACTAATGTTAATGGAAAATATATTTTTCCCATTCCTTGTGTTTCCTTCCTATGAAGGGAACCCAAAAAGTCTAAATCTGGGTTTCACCCTGACCTTGGGGAAGTAGACTGCTTTATCTTGCAGTTTAATTTGGAAAGGATCACTGGGCATGCCTAGTTCTACTCTGTCCTTCTTCCTCTTGTGAGCAATCCTTACTGAAGAGACCTTGAGTTCATCTCTGCACCTCCATGCCCAAGTCTTACTGCCCAAAACAAAGTCAATAAGCCTGCCCAATTTAGAGCTTCAGTTACAAGGCCAGTGGTCCCATACTACACTAGGTCCTCCAAGGCAGGTGAAGAAAACGACGATGGACCAATGAAGGACTGTGCCGATAGAGAGGAAAATTTATGTTGAGGAAGATGAGCCTAAAATCTTACAATTGGAAGACATCTTTCAAATCAGATATTGAAAACTCAAAGGTCTTCAAGAACTAGGCAGGTTGAAAACAAATGTATGCAGCAAATAATTATGAGAATAAAATAACGCGGACTCTGGCAACTAATGAACTAATGAGTTCTGTTCCATCTAAATGTATATAAGTTCTTTCTTTAATTTTTGATGGTAATAAATGGGTCAATCAAACAAAAAATACATCCATGAGAATATCTAGTTGATCCTGTCTGATCACTCCTAAAAAGTAGATGCCCAGTGTGTACCAAGTGACACCACCTCTAGAGGTGAGCTAGGCTACCTAGGTACCACTCTGATAATCAGAAAATATTCTATCACAGAAGCAAAATCTGACTCCTGTAAGTTCATACCCCTTACTTGCTAATTTCATCCTTGTGGTCATACAGAGCTAGCCTAATTCCACTCATACCTTAGACATTCAGTGGATCATCAGAAATCAGTGTTCTTGTCTCCTTCTGAGTGTCTTCTTAGGATATGTTTTTTATTTCCTTCACTATCCTTGCTGTTCACCTTTGAGAAAATGTTTCATTCTGTCTGGGTTACTTTTAAAATGTGGTCCCCAAAATTTTATAGGAGAGAGTATTACAGAAATCTTAGGCATTATAGCTTTTTTCACACCAATGAAGGAGAATATAGGATTATATCTTCCAGTGCTCTACATAACTTATTTATTCCTATTGATGCTACCTATAATTACATTGCTCTCAAGTGAGGTTACTGTTGACTAAACCGCCAGGTCACCTTTATTCATGTAGCTGATAAGCCACATAGCTCACCCTATGTGGCTTATACTTGAACAGAATATTTTTCACATTCAATTTCACCTAGTTAGGGCTGGCCCCTTATTCTAATGAACAAAATACAGCAACCAGTCAAGTACCCATTAGGTGCCTCTTGTTTCTTTGGGTGCTAACAATTTAGAGAGAGAGAGAAAGGTAAAACTACTTGCCATCAAACAGCTCACAGGTTGCTATGACACTGAGAAGTAAATCAAAGAAACCACAAAATGATAAATACTATGATGGAATGCTTATGAAAAATGCTGTGGGAACAAAAGCTGAAGAAGCATTTATTCTTATTAGGAAAGTTGAGGGAATTGAGGAAAACAACAGAGAGAATATGATATTCAGCTAGGCCTTGAAGGATAGGTAGGAGTTTTTTGTTTGTTTTATTTTATTGACTTTATTTTTTTTTAATGTAGTTTTAGGTTCACAACAAAATTGAAGGGAAGGTCAGAGATTTCCCATACACCCCCTGGATAGCCTCCCCCAATTATCAATAACCCCCCACACCAGACTGGCAGATTCATTGCATTGATACATTGACACATCCTAATCACCCAAAGTCTACAGTTAACCATTCATTCTTGGTGTCGTATATTTTAGGGTTTGGACAAATATATAATGACATTTATCCATCATTCTGGCACCATACAGAGCATTTTTATTGTCCTAAATATCCTCTGTGCTCTGTCTATTCATCCCTCCCCTGCCCACCCACCCCAACCCCTGGCAATCTTTTTATTTTCTCCATAGTTTTGCCTTTTTCAAAATGTCATATAGCTGTAATCATACAGTATGTAGCTTTTCAGATTGGCTTCTTTCACTTACTGATATGCATTTAAGATTCTTTCATGGGCTTCCCTGGTGGCGCAGTGGTTGAGAGTCCGCCTGCCGATGCAGGGGACACGGGTTCGTGCCCCGGTCCGTGAGGATCCCACATGCCACAGATCAGCTAGGCCCGTGAGCCATGGCCACTGAGCCTGCGCGTCCGGAGCCTGTGCTCCGCAACAGGAGAGGCCACAACAGTGAGAGGCCCGTGTACCGCAAGAAACAAAAACAAACAAACAAACAAAAAAGATTCTTTCATGTCTTTTCATGGCTTGACAGCTCGTTTCTTTTTAGAATTGAATAATATTCATTGTCTGGATGTACCACAGTTTATCCATTCACCTACTGAAGGACATCTTGGTTGCTTCCAAGTTTTGGCAGCTATGAATAAAGCTGCCATGAACACCTGTGCGCAGGTTTTGTGTGGACATAAGTTTTCAACTCATTCTGGTAAATATCAAGGAATGTGATTGCTGGATGGCATGATGAGAGTAAGTAGGCTTTTTTGTAGAAGAAGGAATACCTGTAGTAGGAGATTATTTCCAAATGACAGAACCCCTTGAGGAAAGTTACTGAGGCGTGAAAAGGCACAACACATGAGGGAATTGTGAGGTGCAGGGAACACAATGACAATAAATAAAGACTAATGTTCCAGGATGAGAATCATGGTCTCCAGGCTGAAGACAATAAAGAACCATCAAGAGGTTATAAAGAAAGGGAGTGATGAGTCTGTATCTTGTGTATTCTGATTCTTTTCAAGCAAAGTATTCCCTATTCCTTTCATAGTCCTGCCATCTGCCTATTTGATAGTGATTTGTATATTTTGTCCAAGTTAATTGGTCAAAATGTTGACAAGGAGAGCCCAGCCAAGAGCAAGCTCCCTTCATGTTTATATCAGCCCATCTAGTGCCAATGGAGGTAGGGAAGATAAGATGAAAGAAGGAGTCTAAGGAAAGGTATGAAGTGTTCTGCACATGAAAGAAAGTTAGAATTTGGTAACAATCTGGTTATGTGGGATGATGGAGAGGCAAAATCAAGGATAATTTCAAGGTCTTTAGCCTGGATGAATGGGAAAATTGTAGTTCTGGAAACAAAGAGTGAGATTTTGAAAAGAGAGAGAAGGTATGGGAAATGTGCCCAATTTTGGTTTGAGAACTATTGAATATCAGGAGTCTGCAAGACCATAAGATATAAAGGTCTCGAAGCTTGTTATAAATTGAGTACTGAAGTTTGAGTGAGAGATCAATGTTGAAAATGGAGATTTGGAAGTCATCCACTTGGATGGATATCTGAAACCCTGAGGGTAAATAATGTTTCGGAGGGGAGCAAAGTAGAAAAGTTAAAAAAAAATAACACAACGTGATTTATTCTGCTCGGCTCTATTATATTACAAGTTAGGTAGATGATACAAACAAGTTTGTGAATTTCTCTTATCTATCTTTAATGATCCAGGAATATGTGAAGAATATTAGATGAGTTGAAGAGAATTTCAATATTCAAGGATTACCGTCAATAGGCTGATTCTTCTCTGCATACTGGGGAGTCAAAGAAACATAACTGAACCCGGGCTATAATCTATGCTCTGAGTTTAGAAACATGTCCAAGTTAAAAATAAAAAAAAGAATCTCTTTCCTTGAAATGTTTCACCATCACAGATAAAGAAAAAATGATGCTGATAAAAACACAACATAGAAACAAAGTGATGCCATTTGTATTTGATTTGTATTTAATAAGGTCTGCTTTTGTTGTTTACCACTCAGTCATAGAAACACTGTTTACTATTTCTTCCTCGAGCTTTTGTTAATCTTCCTTCAGCCTAGCTTTAACCCTTGCTTCTGTTGGAGTTGGTGTGTGTGGGGGGTGCGTGTGTGTAGGACACGCAATGTACTATATTTTGTTTTGTAAGCCATTCCTCTCCACTTAAAAAGTACAATTTTTAAAGGTTTGATCATTGGCCTAAAAGCCAATTTCTTCATTTCTTATATATCTGTATTAGAAAATTCACCTCTCAAACCATTATAAGGCACTAGGAAAAGGTGACTTTGGGTATTGGTTTTTGTAAAATTATTTTACAATTAAAAATAAAATTCTGGTACAAAATCATTTTTCAGTTCAACCTTTCTTCACTCCTGGCATCCTGCAACAGGTACATACATGTGCATAGACACACTCTGTCCCACTGCATCTTCTTATCTGAAATTATTAATTTGATGGTGAAGGGCTCCCATTAATATTGTTCTCCTTTAGCAAAAGTCATCTCTCCTCAGAATCACCTTCAAAATATCTTGACCAGTGATTAAATTTGTGAAGTTTTTAAATATTGTCAGTCAGCATCAAATGCATTTACCTACTTTAAATGAGTTTTGTTTCCACTCACTTTGCTGCCATCCATGGTAATTGGAAAGTCAGTTTGAGATATCTTCTAATGTGCTTTTTAAAATTGACCAAGGCTGCAGAAACAGCTTCTTAAACCAAATATAATTAATTTCTATCTGTCCAATCTGATCACTGTAAGCTGACAGTCTCTCATATTCTTTATTTTTAATGTATGTGTATTTTTTTTCAATAGAGAACATTGTCCTTTCATCTCTATCCTTTCCTTCTGCAAATTGGCACGTTCCGTCTTCTAGGAGTTTCATTACCATCCAGTGATTTTTTTTCCACTTCACAATAAAGGCACTAAACTGGGGCACCCAGAAGAAAACACGCACACCTATCTATATAGCACATTTTCTTTTCTTTCTCTGAATCTTCCTCCATGTGGTCTTTATGCTTTCAATAGCTCTCAAGTTTCAACAGAGACCTGAAACTTTTCAACCATTCGCTACCTATCTCATTCGCCCTCCATTCCTCCCAGGCAGCATCCTAAGTAGAATGGAATGTCGAAGCACATGATTGGCTCATGGGGAGAGCATTCATTCTCCAGGAATGCCCTGTAGATACCAATTGAAACTGCATCATCCATAAAAGTAATCCATAGACCCATTTGCTTTTCATTTTTGGCTTATGATAGCAATAATGACTATAACATAGGGCCCAGGAATTGATGACCAGCTGGGGTTAACGGTCCTTGGCTGCACTGTGGGCTATCAACTCCCCCAGCTGGTCATTAATCCCCAGGAAATGCCCCATACCTTGATCATTATTTCTTAATTAATGCCTTTCTCACTTTCAGCCTAAGTGGTCAGAGCACAGTAACCCTAACAGCATCTTGCAGTTGGAACTGCATATTTTCACTCAAATACTGGAATTCCCTATGGCTGCATACATATTTTAAATTTTTCCTAGAATAGTTGATTATGTTTGCCTCAGGCCTTTTTTTTTTCCCCTTGCAGGGTGGAGGGGTGGTCGTGAGGGTTTATTTTTCAAGTGAAAATTTGCTACTTGCATATCAGAGCTACAAGTTCAAAAGAAAACTTGAATGTGCTCATCTTGCCTTTTGTTTTTAGGTCTTTTGGAGTGTTTTTTCTTCCAGAGATCTAAATGCAGAAGTAAATGGGAGGAAGAAGGGGACCATCCCTTCTGTAGCTGCTTAGAACAGACTTCACAGTTCTTGAAATGACATAATAACAGAATTTATTCTATTGTTGTAAAACTCCAAGTGCTTTCATAACTAGTTAAATAACACCCGAAATAAATATTCTCATAGTATTAACATTACTATGTATTATATTTTCAGAGATTTCCCTAAACTATCACTGAAGAATAAGTTACCAGGCTGACAAAGAAAGTAGATTTCATTTGGTTTAGTGGTAACTGGCAAATGTGACTAAAGGAAAATATAAGGGGAGTTTTGTCTGAGCATACTATTACCACAAGGAACAAGCCAGATGCTGCTTTTGGTCAGCTGGGTTTATATACAAAGAACTGCCTGTTTATAAACCAGATACCAACCCCAAGTGATCTTAACTTCTTCGGTCTCAAGTAAATGTCTACATTTATTCTCAGCAGAGGCATAAAAGAAATGCAATCCTTCGTTCCTCTCCATATTCTGAGAGAAACTGATGTTATCTGGAGAAATATGTTTCTAAGAGATTAGCAGTGATTCATGACCATCGGAGGCTCAAGTGTGTAGAGCAACTTAGAGGAGATCATTTGGGAAGATCCAAACTAACTGTAATGCCTTATCTTAAAGTTTACTTTAAGAATCACACATCTCCAGGATGAATGTTATAAGTAGAAATGAACTCTCATCACTGGAACCATTGAATCTTAGGATTGAACAAAGCATTTTGCAATCATTTAGCTCCCTGACTCAACTTCATACAAGCTTAGGCATAAACTAACTCCAGTGGATAAAAAAATCTATCCAGAATAAAGTTGTATGACAACTTCCTTAAATATATCTTAATGATAAACAGTTGTAACTGATGGGTAATTTTTTCTCGTACTCAAGTTTGAGTTCATTTTCTCTTCTGTTGTTAGTTCAAATGGAAATTCCTTGTCTAGCCGTGAAGATTTTTATTAAATTGTCTTCTCTTTTAGGCCCCTAAAGAAACAAAGTGCCAGTTCCTTTATTCTTTCTTTTGAAGTCTTATTTCCTTACAGATTGTCATCTTCGTGTCACTAGTTCCTTTCAATTCCCTAAAATCTGCTTTTGGTTGTGTGTTTGCAGATTGTGTATAGGTTGTGTTGTGATCTAAACAATGCAAGGTATTAATTGAGGATTGCCTCATGGCTCATGATGTCTGCACTGAATTACACAGTATTGGAATCTAGGTCCTTCTCCGTTGATACCCTGTCAAATACTTGAGAGGCCTCACTATGGGTATCCTGCCTCATTTTTGCCAGTCTTCATATTCTGCAAGCATAGGGAGAGTATTTACTGTGATTGCACACTGAACTAAGAATGGAACATACAGAGATTCAAACAACAGAAAAGAGAAGGAATTCACAAATGATTGCAGGAGACTCACAGATAAACAGAAATGGTCCAGGTCAACAGATCTGTCTCTAATAGAAAGTTCAGGACAACATGAAGGCACCAAAAAGGGGCACCTAACTCAACCTGGAGAGTTAGGGACCTTTCCCCTAATACCCAAAATATAATATCAGAACTGAATTGTAAAGATGGAATTGAAGTTAATGAAAAAGGAAAAGAAGAGTGTTCCCAATAAAAGAAGCAGCATTTATAAAGTCACAAAGATATGAAAATAGGTGCTCCTCCTGGCAAACGGTCCAGATGTTGACATTCATATTGGTCCTATGGCCTCTTCTACTCATTTAATGAATTTCGAAATTATTTCTTGCTGAACCTTCCCAGCTCTGATCCTTTTCCTCTCCCTGAATCTCATTTTCCACTTGCCTCACTAAACATTCTCCCGCTTATGCATCTGGTTTTCTGATCAGGTCTGGCTTCCAGGGCTACCACTGTCTCTGTCTGACCAGCCTGTTAAGCTCTGCCCTCCTGTTCAGAAACCCCCTTACCCCTATCCTGGACATCTACTAAGTGGTGTTAGTCCAACAGTTACACATCCCTACTTAGCACATTATTGTAATACATTACCATGTCCTGTAATATACAGTTAATTCTATAGCTACGCTTAAATCCAGCCAACCTTTTCCAAGTATGTATATTATTTTGTTCTTTTGTGACTTTAACTTATTATCCAGGCTTAGAATCCAAAGTGAGTTATATTCACCATAGGAGAACTGCATGAAATCTACTTCATCATTGATGAAAATGCTAAACACTATATAGTCCAAGAGTAATAGGAATGTAGAATACTCTTAGCTGTGGAAATTATTCACATTTTATTTTCTAATACTTTTCTAATAAATGAAGTAATGCCGTTCACATTTCTTTGGTCATATACTATATAAAATTGAATATGATTAAGAGAATAATACAGAGTAATCTTGAATATTCTATACATTCTATTTAAAATTTATTTCCAAAAGTTAAATCATATCTGAAATATGTAAATTCTTGTACGAGGTAGGTTATGATAGTAAACAAAAATATCAATACAGCCATACACAAAGGGTATTTTTTAAACATTCAACAAACTTTGTATTTTAGAAAAATTTTAGAACTACAGAAAAATTGGAAAAATGTTGCAGAGTGTCCCCATATACCCCATACCCAAGTACTACAATACATTTGTCACAACTAATACCAATAATGGTGTATTAGTAATAACTAAGGTCCATACTTTATTTAGGTTTCCTTAGTTTTTACCTAATGTACTTTTTTGGTTCTAGGATCCCATCCAGTATATCACTTTATATTTAGTTATAAAATCTCCCTAGGCTCCTCTAGACTGTGAAAGTTTCTCAGACTTCTTTTGTATTTGATGATCTTGACAGTGTTGAGGAGCACTAGTCAGGTGTTTTGCACAATGTCCTTTAATTTGGGTTTGTCTGAAATGTTTCTAATGGTTAGACGACCTTATGGGATTTAGGAAAGAAGACCACAGAGGTAAATCATCCTTATCACATGATATCAAGGGTACATGCTATCCACATGACCACTGATTACTGATGACTTTTCTCTTAACTGGCTAAAGTAGTGTTTGCCAGTTTTCTCCACTGTAAGTTACTCTTTTCCTCCCTTTCCATACTGTACCTTTTAGAACAAAATTCCCATGAGCATCTCACACTTAAGCAGTGGAGAATTTTGTTCCACTTCTTTGAGGAGAAGTACCTACAGAAATTAGTTGGAGTCGTTCAACAGATACTTTTTAGTGTACAAAAATTCACTTTGTAATAATATATATAATCTGTCAGTATATGTATTTTTTAAAGGACAATAGATAGATCAACAGATAAAGGTAGAAACAGGTAAAGATAATATAATGAATATGGAAGGACACATAAACCAAGAACATGTTTTCCTTTAGGAGGAGAAACTGGAACAGTGCGGCAAGATACCTCATTTACAACTGAATACAATATTCAGCTTTGTATTCTTAAATTATGTACTCTGCCCTTCTATATTTTTAAGTATTTAAAATGTAAAATATAATCATCTATGGGTGTAGGTTAAAACAATACAGAGGAGAGATGAGTGGTCACATTGCTTTATGGATATTGTTTTTGCAATGAAGAATAGTACCAGATCAGTGATCTCAATGATCATTCTTTGCACCTCATGATAGATCCCAGAATGCCTTAATGTATACAAGTGAAAAGCAAATGTTAGTGGCTGGTTTTGATAATGAATAGTGTATGCCAGAGTTGTGCGCCTGTATTTGGTGGTAGAGGCAATTGGGCAAGAGAATCAATACCCTGATTAAAAACAGAAAGCCCAAGAGTCTTCTAAACTTAAAATGTTGATTTGCTATTTTAGTACATGTCATTGAATGCACAAACTACCTTGGTCACCAGATTTACTAGGAGAATTACCCTCCATGTAGGTTTCAACAAAGATTAATATTGGCATTGATAAGGATAAACACTTGCGTTAGGTTATCCCCTTGAAAGGTACTTTATTTTATATTGTATAACCAGTGATTCCCATGGGATAAATAATTTGAATTGCATCTCACAGATGCATTACAGAACTAGTGTTTGTTTGTTTCAAGTTTCTACTGAAGTAAGCTTTCACCATTCCACATATATGAGACAGGGGTTATGTTGCTCAATGGTTCATTAGAGAGAGTAAACTAAAGGACAAATTAAAAGAAACTCTTCTAAGTTGGGGAGCAAAATATTGTGGCAAGAGTTAATCCTGATAAAATAAGAAGAATCATCCAAAAAAATCCAAAATGAAAGCATCTGAATTAAAAAAAGAAAAGTGGAATAGTTTTTTAAAAAGATCAAAATTGATCATTTCTGACTGTTGAGAAGGGAGAAATAAACATTAAGAAGAAAACAGATGTGTTAGCTCTCTGACAGCAGGAACTTCTTTGATCTTATATGGCTTTCCACACAGACCTTTGCATAGATTAAGCACTGTTTTAATATTGATTGTTTAGCTTTATATAGATTATGATGGTATCTGAAGATTCTAATTTTTTACATGATACATAAATAGTCAAAGAGAAATCATAAGGCTGACCTAAGAAATTAGGTCTGAGAAACAAGCATAGAGTAACATGTTTTTAGAAAACTGGGTTGTAGAGAACATATTTTAGACCTTTTGGTCAACTCAGGAAGGCAGAGCTTCTCTTCAGCTTAATGCATATGATCTGAAACATCTTTTTAAAATTATAGCCATAACCATTAATTAGACAAAGCACGCACTATATAAAATTCTATGCCAAATTTCAACTAGTATCAAATGAGCTCTCTCTGCCTTCTCTGCCATACAGAGTATAATAAACTGGCAGTTCTTTAATTGGGAGGAGACTATAACTTAATTCTTGTACCAGCCCACTATAAAATTTTATCAGTACTGTTCCAGCAGGGATGGATACAGAAGTAATATGGTCTCCTCCTAATATGTTATTTTAGGTCAGCGTCAGATTCACAAATGGAACTAAAAAGTCTTTTAAGATGAACCCCCCTACTCTACAAATTTAGCAATATTTGCAACAAATTTGGAATTTATTTCATGATAAGTCTAGAAAATTAGATGGCATTTGAATGAATGCATTACGTATCCCTGAAGTCTAAAGTGGATAACATGTATGGAGGGGTAATGATTTATCTGATTTAAAAGGTCAATGTCATTTTAATTTCCAGACAATGTGTTGATTACTAGGGTATTAGTGACTGGCACATAAATGATCTTAATCATATTATATTTTAATATACAAAATAAGTATTTTATTATAGTTGTACTATTGAATGGTGTTAGGTCATATGGATCTTGATCTAAAAACAATGTGTTTCATCTAGTGTTTTAGTATTTCTAGTAGATAAGACTATGTCATTAGGCACTACGTATTGATTTTAATTAGAACAGGCACACCACCATAAATATGAGTTGTGATGCCACTAAGGCAGTTGTCAAGGGGGAATTAATTAATTAATTGTAAATTAATTAATTTAGAGTGAATTAAATCAACCTAGAGAAATGAATATAGAACTTGGGGAGGAGGGTTAAACTCACAAAATGGATTGAAAACCCAAGACAATCTAAATTGTTAATCAAGATAAGAGAATTAAGCAACACATTATAAGAGGGTACCTGTTGTTTTTGAGAAAGCAAAGTAATAGCAATAAAGCAATAAATTAAATTTAAACATTTTCCTTAGAAATAGGAAATGAAATTGTGGAGAATACTAAGATATTTTTCACTTTATGTTTTAGACCTAGAAAAATGATTTGTAGTATGGTATACTTAATAACACTCATCACAAATTTAATCACTTCATTTTCTGTTTGTGATTAAAGAGGAAATTCCCTCAGATGCTTAAAAGAAAATAAATACACCAAATTGAAGGAAAAAAGTCTATTTTAAAGGGAGAGTTGTGCCCTTTTTTTATGGGTTTCCTTATCGTTACTGGATTCCAATGTTTATGAAACTCAATGCTTCAGCACTGAGCGGCATAGAGGGTTAGCTAACAATTGAAGGTTATGTTTGGAGAAAAAAAAACATTAAATTTAAACAAATTTTACAAATTCAACTATGAAAAATATACATATAAGTAGACAAAAGCTGATAATATATTAAAATGAAAATATTTGTGTTATGGAGTGATGTTTTTATTAAAAATGTGTTTAATATTTCTGTGCCTGCACACACACACACACAAAGAAAAATAATCAGGAGCTTTCTTAATGACAAATGAAAGATCATATGTCAATTACAACTTATTAGTTAGGATTGAGATAAAATAGTCCAAAGTGAAAATTAGAGTCAGATGTGTATGACTCTCTGATTTCCAAAAAATACATGTTCTAGATAGTCTACACTTTTAAACAATGACTTCCCAGAGGGAAGGCATTGAAAGTGAATGCCAGGAAGAGAAATGTTATTTGCTCTTGCTGTATCTGCCTGCAAACATGATGTTACCGCTGCTAAAACATAAGCAGAAACCACCTGTAATAAGCAGTGCTACATTTTATTAGATCTTTGTTAGATAATCAATAAACAGAGTGGCAAAATGTCAAATATCAAGAAAAGGGCATGCCTCTATGTGCCCTTAACAGGTTTAGGGGCTTCTTTGGTCAAAGGAACACACTACATTACATCACAATGATCTCTGATTTAACCTTAAAAGCAGGGTATGATATGAACCTGCCTATAGTAACTGCCTATAATCACAAAAAGTCAGTTGCAATTTGTCCTAGGATAGTTGACCCTGTAGTATTTTCAAAAATGCACTGTAATTTCTCAATGTGAATTTAACATTGAGAAATAACAACTGTTTGTTGTGCATATACTATAATTCATACACTGTTCCAGGAGACTGGGATATATGGATAATTTTTTTAAAAATACCTCTGCCCTTAAGAAGTTTATATTCCAGCAAATTGACATAAAAAATAAAGGGGCCTTCTCTGGTGGCGCAGTGGTTGAGAGTCCGCCTGCCGATGCAGGGGACGTGGGTTCGTGCTCCGTTCCGGGAATATCCCACATGCCACGGATCAGCTAAGCCTGTGAGCCATGGCCGCTGAGCCTGCATGTCTGGAGCCTGTGCTCTGCAACGGGAGAGGCCACAACAGTGACAGGCCCGCGTACCGCAAAAAAAAAAATAAATAAAAAATAATAAACAAAGGAAAAGCATAAGAAATAATTAATGTATTATATTAGAAATAAGTTGGTGAAAAAAGAAAAAGTAGATCAGTGTATGGGGAATTAGGACAAGAATTCAATTTTAAATAGAGTGATTAGGGTATACACCTAATCACCCTATTTGATTAGGTGATTAGTCCTTGGCCCTTTTCAATTATATACCTCATCTCATTGAGAAAAGGCACATTTGGAATGTTCTTATTCCACATAGAAGAGACAGCCAGAAAAAGTTCTGAAATGATTACCTCCCTGGCATATTAAAGGAACAGTAAGGTGGATGAAAGTAGTAAAGAGGATGTCAAAGAGAATTTGGAAGGCCAGGACGTGTAGAGCTACACCTGAGTAAGATAGAGAACCATTATGTGATTTGGGGGAAGAGAACTGATGAGATACTTAAGTTTCAGAAGGATCACCATGGCTGCTCTCCTGATGGTAATGGACAAGGGTAGGAGCAGATAGATCAGTTAGGAGGAGATTGTGATAATCCATAAGAGAAATGAGGAAGGCTTAAATCAGGGTGGTATCAATAGAGACAATAAAAATTGATCCAATAATCCAATTCTAAATATATTTAGATGGTAATGCCAACAGGATTTGCTAATGTAGTGAAAGTGGAATATGAAAGAGAGCGAAAAAGAGAGTATTACACCATGACACCAAGGTGTTTTACCTGAGCACTTGGGAGGATGGCATTGCCTTCAACTGGGAGGGGATAAACTGAGAGCAAGTTTAGGAGAAAAGGTATGATTTGGGCAGGTTGAGTTTGAGACGCCTAGTAGATATCCAAAAAGAAATGTCATATGAAATAGTGATGAAAATTGTATTTTATGCCATAATACTGGGTATCACCAAAGGAGCGAGTGTTGACAGAGAATTGAAAAGGGCCAAGGACTAAGCACTGGATCACACCAGCATCCTACTCCTTGAAGAAAAGAAGAGGGATCAACAAAAAGGACAAGTGGATTGACCAGTGAGGTAGGGAGAAACCTGAAAGAGTATGAGGTCCTAGAAACCAAGTGAAGAAAGTGTCTCCAGGAAGAAGGAATGATCAACTAAGTTGATATCCAGTTGTGAGCAGGTGGAGTAGATTTATAAAATATGGAACCCACTCATTAAAATTAAATAAGGATCATTTAACAGCAAAGTTTTATATGATTATGAGCTCTAACTCACAATCTCCAGCTAGCTGCTTTCTGCTTTGTGAAGCTGGTTTCCTGGATACCTACCTCACAGACTTTCTGTAAAATTCAGTGGAATAATTTGTGTAGAATCACCAATGAAATGCTTGTGAAGTAATAGGTTCTAACTTTAAATATAACATGTATACAAATAATACAAATATTAATGAGCCCAAATATTTTATTATATAATTGTTATATTATTATAGTCATTATATGACTTCTGCTATTTGTAATATTACTCACAACTCATTTACTCATTTGTTACATCTATTATGTATTAATTCTTTAGCATTTAGTCTTTGCCAGCTACTGGCACCCAAGAAAACAAAGATACACAAGACATGGAACTTATCATTCCTATAATTAAAGTACACTAGACTCTGCAACTTATACTCTACAGAGTTTATTTCTTCATTTCATGTGTGGGACTTGGGCAGTGGCTCTATCACCTACTAGGTAGGTGATCATAAATAAGTTAAGCTCCCTGACCCTCAGAAAAATGGGGATACGTTGTCTCTATTTGCAAGGTGGTTGGAAAGATTAGCAAAGATACGGTAAAAATTCTAGCATGTATTACTGAGTAGGCATTCACTGCATAGGTCATACTAGCCCTGTAAATTCTGTCCATTCTGTCAAGGAGAATATGGACTTTCTTGAAGTGAATAATTCATGGTTTTCACTTTTACTGAAAGTTGACAAGTTTTTAAGACAACATAAACCGGCACCCTGATAAACAATATTTTATTTGTTTATAATTACTTATACCCTGTCTCTTTTCACAAAAGATTTGAGAGGGTTTATGTAAAGTGATAATAATGATAAAAATATAAAATCAAGAATGCATATATACAGAACATATTTATGCTGTGACACCTATTTAATTTTTTATTGTGTATTTCAAATTTAATTCTGAGCTTCCTGGCAGCCAGAACTAAATGGAAATATCAGTTAAACAATTCTATTTAACAACAAAGAAGATTCCAGATTCTTATAAAAATAAAGTTTGCTTAGCATTGAACTCTAAAAAGATATATCTTAGTAGAAACTCCATATAGGATATATGGAGCGATATAGAATATAATCTTAATTATTTTTGTAACAAATTCAGTTATAAATTTTATAGAAATGTCTCTTGAAATACCTTTTAACTAACAATTGAGTTCTAATGTAAAAAACAATTGAGTAATAATAATTCTGTGAAGAGTTGAACTAACATGGTCCAAATATGTAATAACTAGACTATGTGATAATCCAAAAATGCTCTCCAATTTTCTGTGTGCATCTTATCACCCCCAATATATTTATATGCTTGTTTGTTTATTTATAAACTATATATGTGTACATATAAACACATACATATTCTACTATATTTGTACCAAATTAGAATTTTTAAAGAAATAAATGACCTTTAAATCATCTACAATAAATATTACTCCTCAGACTTTCAGTGGGAGTTGAATAGTAGACCA
This sequence comes from Neophocaena asiaeorientalis asiaeorientalis, assembly GCF_003031525.2. Taxonomy (NCBI): domain Eukaryota; kingdom Metazoa; phylum Chordata; class Mammalia; order Artiodactyla; family Phocoenidae; genus Neophocaena; species Neophocaena asiaeorientalis. The sequence continues at coordinate 7,703,328 of NW_020175821.1, forward strand.
AGACCTAGGGACCTATGTTCCATATTGCTAGATGAGGACAGAGGAATATTCTTCAGAAACCAAACTAACACAGTAAGTTTGACATTCCCTTAGAAAAACTATGACCGTTCCAGGATTTTCACATTGATGGACATCCAGGTAGGTACTCTTGCCACCATATGACACTAATTCTGATGGTTTACAGATGATACCAGAATTTTCCTCAGGAAGAATTTTTGGTCAACTATCATATAAACAAATATACCTTTGAAGTCCAAATAGTAAACTCTGTTGGAAATATATCTTTCTAAGAATATAACACTATAATTTTTTTTATGCAAACCCAGACACTCATAAAGGCCTCCTGGGCCTGGTTCACATGTGAAAGAGAACATCCACATCTTGCTAGTTTCAATTTTTATAGAAATTTCTGACATTCTTTCTCTTTAGTTGTTGTCTTTTTTAAAATAAATTTATTTTTTTAAATTTATTTATTTTTGGCTGCATTGGGTCTTCATTGCTGTGTACAGGCTTCATCTAGCTGTGGCGAGCAGGGGCTACTCTTTGTTGTGGTGCACGGGCTTCTCATTGTGGTGGCTTCTCTTGTTGAGGAGCACGGGCTCTAGGCGCGAGCACTTCAGTAGTTGTGGCACACAGGATTAGTTGCTCCATGGCATGTGTGATCTTCCCAGACCAGGGATCAAACCTGTGTCCCCTGCATTAGCAGGTGGATTCCTAACCACTGCGCCACAAGGGAAGCCCCTAGTTTTTGTCTTGTTTGTTTGTTTGTTGTTTTTATTGCTGTTGTTATTTCCCCCTCCTTTTTAAAAGTTCTTGGCCAATCCTGATTTTCCTTTAATGATGCACTTGACGCTATTGGGGAAATGTCAGAAATAAAGAAGAAAAATCCTAACATGCTGTCCTACTGAAGTCCATCTTTTGAAATGAAAAACGCTCATAATGAAAATGAGTTGACAGCTTACTTGATGATATTTACATCTGGATGTGACGTCAATCGGAAGGATAGTAGAGATCAATTTTAATGGCAAGCAGCTAAGCACGCTTATTGATCTAGCAGCTTGCTACTCTACAAATGGCAAAGACCATTAATATGTTAGTACCAGGAATGTGGGAGAAGCATAAAACAAGTGACTTTGAGCCTTTAAAGAAGATAATTTAAGAGTGCTGATTTGATGATCACAAGGGAAAGTGTGAATTCATGATTTAACCTCATTCACTGCCTCTCAGCTAAAAATTGATCACTGCTCCTAGGAATCATATTTCATTTGAAAGGAATTTAATTCATTTCATAATTTCCTCTTTAAGCCTTTTGCTTTAAGGGATGCCATTTGCTGTCCAGCTAATCCTAAAGTAGATGTTTTTTTCCCCTGAAAGAACAGAATAATTTCTGCTAGAGCAGAGTGACAACATAGGTGAAACATGAATCAAAAACATATAAGAATATCATGTATCCCCCTTGTCTGCTTCCATATTTCCTTTCTACCCTATAAGGACAATAGCATTATTCCCTCCCTGGAATATGAAAGTGGCTAAGATCATGTCTTTTAAGTGCTGCTAGAAGACATTTATTTTAGGAACCAGTAAAAGCCATCAGTAGTACCCACATAGTAGTCAATATTACAAATATATATCACTTGAATATGGCCACTGCTATTGAGAGTAAACACTTCCTCATCTGGAAGAGATGTGAATACTCTGCTGATCACCGAATAAATTTTTCATTCAGACATCTCAAATTGTATTTTAATACCTAATGGAGTCTAACCAAATGGATGTTAGGTGGGCTGTCTGTAATAATGAACTTCCTAACCTCTAGAGAGACAGTACATCTGTTCAGATCAAAATGTGTTGTTTGTGAAGCTCCCACACTCTGGAGACATATGTACAGTAACAATGTGAAAATAGCAAGTTTCAAACTCTTCAAATAGTTCCTAGTTAGCCAGTAAGGAAACATTAACCCCCAAAATATGGAATGAATCCTTCTGCAAATTTACAAATGGTTCGAATCCTCAGTAACAGTATTTGATGTACAAAGACTCTTACATGGTCATTGTTGGAAGAGAAAATGATCAATTTAACCTGAAGAGCTTTGTGTTTTCCTGCGTAAGTCCAAATGGCCCATTAAGGTGAAAGTAGAGAAGAACCAAGTCAGGAGTTCATTGTGGTTTATGACCTCCTATAATCAAGAATTTTTCCCCTCCTTTCTTAATGCTGACTAATACGTTAAAATTCATTTTTTGGTGTGGTCTTATAAAAAATTTTAAAATAGCCATTCATTTCACCAAGATGCATATTCTCAATACCTATTATTAACACTCAGTGATGACCTTTGTAAGAAATTTGAAGCTTCCTAGCCATTTATAAATCTTAGTGCTAACCTCCAAATGTATAAAGGCAGTTCCAAATACTGTACTTATAATACTGCCATTGCTCTCTTACTTTATGAATGCCAATTATACTTTTCCCTGCTTATTCTTCCTATCACTTTGTTTATTAAGATTATTACTTCATGCCTTGGAAAAGTTTGGGTAAAATAAAATAAAACAATTTCTTTTGTTGAAAGCACATATCCTATTAACATTTTCTGGGTGAATAGGAATGGGTAAGGAATCCATAAAATATAGACATGTAACATTTCTAGTATCCCTTGCTATAAAGTAACTCAACGTTAGGATTTACTAATATTTATATTGCTTCAGAACACTCCAAAATTCAACCACTCATCAAAAATAATTCATTGAGCAGCTAAACAATATTGCTCTAACAAAGTATCAGAATATGAAATGCATGTTTAGTATATTAAATAGGAAAGCTGTTAAAATTACTAAAGATGTTAAAAATAATATTAATTTAATGTTAAATTAAACATTTTAAATTTATAACTTTTTCAAAAATATTAAGAATGTTAAGAATGAAGAATTTCAAATAAAGTGAATGCCATTGGTACCCTTCACAGATCCCCTTCATTGGGTAAGTGTAAGATGCTGTGAGTGTTGGAGAATAGTCTTTGACCTAAGGAGAGCCAATTCACCTGGGCACACACACACACACACACACACACACACACACACACACACACACACACACTGGACAAGGTGAACAACCTCCAGCTAATGACTGACTCACATGGAAGTATATAAGGTCAACCCTTTACCTCATTGTGAAAAACCAAATCTAAGGTACAATTTATGCTTCAGAACTCCCTGGGGGATCAGTCTGTGAACCACATCCTTGTTTAGATCTTTTCTTTACTGTATCCTACTTCCTCCCCTCTTTTCTCTCAAGAGCATCCACTCAATAAGCAACATGCACCCAAATTCTTGTCTCAGGCTCTACTTCTAGAGAACCTGAGCAAGATATCAATTAAATACTGGACTTCCAAAAACAAGAAAAACACATACTTCTGAGCCCTTGCTTAATAAAATCTTAGCAACAGTTTTGTTTTGTTTTTAACAGGCAGTTTTAGAAAAATCTTGGTGTAATAAAATGAAACAGTGACAAGTGATTGAATAATTTCATATATCAGAATTCAAATTTCCAGCTTTAGAAATTTTGACTTGCTGTGAGTTCTTACCTTGATACCTAGACTCTTATCATTCCCTAATACTAATATTTCAGTGCTGGCTTTACTGATGTTTATTTCTTTTTTTTTTTAATTTTATTTAATTTATTTTTTATACAGCGGGCTCATATTAGTTATCCATTTTATACATATTAGTCTATATATGTCAATCCGAATCTCCCAATTCATCACACCACCATCCCGACCCCCCGCCGCTTTCCTCCCTTGGTGTCCATACGTTTGTTCACTACATCTGTGTCTCAATTTCCGCCCTGCAAACCGGTTCATCTGTACCATTTTTCTAGGTACTACATATATGCATTGATATACGATATTTGTTTTTCTCTTTCTGACTTAATTCACTCTGTATGACAGTCTCTAGATTTATCCAGGTCTCTACAAATGACCCAATTTCGTTCCTTTCTATGGCTAAGTAATATTCCATTGTATATATGTACCACATCCTCTTTATCCATTCGTCTGTCGATGGGCATTTAGGTTGCTTCCATGACCTGGCTATTGTAAATACTGCTGCAATGAACATTGGGGTGCATGTGTCTTTTTTTTTTTTTTTT
>NW_020175821.1:7707540-7707966 GCF_003031525.2 Neophocaena asiaeorientalis asiaeorientalis
TATCATAAATCGGTGTTGAATTTTGTCAAAAGCTTTCTCTGCATCTATTGAGATGATCATATGGTTTTTCTCCTTCATTTTGTTAATATGGTGTATCATGCTGATTGATTTGTGTATATTGAAGAATCACTGCATTCTTGGAATAAACGCCACTTGATCATGGTGTACGATCCTTTTAATGTGCTGTTGGATTCTGTTTGCTAGTATTTTGTTGAGGATTTTTGCATCTATGTTCATCAGTGGTATGCATGTGTCTTTTTAAACTACAGTTTTCTCTGGGTAAATGCCCAGTAGTGGGATTGCTGGGTCACATAGTTATTCTATTTTTAGGTTTTTAAGGAACCTCTATACTGTTCTCCATAGTGGCTGTATCAATTTAGATTCCCACCAACAGTGCAAGAGGGTTCCCTTTTCTCCACACCCTTT
>NW_020175821.1:7708006-7708332 GCF_003031525.2 Neophocaena asiaeorientalis asiaeorientalis
TTGTCACAGATTAGTTGAACATAGGTGCGTGGGTTTATCTCTGGGCTTTCTATCCTGTTCCATTGATCTATATTTCTGTTTTTGTGCCAGTACAATATTGACTTGATTACTCTAGCTGTATAGTATAGTCTGAAGTCAGGAAGTCCGATTCCTTCAGCTCCGTTTTTTTCCACTCAATACTGCTTTGGCTATTCAGAGTCTTTTGTGTCTCCATACAAATGTTTAGATTTTTTGTTCTAGTTCTGTAAAAAAAATGCCATTGGTAGTTTGATAGGGATTGCATTGAATCTGTAGATAGCTTTGCATAGTACAGTCATTTTCACAAT